>NC_058388.1:0-312633 GCF_019915245.1 Fusarium musae
CCTAACCCTAACCCTAACCCTAACCCTAACCCTAACCCTAACCCTAACCCTAACCCTAACCCTAACCCTAACCCTAACCCTAACCCTAACCCTAACCCTAACCCTAACCCTAAGCAAACTGGAATTTATCAGTTACCCTAGATTTAGTTTATCAGCTGCCCTATATCATACTAGCGCCTTTTCATTTCCTACTAAGATTAGTTTATCAGTTACCAAATAATATAAGGGATACTATTAAACATATAAAACGCCAGTAATATAAATATTAAACTCTTACCACCTCTAGTTAGCGTTATCTACATAATTAGCCTATCCCCGCACACTATATTTCAGATTATGGCCTCCTACAACCCTCAAAACTCAGCTAACTTACCCATTATCTACTTTAACTGCCCTCTTATATCAGCCTTATATAATTACTTAAACTGCCGCCTTTATATCTCTTCTCGCTCTATTTTAAACTCTATCTAACCTCATTTTAATCCTATCCTACTATTACACTCTATACAGTCTTTAGCCTTAAACCTAAAAAACGCATACTATCTTATACTAACTTTTTAAAACTTATCCCTCCCCCTAACTATTATATATATCCCTCCCCCTAACTATTATATATATCCCTCCCCCTAACTATTATATATATCCCTCCCCCTAACTATTATATATATCCCTCCCCCTAACTATTATCCCCTCTAAACATTTACCCCTAACTATTCTCCTTACCTATCTCTCCTTTATCCTTATTACTACTTAATATAACCCGCTTACCTATATCCTCCCTCCTACTTATCCTCTTTATATAACTAACTTCCTAAATTATATAAATAATATACTATATATTATATAACCCTAATCTAATCTCCCTTTCTTTCCCTATACTCTATTCCTATTTACTTTTTTTCTATACTGCCTATATAATTCTATAAAATCCCTAATATAACCTATTTATCTCTAAATACCCTTATTAAACTTTCTCCCCTAACTATTTTATTAATCCCTTTTTATATACTACCTTATCCTCTAACTCTTACTACTTATAATCTCATACTACATCTAACTCCCTAACTACTGCATCTGCTATATCAAGATATATCTAACCAACAGCTACCCATATACATACTAATATACCTATATATTAATATACCCTATCCTTTTTTAACTTAAATCTTCCTTAATTATTATCCAACAGCTCCTAATATATATAAATCGCTTACAGTATACTATACTAAAAATAACTAAAATAATCTACTATAACCCCTTTTATAAATATACTTTTCTACCACTTCTCTTCCACTTACACTATATTATCCCACTATCTCTTATCCTATAACAGGCACTTATCTCTCCTATATAATTAATCTTCCTTTATAATACCTATTACTATAAAATAACCTATATACCAGCTAACTATATATCCTAACTCTTACTTAAATATCTTTACCTCTTAATAGATATATATCTTATCTTACCTTACTTTAAATTACTTATATTATATACTCTACCTAGCCTGCTTAAATTATGCCTAGATCTCTCCTTCTATTACCTATCCTCTATATTAATCTACTATTTTTATACCTTTCCTACTACCTATATCCTTATTCTTAACCTATAATATATCTACTTTAAATATTAACTAATCTCTCTATTGCTAGCATATATTACATATCTCTTCTACCTTATTATCATAACCTACGCAATCTAATTAACTATCTATTATCTAATTTAATACTATATAGCAATACTACTTTCTGCTAATAAACCTCTCTACTGCTGCCTCTTTTAGCAGCTAACTGCTACTTATTATTACCTATACTCGCTTAACCTTCTTTTTATTAGCCTTATTCTCTTATTCTTTTCCCTTTAGCTAGTATACTATAATAATTACTTTACTTAGCTTACTATCTTTTCCTACCTGTCTGCTCTCTTATATATAATCCCATAATTAACTTAGTATACCAGTATATATAACTAACTGAACATCTAGTACATTTATACCTAACCCTAATACATTTATTACCATAATTAAATACCTACCTTTAATCTATATTTATAATTATTACTCCTTACTAACTGCTATATTTACTTTTAAATAATATATATTACACTTTAACCTTTCCCTTAACCGCTTAACCTATTTAATTATACTTATATATATAATAACTTAGCTATTACTATATTAATATAACCAATCTTATACTATCTTAATAACCTGCCTATCTTCTATATCCTCTTCTAGCCTGACTTCCTGATTTTTATATCCCCTTCCCCCTTACTATTAATATCATTTTAGCTATAGCAGTATCGCCTACGCTTTAACTACCCTATACTAAATATTTAGCTATAATATTAGTAATTAGAATATCTTTACATAGCTTGCCAGCAACTTAACAACCTTGTAAAACCTCTTTACCTCACTAGGCAATAATATAGCTATTAAAAAAACCTTTTATACACCCTATTTATTTAAAACCTGACCTAACTCTATTATCTACAGTTAAAATCGGGCAATACTATCCAACATTATATAGCACTTATTTACTATAACTTAGTCTAATATATACTATACTTATAATTAGTTTATAAAATCACTAAACTCCTTTATTACTACTAACTTAGGTATTATAAATATAATTAAGGTAATCTAGTATCCCTTATAGCTCTTTTAACTATATATCCTAATTTTACTCTTATTATAATAACTATATAAATTATCCTATAATAAAATTAATAATATAATTACAATTATTATCCTACTATTATTATTAGTATAATATACTAGTAATAAAAATAATATACTTTTGCCCTTACCTATACTTACAATCTGGATAATTAGACTTTTACCTTATATAATTGCCTGAATTACTGTCTCCTACTAACCACAGAACGCTACTAACAGCCCTATTATCTGCTATAACTAACTAGCAATATTAACTTACTGTAATTGTCTGAACTGCTATATTTAATTATACTTACACTCTATGTTATATAAGGCTTATTTTCGCTAGGTTATAGCTAACACTTTACTCTTCTTACTATCCTAAAACTTAAATAAATAGTATTACTACTTACTAATAGCTTAGAACTTATCCTATATTAATACTATACTAAATAATCCCTACTATAACTCGCGTATATATACTATACCTACTACATACATTCTATACCTGGCTTGCAAATTTACTAAGTTATTATTTAAATTATTATCTTTATCCTCCCTATCTAATATTAACTCTTTAAATACACTATTTAAATACTAATAGGCTATAGTAATTACAATCTGCCTCTATAAACTAATACCTAATATTATACCTAATAATCACTTACTATACTATTAAATAATTTAATAGACCTAGTTTAATATCTACTTCTACTCCTATACCTAGCTCTAAAACCTAATATTATCAGCATTCGCGGGGTTATTAAGGTTATATAAGTTCTCTATACTACCTTTACTATTATTATTATCTTCTTTATATATACCGCCACTATTCTAACTATACCTCTTTAATACTACTTATCTTACCTCCCTCTCCTCTATAATACTGCCTTCTACCTTACATACCACTTTATCCAGCTATATAAACAAGCTGCAGATACTGGTATCTTTAATAATACCCTAAACCTACTGCTAAAATAGCAAAACTAACCATAAATACCATACCAATAACTCTCCTATAGTATATAGTAAATACTAGTAAATCACCTTAGCCTAACCTATCAACCGGAATCCCTTATAATATAACGTGACTATATATATTATACTATTATATACTAATATATTCCTAACTTCTTTATTTATAATATTCTAGTACCAGATACTTAACATCTCAGGTATCTATGCTAGCTAGCTTATCATATACATTAATATAAATATTTATTCTATAAACCTATTAAATATCTAGCTATATAACTATACTGCCCAGGCCTGGAATAGCTTTCTATCCCTTTTACTATTATTAATCTATACCTTACATCATGCCTAGCCCTGCCTATCTAGTTATATATTAATAATCTAGTTTATTACTTAATTCTTACTTCTTTTTACTTACTTACAGTTCTATTTATTAGTTAAAAATAAATACCTTATCTAGTCCTTACTATAATTATCTTCCACCTCTTTTTACAGGATTTATAGTAACTAGTCTATATCTTCTACTATTATTAATATCACTAAATATTCCCTTACCTCTTTTATTAATATATATAATATCTTAGTTAATGCAGCTATCTAGAACTGTATCTTTCTATATATAATATAGTTACTATCCTAATTTACAGTTCTGCCTACTAGTATATTAAACTAAATATATATACTATATATATATACCTTATATATCTAATCTATTAGCATTAGCTTAGCATATATCTCCTTTAATATTACTATTATAAACCTCTATACCTTCTTATATACAATCTAGAATATACTAGTTACCTCCTTCTTAGCCTTTTCCTTACCTAAACCCTTCTCCTACTATAATTAGGCTACCTCTTCCTTCCTCTCCTAATATAACTAATATATAACTATAGCCTGCGCTACTTTAATTATAGCTAAATATATAGGCATATAATCTATTATATCTATCTATCTACTGTTTTTACAGATACCTAGTATAGCTAACTTACTAATAATACTACTATAGTATTTACCTGCCATTAACCTATAATCCAATAATGCTATAATAACCTGTAGCATTAACTTATCTACGCGCTCCTTATCTAATAGATTAGCTTTAGGGTCTTTAATATACTCTTTTATTAACTCTATTAACTTATCTATTATATCCCCCTATTATTTCGTTAATTAAAACCCAGGCCTTTTATTATCCTTTATAGTCTTAGTATAGTATATATAATATATTAACTTAACCTAAACTGCTATATATTATACCTACATATCTTCTTTAACTTAGTTATTAAATAGCTACTGCAGCTTCTTATCTACCTCCTTCCGTTATACTTTAAATAATACCTAGCTGCTAACTGTACTAGGCATAGCTATAATCTATACCTATAATATAACCTATATAATACTATCCTAGATTAACTATAAAACATGCTTTTCTTTACTAACCAGGTCTATTAACTATCTTATAGCTTCTAGATCTAAACCCTGTAAATAGTCAGCCTATCCTATATACTCTAACTACATATTTACATCTATCTTTACATTAATAGCTTTAATACACTCTCTATCCTTTTACTTAAACTGCTCTTACTTTTACTTTATAGTATATATTATCTACTTTATTATAGCAGCCTTATTAGCTATCTAGGTAGCCAGCGCCCTAAACCTAACTTTAAACTAACTACTGGCCGGCCTGTTACTAAAAAACTGCTAGCTTTAGATACTAGTGCGCTATAGGACTAGCTAGGCCTATATTCTCTATATTTACTAACTTCTGCCTCTCTTATATAGGTTACTCTAACTGTATTCCTTATAGTAATACTCCTATATACCTCGCAAGGTACTAATTACAGTCTAACACCCTTCCTTACTATAACCTAAGTTATTAGGGACTAGCAGGTAGATATATAAGATCAGGTTAGTTATTAGCAGTAACATTAGCTATATTAATAACCCTCTTCTATTATTAACTATACTAGGCAAATCCCTAACTTACTAGGTAATCTCTCTTTTAACTGCTACTTTAATACTCTTATAATACTTCTTTAAATATAATTTAACCTCCTTAGTAATATATATATAACAATATACTATATAAATCACAAATAGGTACTTAGTTAATTTAATAAATAGTAATATTATAGCTAGATATCTTTAGTTTTTATCTAATATAGATAGCTAGTTATTTTTCTAACTATTTACTTATCCTCCTTAGACCCCTATTAAACTTACCTCTATTATTACTATAATATAAAACCTTAATTATTATCTACTTCTTTACCTTTACCTTAACCTTATAGATAATTAATAGCTACTACTAAACCTTAGCTATATCTAATAACTAATATAGCCTGCTAGATCCCGGTCTATTAACTTCAATTAATTAATTAACTTAAACTTTAAACCAGTTATAATGCTATAAAAATGATTTTTAAAGGCTAGTAAGCTATATATAAGCTTCCCTTAATATAATAAATTAATATATCTACTTAAAATACATTTTACTAATAAAAACTTATAGGTAACCTGAATCTATTAGGGTGCAATGGATTCAGGTTATTATTTTATTAGTGTCTTTTTTTTTTATATAGGAAAGCCATTGGATTCAGAGCTGTATCTGCTATGCAGCTGGGATAGGCTAGCAAGCCATATATAAGCTTCCCTTAATATAATAAATCAATATATCTACTTAAAATGCATTTTACTAATAAAAACTTATAGGTAACCTGAATCTATTGGGGTATAATAGATTCAGGTCGTTATTTTATTAGCGTCTTTTTTTTTTATATAGGAAAGCCATTAGATTCAGAGCTGTATCCGCTATGCAGCTGGGATAGTATTTCTCTTAAAGTACTACAGTTTTAAATAAACCTTATTATAACTCCTATATATATATTATCCTAGTAATATATATTCTATAACCTGCCTGCAGATCCTATATATTATTATTAATTTTATTTTTATTACTATCCCTGCCTTTTTTTTCTTACTTAAATAAAGTATTTAAGTATTAATTTATAATTATAATTATAATATTTCTTTATATAATAATATTTATCTAGTAGCCTAATAAGCGCTTGCTATACTTCTGTATAATTTATTATAGTTAATTTAAATTCTACTTATATTTTTTAATTTAATCCTATATATCCTTTCTATCCTTATGATCTATATACTTAATAGCTATATTATCCTTATATTAAACTTAATATAACTGTAATAATACTAATACTTTCTTATTATCCTTTTCTTACTCTTATAGCTCTTTCTACTCTCTTTTATCCTTAGCATCTATCCTGCTTATAATCTTATTAGCTTATAAAAACGCATTATACTAATTACCCCTTTTTACTATACCTTATACTTACTACTAAAACTTAAGTATAATTTATATATATTATATAACTAGCTTACTTACTTCCTGCAGTAAGTACTAGTAAATAACCTTTACTAAGCCTATCTTTTAAAAGCTTTTATAATATAATACTATAAAAAATAGTATTATACTATATATAAAAATATTATATATCCCTCTATTTACTGTATTATATATTTAGACTCTTATTACTTTAGTTATTTATATTAGTATACTATAAAGTGTAATTTATAGTAAATTTAGTACTTCCTGGAATTACTTTACTAGCTATCTATATAACTTTATAGCCTTTATATTATATAGGCATAATCTATTTAGCCCTTCTAAAAGCCACTCCTTTTATCGCTTCTTAAATCCTAAAATCTAATTTAGTATCTAGTTCTTTCCCTTTACTACCTATTTATTATATAAGTTAGTTAAAAATAAGTAACTTACTTAAGCTTTACTATAATTATCTTCTATTTTTATTTACTTAATCTTAGGTAGCGTTTCTAAGTTATATGCCCTTACTATTATTAATTTATATAGTAGTAACCTAGCTTCCTATATAAGTAAGTAGAATATTTCTAATAAGCTGCCTATTATAAATCTTACTTGCTAGTATATAATCTCTTTACCTTATTAATTAATTATGCTACTTGCTACTATTATATATTATATCTTTATTTTATATATCTATATATTAAATATCTAGTCTATTAGTATTAGTTCTAAGTTATTTTTTTTTAATACTTATATTATAAACTATTATAACTTTTCCTATATAATTTAATATATCTCTTTTGCCTTTTTATAAGCTTTATCTTTATTTATAGTCCTTATTTTCTTAGTAATATCCTCTTCCTGCTTATACTATAACTAATATAATATTAATATATATATTACTTTAATTATACCTGAATACTTTAGTATATAATTAGTTAGTTCTATCTAACTACTATCTTTATTAATGCCTATAATTGCTAGTATATTAAGTAAGATATTATTATAATAGCTTTATTTAAACTAATAATTAAGTATACTAATTAATATATCTAAGTATAGCTACTCTATCTTTTTATTAATTAACCCTCTCTCCCTTATATACCTTATAATAATAGCTTTAGCAGCTTCTATAAACTTATCCTATAAGTTACCTTACTAAATAGTTAGCTTATATAGCAGTTAGTTTTTATTTTACTAACTGTCTATATAATACTAAATATATAGCATTATTATCTAGTAGCCCTTATACTAAGCCTATAACTTATCTTCTAGTTAATTATTAAATAGCTTATTTAGCTTAATATAAATCTCTTTTTAATTAATTTAATATAGTATAGCTAGTCTAATTATACTTAGTACTGCTACTGCCTTTATATAATTAGCTAATTAATTAAATATATTATATATTACTTATAATACTAGCTCATCCTCTTATACTAGGGCAGCTAGTAGTAATAAATCTTTCTTTACCTTAAACTTTTATAAGTAATCTGCCTAGCCTGTCCTTTTAAGCTATATACTTAGCTCCTTCTTCTTATTAGTAACTTTAATCTTATCCTTTTTAGTAGCATTAAACTTATTAACTTATTTTTAATAAACCTGTATTAGTCTCCTTATAATATCCTCTCTTAGTTTATAATTAATAGCTATTTAAACCTCTAATTTATTATCTTTATATACTTAAAACTACTTACTTACCTAGCGTTACTTAAAAAATCGCTAATAATATACACTTTCTATTTATAGAGTCTCTCTAGGCAGCTTTAGCTTTTTTTTTATATTTCTTCCTTTCTTTTAATTATTCTCCTAACCATGCTCTTTGCGATAGTATGCTTATATACCTTACTAATTGGAAATAAAATAGCTATATATTAGATAGCCTTATATGCCCTTTCTTAGCAGTTTAAGATATAGAATTGCTTTATTTAATATATCTAGGAACTGGAAATTGTATAGCTTATCCTATCTATAGATAAGCCCTAGTATAGCGTCTACTGCCTTAGTAATCTCGCTAATCTAACTAGCTGTAATCTTTAGATATTTTTACTTTAAATGCCTAGGAATCTTATTAGCTATATAGCTAAGCTTATAAACCTTATATATAATAAATAGTAACTCTAATATATAAATAAATGGTTCTATAATAGTGATACTTGTTCTCTCTTATATGTGTTATATATGTTATTAAGTTAATATCCCCTCTACACTTTCTATAACTATACTGCTATTTTAATAACTAATAGCTTAAAGCTATTTTATTTTAGTAGTTATTACTTTTTATCTAAACCCTATATTTTCTTATATTAAGCTATTTATAACACTAGATACTAAACTTTATTATAACTTTCTTTAAATAATAAACCTTATTATAATGCCTTATTATTTAATAATTAAATACTAAAACCTTTTTAAAATTAAATTTATATCCCCTCTCTTTATTTTCCTATAAATATTTTCTATTTTAGCCTTAAAAATGTTAATAATGTCTATAAATGATTTTTTTAATAAGGTCTACCCCCTGTCTTTATTAGCGTATTTACAGTTTTAGTAAGAATGCTTAATAAGGTCTAATAGACATCGTTGCCAGATTGTTATGAGAATAGTATTTTATATTAATTAATATACTAGATAAATATTAATATAATAGATAAGTATAATATTTTACTAAAAATAATTATAGAATTAAATAATTATATTTTTATAGGCATTACTAAAGAAAGTAATAATAATAGTATTAAAAGCTTTACTAGTACTAATTTTATTAATAAACTTTATATAAACTTTAATAAACTTAATAAGTATAGTATAAGAATAGCTATTAAGCTTTAAGTTATAAATAAAAATAACTTTAAAATTAATTATTTTAAGGGAAGCTTTAAGATAAAATATTAGTATATAAACTTACTGCTCTAGCTAACTTTTATATATTAATAATAGCAGTATTTACTTTAGCTAAGTACTTTATATTATAAATAAATAAACCTGATTTTAATATAGCTTAAGTACTTAAAATATTTTAGTAAAGATATATAATAAACTATAGAAAGAAGGTATTTAGGTCTAGGGCTACTAATTTTAAAAATAAATACTTCCTAATCTTTTACTTAAATATAATAAGTATTATTAGCTAGCCTTTATACCTAATTATAAGATATAGCAGGTTTTTTAATAATATTACTTTTACTTTAAAATACTAGTATTTATTATATATTAAGAAGTA
Source organism: Fusarium musae (assembly GCF_019915245.1). NCBI lineage: Eukaryota > Fungi > Ascomycota > Sordariomycetes > Hypocreales > Nectriaceae > Fusarium > Fusarium musae. The sequence continues at coordinate 10,207 of NC_058388.1, forward strand.
TATATTAACTAACCTGCCTTTTAATATTTATAATTAAACTTTTTAAATTACTATTATAGTATTTTATAAAATCTAGTTTATTATTATATACTTAATATAGAGCTAGATAGATAACCTATTTAAGTTATTTTTTTTTTTTTTTTTTTAATTACTATTAGCCTTGTTTAGGGCTATTAACCTTTTAACTTTTTATACAATAGCTTAAACAGTAAGGCCCCTATAGTAAGCCAGAATTACAGAAGTTAAGATTAGTTAAGGTTTATCTACCTTAAGTAGCGCAATTACTGCCTTGACTAAGTAGCATAAGTACCGCCCTTTAGCAGCTGTGTTGACCTTCTTCCTTTACCCCAGCTAAAAGAATACCGGGCCTAGTATACCTATTGCACTTCCACTTAAAGGTCAGTTAGACCCTAACTAAGTAAGAGATCGAGCATAAACTTACAAGTATGTTCCCTGACCTGACTGTTAGTTACAGTTGCTGATATTAATTATAGCTACTGGCATGATGCCTGCTGTGTGAAATAGCCTGTAGCTGTATGATTAGGCCTACTGCATAACCGGCTATGACCTCAATACAGCTATCAGGCCCGTCTTGTAGGCAGCTGATAAAGAAGATCTAGAAGATATCTATATAATAGCAGCTGCTATCAGGAAGAACTTCTTATTAAGGTGCCGATCTAACCTTATTAGAATAGCTATCTTTAACTGCAGGTTAATAGGGTTGATTAGTTATATAGATTATTTAGCCTGTCTTGGTGCAATTAACCCGGGCTAGGTCAATAACAAGCTTATAAGCCTCTTAAACTTAGAGAGGGTCTTAAGGGAAAGTCATCCCCTTTAATTAGACCAGGCAGCCTTCCTTACTGCCTTTATAAGTAACTTAAATGTATATAAAGAGTGGCTTCGTGATGTAACTAAAAGGGTCATTACTGTAAAGGGGGTCCTGTTGTTAATGTGAGGATGAAGGCGGGGTAATGGCGGGGTTCTGGGACTGAAGGTTTAAAGGAAAAAGGTTAACTCTATTTATATAAGTTAGTTAGCGGAAGTTAAATTAACCTGAAGTTAATAATAACTCTATTAATTAATTACATATACCTAGGCATATGACTAATTGCCTTTATATCTAAGAATAGATAATGTGAAATTAATAATAAAACAGTAGTTTAAACTAGGGCTATCTAGGTTATATAGCTAGCGTTAATAATAATAGAAGGCTTTTTAATAAAGTAATACTATTAAGTAATATTATACTAAAACTTTTATTAAATATATTATTAAGGTCTTTATAAATAGTAAGCTTTTAGGTAAAGGGGTTAAATTATTATAGGGCTTAAATAACTAGTATATATTAAGTCTATTATATAATAAATAGATAGCCTTCTAGACCCTTTTTATAAGGAATTAAAAGACTTTTTTTATAAATTATTTATATAATTACTTCTAGGTTAATAATAAGCTTGCGTTTTATATATATAACTATAAGGCTAATATTAAGATTAAAGTTAATAAAGAGCTTAAAGACCTACTAATAGAGATATACCTATAATCTAAAAGTAAAAATAATAATAATCTAGATTTAGACTTTAATTCTGATTTTAGGTTAGAGTTTTAGATTAAACTTAAGCTAGATTTTAAACTTAAGCCTAAGCTTAAGCTTAAGCTTAAATCTAAGATTAAGCCTAAACCTAACTCTAAATATAACTTAAGTAATATAAATAATATAAATAATTATAATAATAGTAATAATAATTAGAGGGATAGTATAGATAGTAAGGATATAGTACTAATAAAAAGTAACTTAGCTAACCTTAAGAATAGTTATAATATTTACTATAAGTACTTATATAGTAATAGACTTAAATATTTTTATATTAAATTAAAGAAAAAGTATAATATTAATAATATTAAATAGATCTTTTATATATTAGTAGTAAATATTAACTGTATTAAGTATAACCCTTTAATTTAAAGCGCTTTTTAGTAAGATATTAATAATAAGATATTATTACTTTTAGTAAACTAGTATATACTTATTTAGTATTTTAGTAGTTTAAAAAGTTTTACTTTTTATTTCCTTATATTCTATCCTAGATATAGAAACTTTTTTTTATTATATTTATTACCTTTCCTAGATAATATATATATTATAATATATAATAATATAAGCTATTATAATAATAATATTAATAATGTCCTGTCTTTTAGTTACTTTTATACTTATTTTAATATTAAGTAGATAATTTAATATAGCCTAGAAGATCTGCTTCTTACTTAAGGTATTACTACTAGTACTTTAACCTTTCTTTTTAATAAAGTAATATAAAGAAGGTATATCTTTACTTATTAATAGAGGCTATTGTGAACTCTTACTAGTAAGTAGATACTAGACTAACTGTCTTTAATAATACTATTTATATATAAGGGCTATTATATAAAAGTAGCTATATTATAGGATTAAGTTACTTTTTAAATAAAGTAAGTAGTAATTATTAAATTAAGTAAGCTTAAGTATAGTTATTAATACTTTTTTAGTATTTTCTATTTTATTTTCTAGTTTATATAATTTTTTCTTAAAGAGAAATAAATATATATTATTATATTAAAAAGCTTTTTACTATTTATTTTCTTTACTATTTTCTATTCCTTTACTAAGCTATTTAAGCTTAGCTTAGTAGAGATATATTAGAGATTCTTAATATAGGCTAAAAAAGGTTTTAACCTGGCTTTATTAAAAGCTATTATAATACTAAATTATTTAGGTAATTATTACTTTACTAGTAATATAAAAGTACTAATATCTACTATTTTCTAGTTACTTTTTATTATAAATAGCTTTAAGTTATATGCCTAGCTATATATATATAACAGTTAGGGTTTTTAAATAAGTAAACTAGCTATACTAGGTTTATGTTTATAGAATATATAGGGCGTTATACTAAGTATATTAAAGTATTATGTCTTTTAATAGTTAATAGTATAGGTTAGGCTTATTAAAGTAAAGAAGTATTATTAATAGTTAGTAAGCTAGGTTCTATTTACTACTAAATAAGTATATATATATACTTAGGTAATATATAAGTTAAATAGAGTCTATTTAACTCTATTTATTTTATTTATAATAGTTAATTCTATAAGTTAAATAGTATATATTTAACTTATATAAGGTAAGTAGTTTTTAATTAAGAGAAAAAGGTAAGGTATATTTATATATATATTAGAATATATTAGGTTATAATATAATCTCTCCCCTCTCTAAAGTCTTATCCTTAAGGCCTATAAGTAACTAAATATAAAATCTAAAGATATATACTAAACTTACTCCTATAAATATTTTTTATATTAATAATATATCTAGCTATATTTTTAAATATACTAACTGTCTTAAAGTAGCCTCTAATTATTATAAAAATATTTTTAATTTAATTTATAAATTTAGTTTTAAGATACTTTAATATTTAGCCTGCTTTTATATTAATTATCTTTAGTATATAGTTTTTAAAGGTAAATAGTATTATAATTTTTATATTTTTAAAAAATATATTAATTATAACTTTAGTAATATAACTTTTTAAGCTTATAGGTTCTTTTTATTTTTTCTTTTTTTCCTTACTAACCTTATAGTTATATATATATTATATAAAAAAGACTATATAGATAAGTAAAAAAAGCAGGTAAAAGTAGACTTTTAAGAGGCCTTAGCTTAGCTATAGTATTTATATTATTAAGAAAAGTATCTTTATAAAAAAGCTACTAAAATAATCTATTATAGTTATAAGGATTTAAATAAGCTAGAAAAGCTAGAAAATTAAAAGTCTTTTAATTATTAAGCTATAAAGTCTTTTACCCTTAATAATATCTAGCTCTTAAAGGACTATAGTATTATTAACTAGAGCTTTATATCTAATTCTTATTTCCTTAAAGTTAATAGAAATTCCTTAAAAGTTACTAAGTATTAGTAAAGTATTTTAGTAATTTTTATATATTTTTATTTTCTAAGTAGTCTTTCTATTTTACTAAATATTCTCTTTTACTATCTTTTACTTATATTTCTTTAATTACTTTTACTTTATAAAGTTCTAGTTTATTAATTTCTTTTAGTTTATTACTAATTTTAATATATATTATATTAGCTACTAATTTAAGTAGTATAATATAAAAAATCTTATAAAGTCTAACCCTTATTAATAGGTCTAGCTTATAGTTATTTTTAAAGATCTTCTTAATAATCCTATAAAGTCTAATATACTTAAAATCTAATTTATAGCTTAGTTATTTAATTATAATATTTTTTATAAATAGGTATATTATATCTCCCTTTTTAAAGGTTAGTTTCTTTAACCTTTTAGAGTTATAATACTATTATATTTATTTATTAATAAACTCCAGTTCTATTTAAAGTTTATTATATATATTCTTTAGATCTTTACTTTTAATTATTACTATAAGGTTAATAATTTCAGTTTCTTATATATTATAATATACTTTTAGTATATAGCTAAAGTTAGTATCTAATAGTATAAGCTTAGTACTCTTATTATAGGCAATATTATAGGCTAGTTAGGTATATAGTAACTTTTTAACTTAATTATCTTATTTATAATTAATATAATACTATAAGTACTATTTTATTATTTAGTTTATTTATTTTATTTATTTATTTACTTAAAGTCTAAATACTATTATAAGTCTATAGTTAACTCCTAAGTAGGCTATTAATGCTTACTAAAACTTACTAGTAAATATTATATTTCTATTAATAAGGATCTCTTTAGGTAATCCTTATTTTTATACTATTTTATTATAAAAAATATAAGCTATTTTTTTAGTATTTATATCTTTTCTATAAAGTATATAAATTAAAAATTTTATAAGTTTTTTAATAATAACTATAATACTATTATAAAAGATTCTAGTTAAAGGTTCTTTTAATAATAGTAATTTAATAATAAAATCTATTATAATTAAGCTTTATAGTGCTTCTATAACTAGTAGTAGTTATAGTTCTTTATATAGTTTATATCTTTATACTTTTATTTTAGTATAGATATTATATTATTTAATTACTTTTTTTACTATAAGTTATTTAGCTTAATATTTATATTATAGAAGTCTTTTTAAGGTTTTAGTAATCCTTTAGTATTTATATACTAGATATCTATAGAATTCCTATATAAATTTTTTAAAATTACCTAGTATTTTTTTAGTAATTACTATCTATATCTATTTTAGTACTTATATTTATTAAATAAATTTAAGTTTTCCCTTTTTATTTCTTTTTAATACCTATTCCTTAGCTTTTATAATATTAGTATTATAATTTAATTTATAGTTAATTATATTTACTTTATTATTCTTTAATCTTTTCTTATAAATAATTATAAAGTTAAATTTATATAAGTATTTTATATAATATAATTATTATTTATTAAGTTTATATATTATTATAAAGTAAGAGATATTTTAATAATTAATATAGACCTTAACTTAATATTTACTTTTTATAAAGTAATATTTAAATTCCTTAAAGTAGTTAATAATTACTAAGAATTCCTTATTATAGACTAGGTAGTTAAGTTCTGCTTTATATAGCTTATATAAGTAAAATATAATAGGGTATAGTTTTCCTATATTATCTTATTAGCCTATTTACCCTCTTAATATAAAATCTAATATATTTATTTTTAATTTAATTTCTTTTTTTAAATTAAATATAGTTAGGACTAATTTACTAGTTATTATAGCCTTAAGTTAATTAAAGGCTTTTTATACCTTATTATTTTATTTAAATTTCTTATCTTTTTTTATAAGTTTTATTAATAAGTTAGTAATCTTATTAAACCCTTTAATAAATTATTAGTAGTAATTAGCTATTTCTAGGAAGGCCTATACTTCTTTAATATTATAGGGTTCTTTCTATTTTACTATTACTATAATTTTCTTTAGTTTTATTTTAATCTTATTTAGTAAAATAATATATTTTAAGAAGTCTATTTCTATAATATAAAAGTAACTCTTTTCTAGCTTAACTAATAGCTTAATGTCTTATAATATTTTTAAAACCTTATAGATATGTTTTATATATTCTTCTTTATTATTTAAAAAGATTAAGATATTATTTAAGTAATATACTATAAAGATATTAAGGTATTATTAAAGTATACTATTAATTATCTATTAAAATATTATAGGTATATTAGTAAGACTAAAAGGTATTACTATATATTTATATAGTCTAAATTAAGTTTTAAATACTATTTTCTACTTATCTCTTTTTTTAATATAGATAAGGTTATATACTCTTTTAAGGTCTAGAGCTATAAAGATCTTTTTACCTTATAGCTAATTTTTTAATTTTATAATAAGTAAAAGTAAGGTTTAGTCTTTAATAATATATATATTAACCTATCTATAGTTAATAACTAGTCTTTTTTTTTTATTTTTCTTTAATATAAAGAATATTACTAATATTATTAATAAGCTAGATTCCTTAATATAGCCCTTTTTTAATATCTTATTAATATATTCTTTTTAAACTTATAGCTCTTTTTAATTAAATATATAAAGCTTTTAAAATAGTAAGTTATTATCTATAAGGTTAATTTTATAGTCTTACTTACTATATTTAAGGACTTTTATTTTTAATTTTTCTTTAAATAATTTATTATAAATTTAATATTATTTTAGGATATTCTTAAGTTTATCCTAGCTTAGCTTTATATTTATTTATTTTTTTTTTATATTTTATTATTTAAAGATATTTAGGATTTTTATTCTATTTCTTATGCCTTTTTTATATTTATATTATACTTTTTTTAGAGGTAATAGATACTTTATTTTATACTTACCTATACTATCTTCTCTAGTTAGGGTTTAAGATCTCTTATTATTTATTATAATTATTTCTTTTTTACTATTAGGATTACTAGGGAATATAACCTAGCTAATTTTCTAGTTAATAAGTAGATTTTTTTATATAAGTTATAGTATATTTAGAATAATATATATATCCTTTTTTAGAAGTATAATATTAAAATTTACTTATTAGTTTTATCTTTTAATAATTATCTTAAAATAATTAGTTTTTTAATTTATAATACTATTATTATAGTTAAAGAGCTATCTTTTTATATTAATTAGTAAGTAAGGTAATAATTTCTTTTTTTAAGGTAGTTATAGTTTTATAACTATTTTTAAGTTAATAAAGTTCCTTTTTACTTTATAGTTAATTTAAGTATTTAGCTATCTCTTTTTAATCTAAACTTATAATATTAGGCTATTTATTAAGTTTACTATATATAATACTTTTAGTATATTTATTATTTTAAGTTATTTTTATTTTTACTTCTAGCCTATTTATAGCCTAGTTATAGATAGTATATAGCTTTTCTTAAAGTATTTTTATAAATCTTTTTATATTTACTATTATAGTATCCTTTACTATTAGTATAATTATTTATAAATTTATTATTAAATAGCTATTATTAAAAATATTTTTTTAGTTTTTTTAGCTATTTAGGGTTTATATTTTATTAATTTAGGTTTATTTCTATTATAAATTAGAACTTTCTTTTTATTATAATAAAGTATTATAGTTTATAGTCTTTTTCTTTATAATTAAGTCTTTAGTAATATTTATTATTATTATTTAACTTACTAATTAGCGTTTTTAAGTTTTCTATAAAGTACTTAAGTACCTATTTATAGGTTTTTTTTTACTTTTCTTTATATTTTTTTATTTCTTACTAGTATTCCTTATTTATATAAAGAGCCTAATTTTTAATTCTTTCTTTTTTTAAGTATAATCTATTTACTTCTTATTATCCTTAAAGTTCTTTTATACTTTTTAAACTAGTATTATTAACTAATAGTATTTCCTTTAAATATATATATTTTCCTTAAGTAGTTTTTTTAAATTCTTTTTTTACTTTTTTAATTATATATTAGGATTATCTAATTTTATTAAGTAGATCTTTATTTTTATAGATCTGTTAATAATAAGCTATATTAAACTATAGTTTTAGTACTTTAAGATTATTATACTATATAAAGGGTAGGTATTTTTTTATTTCTTCCTTAAGGTATAGGTTATTATTAGGGGTTCTAGGAATTATAACTAGGAAATAATTATTATTAAGTTTCTCTTATTTATATATATTATACTAGTAGTTCCTGTATAAAACCTATAAAATATCTTAATATTATTTATATATTAGTAATATTTATATATTATTTTAAAAGTTAAACTCTTCCTCTTTATATTATAGGTTTATAGTATTACTAGTATAATATACTCTGATTAATATTAAGCTAATTGTGTTAGTATTTCTATATTCCCTAGCTCTTTATATATAAAAGTCTTTATAGCTTAAATATATTCTTTTAGTTCTATTTCTTTTATAAAGTAGTTTATATTTTTTAGTCTATTTTTATTAAATTTCCTTATCTTTATAATAGAGGTATTATACTGCTTATCTAGCTATGCCTCCCCTATATCTTATACTTTAATTATTCTTATATTATTAAGTATAAAGTTAATTTCTAGCTTTATATTCTCTTTTTTATACTTTTTCTATAGCTTAAAGTGTAGTTCTTATTAAAATATTATTAATAGTTTATAAGGTTTCTTTTTACTTATCTTTTTTAAGGGTAGCTAGGCTTCCTTATTTTATTATCCTTAAAGCTTGCATTTCTCTTAGTTTTTTTACTTCTTATTTTAGCCTAGCTTTTTTTATATTTTAATTCTTTCTTTTATAGTATTTAGCATTAGTTTACTATTATAGTTTCTTATTTTTATAGTATTTTTATTGCTATTTTTAATAGTCTTTACTTTTTAAGTTACTTATATAGTTTCTCTTAATTATATTTTTAGTAGCTTTTTTTAAGGTTTTAAATAGGTTATATAGTTATTTAATTAAGCTTTTTAAGTATAGTTACTACTTAGGTATTTCTTTATCTTTAAGTAATATAATTATTAATATATTATATAAGTTTTATATTATACCTAGTATTTATATTCTTTAAGCTATTTAGGGTTCCTGTTATTAAATTAGTTTTAAGGCCTGCTTACCTTAGTTTAGGTTTCTTAGCTTCTATAGTTTTAAGCATTACTATACTATATATCCTATTTAATTATAGTTATAGCACTTGTATTTAGATATATTTTATAGTTTATATTAGCTATTGCTAGGTTATATAGCTTTTAGGGATATAAGTCTTAAATATATTTTATATAAAGTATTATTATAGTAATTGCTTTATTATTATCTTTAGTTTTAAGAGTTACTTTAATTATTATATTATTAGTTAAGGTAGTATAGGTTATAATTATTTCCTTTTCTTATCTTACTTACTCTCTCTTTTTTATATTTATATTATCTTTTATTAATCTTAATTACTATTATAATATATTCTATAATATTATCTAGCTAGTCTACCTTATATAGTTTATCCTTAACTTCTTTTTTTAGTCCTTTATAGTAGATTTCTATAAGAGCTTTATTATTTTACTAGGTTTTAAAGGTAAGTTATTAAAATTTAGTAAAGTAAGCAGTATATAAGTAAGTTTACTTAAGTATTATTATTTTAGTAGCTACTTATTATTTTTTATTAATTACTTTAAAGTTATCCTTAAGTATGCCTTTAAAATTATTTTAGTTAATAAAGATATTTTAGGTTTTCTAATTTTATATAATTTTTATATTTTTTAAGAAATCCTTAAAAATAGATTTAAACTAGTCTTTAATATTTCCTTAAATAAGTAATATAGTAAAAAGTACCTTTTTAATAGCAGTATCTAGCTTAGTTAAAAATATATAAAAGTATCCTTTTATTTAAGTTAGGAATAGGATTATATTTATAGCTTATCCCTTAAATAGTTCTAGCTTAAGTAGCTTAAAAGCCTCCTTAATATCTTTTCCTTTTTAAGGGTTAATATTATTATTAGTTACTAGAGGGGTTTTTTAATTATTAACTTAATTTTATAAATTACAGATAGTATTTTATAATTAATAGATTTTAGCTATTATTTTTATTACACTAAGTAATTCTTTAATATAGGGAGGTACTAGGCTAGTATTACTAGATATTTTAATAATATAATATTACTTAATATAAATATAATATAATCTAAATAAGAGCTATTAATATATAATAGTTAGGGTTTCTAAATAAGTAAACTAGCTATATTAGGTTTATATTTATAAAATATATAAGGTATTATATTAAGTATATTAAGGTATTATATCTCTTAATAGTTAATAGTATAAGTTAGGCTTATTAAGGTAAAGAAGTATTATTAATAGCTAGTAAGCTAAGTTCTATCTATTACTAAATAAGTATATATATATATTTAGGTAATATATAAGTTAAATAGGGTCTGTTTAACTCTATTTATTTTATTATATAAGTTAAATAGGGTCTATTTAACTCTATTTATTTTATTTATAATAGTTAATTCTATAAGTTAAATAGTATATATTTAACTTATATAGGGTAGGTAGTTCTTAATTAAGAGAAAAAGGTAAAGTGTATTTATATATATATTAGAATATATTAAGTTATAATAATATAGTATATTTATTTATAAAAAATATTATTATAAAATAACTAAGTTATAAGCTTGATTTTAAGTATATTAAACTATATAAAATTATTAAAAGGATCTTTAAAAATAACTATAAGCTAGACTTACTAATAAGGATTAGACTTTATAAGATTTTTTATATTATGTTACTTAAATTAGTAGCTAATATAATTTATATTAAAATTAGTAATAAATTAAAAGAAGTTAATAGACTAGAACTTTATAAGGTAAAGGTAATTAAAGAAATATAAGTTAAAAATAGAAAAAGAAAATACTTAGTAAAATAGAAAAACTACTTAAAAAGTAAAAATATATAAAAATTACTAAAATACCTTATTAATACTTAATAACTATTAAGGAATTTTTATTAGAAATATTAATAAAAAAAATCTTATTTTAATTAATAATATTAGAAATACTTACTAATTATACCTTTATAATAGTAAAGGATTTAGTATTCTTAATAGCTTTAAGCTTATTAAGGGTTACTATATTTTAATAAAATATCTTAAAACTATATTTATTTAATTATTATTTTTAATAATATAGATATATTAAATAACTTAAATGCTTATTTACTTATTACTATAAATTTAATAACTTAATTTTAGCTATTTCCTTTTCCTTTTTAAAATAATATTTTTTAATAATAAAGTAATTAGCTAGAAATAGTTAGTAAGCTATATAAAAAAAAAATAATTATAAACCCTTAATAAAAGTAATGCCTTTTCTATTATACTTATAACTGTAATAAGTATATTAAAAGCAGTATTTATAACTAAGTAAGGCCTAATATTACAGTTTCTAAAGTTTATAGTAATTATATAATATAATAAGAAAACTAGTATTTTTAATTAAAATTACTTATATATAATAGTTATAAGTAGCTTTAGACTTTAATATACTATTAGTATTAAAATAAAGGGATTATAAGATTAAGTTATATTTATAAAAATAATATAAAAAGAAAAATAGGTAATATAAGCCTTAAAGATAAGACTAATAAAAGGAAAAAGATTATATTATAACCTAACTTAAGAAAGGTATTTATATTATATAAGCCCTTACTATTTTTAACTAATTAATATATAACTTATAATATTCTAAAAGAGACTATTATAAGCTATATATTAGACTTATAATTTAACTTATAACTTACTATAAGCCTAACTTACTATATTATAAGCTATTATAATATATATATATATTTATTTAATAATAAATAGAACTTAGCTTACTAGTTATTAATAATACTTTTTTACTTTAATAAGCCTTATATATACTATTAACTATTAAAAGATATAATAACTTAATATACTTAATATAATGCCTTATATATTTTATAAATATAAACTTAATATAGACTAGTTTACTTATTTAGAAACCCTAACTATTATAAATACTTATACTGCTTAATTAAAGTAATAATTATATTACTTAAAGTAAATAAACCTTAACTAATATTAACTCTTGTAATTCTAGCTTATTATAAAGGCCTTACTATTTAAGCTATTATATAAAAAGTTAAAAGCTTAATAGCCTTAAATAAAGCTAATAGTAATTAAAAAAAAAAATTAGTTATTAATATAATACTTATTATATAAAATAGTCTGTAATTATATAATTAAGCCTATTATATAACTTATTATAACTTTAATATAATTATTAAGCTTACTATAAAGATAGCTAATAAAAAAGAATATAAAAAGTTATATATAATAATAACTGCTATTAAAAAGAACTTCTTATTAAAGTATTAATTTAACTTTATTAAGATAGTTATTTTTAATTATAGCTTAATTAAGTTAATTTATTATATAAACCTTTATAGCTTAATTAATATAACTTAAGTTAATAAAGAGCTATTAGCTTTTAAGGATTTAGAAAAATACTTAAAAAAAGGTTTTCCCTTTTAGTTAAATTAAGTAGCTTTTTTTATTGCCTTTATAAGCTTAAATTTAAATATATATAAAGAGTAGCTTCTTAATATAGCTAAAAGGGTTATTATAGTAAAGGGGAAGCTACTTTTAAATTAATAAAGATAAAAGTAAGGTAATAGCAGGGTTTAAAGGTTTAAAGAAATAAGATTAACTTTTATATAAGTTAATTAATAAAAGTTAAATTAACTTAAAGTTAATAATAACTCTATTAATTAAATATATATACCTAAGTATATAACTAACTGCCTTTATATTTAAATAAATAAAGTAAAATTAATAATAAAATAGTAATTAAACTAGAGTTATTTATTTATAATATTTATTTATTAATTATATTATATATAATTACTTTTTTTTATTTATTTATTTTTAACTTTTTAATTTTTTTTAATTCTTTTTTTAATTAAATTAACTTTTTTTTATATAATTAAAAGCTATTTTTAATTAGCTATTATATTATTAATAACTTATTTATTAATAATATAATAAAGCTTTACTTTTTTTAATTAATTAAGTTTATATATACTTAATAATATATACTAATTATACTATTATTAAATTAATAATTAAAACTATATATAGTAAAATATTTTATAAGCTAGGCTAATCTTATTATTATTCTCTTTAATAGTAATATAAGCCGCGCGCTCCTTAAGGACTTTTACACTAACAGACCCGATCTCTAGGCCGCTATACAGGTTCTATATAACTGTATAGCAACAGTATTACCCCTAAATGCCATGACCGGGTCTGCTAGAGAGCCTTTTCGCGTTAGAGGTCGGCGCGGGCACTAGAGGGACTACGCGGGATCTGGTTCCATTGCTCCAGGCAACTGGGTTACCTTTCACCTATGCCATCACCGATATCTCTGTATCACCTGTTACACGGGCCAACAAGTTAATAGGACTTTTGCAAGCTAGACACCAAGGAGGCACTACCTGCAAGCCTCCTTGGTTGTTACCATCACCCGTGACTTTAAATCCAGCCTACTGTATATTCGCCAGCTCTTGCGCCCTTACGACAGGTGTCTGGCCTTAGTCGAGCTGACCCAGAAGCAGGCTTGGTACGACCTAGTTTGGGTTTTTTGAATAGTTAGTGGCTGTTTAATGATGGTCGTACTTACGCTCTTCAGAGTCCATGGGCTTGGGAGCGCTATATGCGTGACGCCGGCTTCTTTCATATAGACTGGTCAGAGGGCGTCAGCCGTGAGTCGCGAAGGGTCCGTGTCATCTACAGTCTAGTTGCCTATCTTGATCAGCCGTGTCCCTTCCAAGCCACATTAATGCTCTTAACAAAACCCAACTCTGTTCCTTATCCATCATCGGATTGTAGCCGTAACCTATTCTTGGTCCCTGATGGGTCTGGCGCTGTCTTTAACCCGCTCGCCCCTTAGCTGGGCGCTATGGACAATCTGTCTGTCTACTACTTTATCGGTCCGTTTTTCTGTACCATGTCTTAGCTAACCCTTGATTCGTTTTTTATCTTAAATCCTTTACTTGCCCTTTCGCTCTGCCGTGTCTTGGCTAACCCTTAGCTTCTTTTCTATATCCTAGACTCTTTACTTGCCCTTTCTCTCTGCCGTGTCTCAGTCCCTATATCTAGGAGCTATGCTAGTTGAGTTATAGGCTGTTCTCTCTATATACTCTGATTTTTAACCTGAAATATAATATAGCGTATTATTAGATAACTAAAGGAGTCTTAAAGTTAGTTACTCTTTTACTTTTCCCTCTCTGGTATTCTAGGGGTCCAGGGGCCTAGATATAAGACATCCCTTAAAATTCCTTATATCCTGTTAGTCAATCAATACACCAGTGCTGACTCAAGAGTTTGTTTTACTAATGCTACTGTATAGTAAAGCATCTAGTAAAGCAGATAAGAGGTATAAAAGCCCACTCCCATTACCCTAAGTATCGATTGATAAAATCAACAACTTGAACATTGCACCACCACAAAGAACAACAATAGATCTTCTATCAGTTATTTACAAAAGCTTCAATCCGTCAATATGAAGTTCCCAGTTCTCAGCACCTTGGCAATGATCGTCGCTATTGCCTATGCACAAGACTTTGACGACGAGTTTGGAGGACCAATTGTTTATGTTTGTAGCATGACTATGCCTTTAACTACTCAAGCCACTAACATCTTTCTAGGGGGGTGGTCAATGTGACGATTTCGGGAAAAGGTGTGGCTCGACTTTGGATTGCTGCGGTATTTACGTTTGCCGCGCCGTGGATGACAAGCCTTTCAAAATATGCAAGGTGGACGAGTGCCGTGCTCTCGGCAAAGGTTGTCAAGTAGACTCGGAGTGCTGCAGTGGGGTTTGCACCTGGGTGGACCCTAAAAATCTCAATTCAGGCGCTCGGGAATGTAAGAAGGACCGAGCTTGCCGAACCGAAGGAGATATCTGTGACAACGGCAAATATGCTTGCTGCAAGGGTCTTACATGCACTGGAGATCTCGACAAAACACGACGATGCTACTAGGTGCGTGGGCGGAGCTTCTTGTTACTTGGCATAGGCTGCGCGTGGAATCTTACTATTATGTGTATTTAAGATACCTCTGTCAATGTCTAAGAAACAATTATAAGTCTGCTGAAGTAGGAATATAATTAAGGATTATAATATATCTAAGATATAATATACTCTAGGGTATAAAGCTTAACAGGGTAAATAGATAAAGCAGGATATAAATATTTTACTAAGGCCTATTCCTAGAGTAAGGTATAATATTATTAAGCCTGCTTTTAATATTTTTTAATATATTTTATAAAATATAATTTCTTTATTAAAGTATAAATCTTTTTTATAAAGTCTTTAGAAATAGTATAGTTTATAATTAAAGAGATAGGAAATAAGTAAGTATCTATAAAGATATCTTTTTTCTTTACTTCCTTTAATAGAATAAATGCAGTGCTAGACAGTTTCTAGGGGAGTAGGTCTATCTGACTTAGTGTATTTGACCTAGATAAGGCTGAATCCCCTAGGGTAAGATGATATTTAGTAGAGCACGGAAATAGCCAGATCCTCTAAGCAGACCATAGCTTTCCTATCGACCTGTAGCACGAACAAATCTAATTCATATACTGTAGAATTTCACCTAGGTTAAGTACTGAGTTCTCCAGCGTGAATTCTTTTCTTCTCGTCGTCCTCGTCAAGGTGGTGAACAGTCTCCTGGTTGACAAATTCTGAAGACATGCCGTCAATTGGATCGCCAAAGAGTTCTTGAATATATTCAAGCGACATTTTACGGGTCTGAGACCTGGTCAGATCTTGTCTTCCGCAAGTTCGTATTACAATACATACCTCGGGAAACGTCATATAGGCGTATGCAATGATAATTGAAGTGGCAACAATAAATACCAGATAGAACTTCCACCTAATCTCGGCGAATGCTGTAGGTGCAGCTGTAGTGAAGATAATTGTGGCGAAAAAGAGACCAGAGACAGAGATTGAGAGCCCCTTTGCGCGAACTGAGGTTGGAAAGATCTCGGACGCATAAACGTAAGACGTAGCGTCGCAGCAGAGGATAAAAATGGTGACGTGAAGAAAGAGGAAGAAGACAGCGCCTGATGCAGCTCCTCGATGGTTCGTCTTCTCAAAGACGGACATGGTGATGCATTCTCCTATGAGGGCGATGACGCAGCCAGCAAAGCCCCCAACTACAACATGTCAGTATTCAATGTGTCTTTGTTGCGGTTGCGTATAGTCAGCACTCACGAAGCATTTTGACGCGGCCTATGTGATCAGCAAGGTAGGCATTTATGAAGTTGCCAAAAGGAGCCACAGATATCCAGCCGCGCTGGATGAGAAGTTGCTGGACGGTGCTGAACCCCAAACTAGCATACAGCAAAAGGCCATAGTCTGACAAGTTAGTTAGTACAAGGGCTGGCCTCGACTCCAGCGACGCGGCGGCACAATATGGCTACTCACTGTTGATAACGATAGTCGCGGTGGCTTGGCAACCGAACGTGGTGAGAAACCCCGTGATGCATCTCTTTCTCAATCAAGGTGTCCTGAGTGGATCGAGGAAGGTAACATTTTGTTGCATCTCGCAGATGGTTTGCCTTTGCAAGACCTCGAAATCTGCGTCAGTCGTTTCCTCATCAGAACTCGGACCTTCTCCGCTTGCAAGCCGCGTATAATTGAACGAGTCGCGGGCCTCGCCGATACGTTTGGCTAAAATGACTATTATCGGGTCAGAGAAAGGAGTTATTGTTAAGGGAGAAATGGAGCTCACGCCAGTGGGGCGTTTCTCGTAGCATCAGGATGCCTACTGCAAGCAGCAGTGAAGGCAAGCATTGAATAGCCAGTGGAATACGCCACTGGGCACCGGAAGCCTTGACGAAGTAGAATCCCAAACCGATCCAGCTCGCGAGAGCATACCCTGTGCCTATCATGCTACTGTCGATGCCGACGAGAAGCCCGCGAATATGTGACGGCGACATCTCGCTTTGATAGAGAGGGACCAGTGTCACCAAAACTCCTGAGAAGTATTAGTCTGCAATCTGCGCCATCAACGCATTCGCTAACTTGCCTATGCCGATACCAGTGAGAAAACGCATGGCAATGAACATGCCGATGTTGACGCTTCCAGCCTGAAGGGCTCCACCGATGGTCGAGATCAGCGCCGCAACCAAAATGGCCTTTCGACGACCAAAGGCATCTGCGATTGCATAGCAGCTTAATGTACCTAGAAAGCCTCCAGCTTGAAAGAATCCCTTGATAGCCCCCATAAGATCGTTGACATTATGTCTTGAGTCCAGGGCGGAGTAATTCAAGAATGTCGGCTGACCTAGCGTGGTAGCAATGATGCTGGATGCACAACCGTAGCTGAGACTGCCGAGAGCCACGAAGAAAAGTAAAACTTGATTATATATATAATAAAGACTAGATTATATATATAATAGTAAGGACCTATTCTTACCTATAATAAATAAACCTAACCCTAATACTGTAGTATAAATATAATAAAAGTAAAAGAAAAGTTCCTGGAGCTGCAGTTATATAGGCAAACCAGGTTTCTCCTTGGTATTGGTTAGAATGCTGTCTTTTTTCTAGTCCTCCTTCTGTTAAGGAGGTCTGTGCTGTCTTGCCTATTGCTAATAAGTTCAATATTCCTTTCTGGACATTCTCTAGGGGCAAAAACCTTAGGTGAGTCTACAATACAGGCTGCTATAAATCCATTTCTCACTTAAACAGATACGAATCAATGGATCGGTGGCCCTGGATCTACATCGAATGAACAGGATTCTAGAAGTTAACGATGAGTACTCGTATTGTGTAGTTGAGCCTGGTGTAAGCTGGAAGCAATTGATCGATTATTGTGCCAAGCATAAGAAAAAGGTCTGGCCTAGCACCCCATCGCTTAGCTAGGGAAGTGTCACTGGTAATGTAAGTTTGGTTTAAGCTCAAGGCTATTTATCACTGACAATCAAAGACACTTGACCGTGGCACGGGGTTCGGAACGCATTTCAATCATCACTAGTCCTTCTCTGGTCTTGAAATCTTGCTTGCCGACGGTGACGTTGTCCGCACTGGCCAATTCCCTATTAATGGTTCTCCCAATGCCTTCATCTTAAAGTTCACCTATGGCCTTTCACTTGAAGGCCTGTCTCTCCAAAGCAACTTGGGAGTCGTCACTAAGCTTAGTCTGTGGATGACTCCAACTCCACCTGCTTTCATGGAATGCACATTGTCTGCTGATAAATTTGAACATATTGAACCGATGGTGGATCTATTAGGTCCAATGCGCCAAAATGGTATTATCCCCAGCTGTGTCTGGTTCATGGGGTGTTGGGAGATTTTGTCAGCACGTGGTAAAAGACTCAACTTCTGGGATGGCCCAGGACCGGTCCCTACTTGGAGAATGAGAGAGCTCTGTAAAGAGCTCGACTTACCATACTGGACAGCTATATGGGGTTTTTGGGGCCCTAAACGTGTAATCCAAGCTCAATTCGATGACATCAAGGAAGTGGTCGAGAAGACACAACCAGCCCTCAAATTGAACGGCACCATTTTCTCGGGGGATAACGAAGGTCTCGTTTACAACAAGTCAACTCCGGAGAGGAATGAATTTCTTCTAACCGGCCAGTCATATCTCTTTAGTTCCGATGCGCTTGATGTAAGCCATTAGCCGTGGGTGTTCAATATATACGATTGGGGTTGTCGAGGACAGATGACTGGCGACACTTAGAGACGTTACCAGTAGGCTTTTAGTAATTAAGGCTATAAAGAAGAATACTATTTAACTTAACATCTTTCTTTTCTTCTCAATCTTCTCTAAGGTCCTTTTAACTACTAGGTCCTCGTCCCATACCGACGTTATAGATGGTTCGGAAATCACCGCTTGAGCCCATTTCCAGAATTTGGGTGCCCTTTGAGGAAGATCTTTCACAAGTCTCGCTGGGACTAGCATGTCATGTTTGGGGTATTTCAACACTCTTAGAAGGAATGGACCCGTCAAAACCTAGTTTACCACGAGATTAGCTATTACAGATCACATCAAACGACACTAGAGTCTGAATGTGCTTACCTCTACCAGTGTCAAACGCTTCGATGCCTCCAAGAATGGTGTTGCGTTGCCAAGTAAAGGTTCGACATATTTCGCAACTAAACCAACGTACTCGTCTACAGCCACATTCTTAGCCAGAGATCCCTCTGCATAGACGATCTTATCAAATGTAGGATGTACTTTGACGAAGTATATGTCGATAAAGTAACCCATGCAGAAGCGCTGTAGAGCCCCAGATGGTTCAGTGCTTCCCTTAAGCAGATGACTAGGATGCGAGTCTAGCAGGAACTGCACTATAAGTGAGGACTCCGTTAGGAGCACCCCATCATATGAGAGAGCTGGGACCATCCCATTAGGGTTGACATTAAGATATTCGTTTGTACGAGGCACAGTAATGTCGATTAATTTCTCCTTGAATGACAATCCAAGTTCCCGGAGCGCGATTTGGGCGCGATGCGCATAGGGACAATGATGAGCGGTATAAAGGACGATTTCAGGCATGACGAAATCAATTCTCGTGCCAATGATGAGTACGTGCGAGGATGGTCGAGATTGTTCAGGAATATGAAAAAAAGAGTGACTATGGTCTTCTGCTCTTTGCATTCTATAGTGGTGTCCTAAGAGACTATTAAATATCCCAATATTGATTCAGCGGAGCTGTTTCGAGAATTCACCTATCTGCAGGTGAATCAATAAGGTAAAACAGAATAAGCTGTACTAAAGACGCTATACTAGTATCACTTCTTACTGTGCAATGCAGTGCTTCACATGTATTTCGGCATTTTCCGACAAGATAAGGCATTTTCCGATCTGACCATATGATGAGAATTTTAGACCATAATTTACAGATAGATTCTCGGCCAGATCATTCATCGGAGAAAGCCGATGATAAGATAAGAATGGTGCAAGATATGTTGTTTCAACGAACATCTATGCAGTAGCGACTACAGCCTCTATTTAATATATTAGACTCAATGGAATTTTACCGAGACTTTAGAGCAGAAGTTTGAGACCTACTTAGTCCTTTTGTAACTACTTCTCGTCGTTTTAATTAAGTTGCCAACCGACAAGGCTGAGACGCGACCGCCAAAATGCTTGACAGTTTCCATCTTACAGCGACCGGGTATAACATTAACTACCTCCCACAATACATTGCAGAAAGGCATGGCTTCTTCGCCGATCAAAACCTGAAAGTCACCACAACAATCCCAACACCTTGGGACGGCGTCCTTGATGCCCTGGCTGATGGCTCCGCGGATATGGCGCTCGGCGGTATCTGGGTTCCGTCTATGTATCGTAACAGAGTACAAGACTACACGGTTTTCGCGCAGATTGCGAACCGGTGCCCGCTGGCCATGCTAAGACGATCCAGCAGCGAGGCCTTCAAAATCTCTGATCTCAAGGGGTCAACCATCCTCATGAAGTCTATCGGTGGTGCTAGTTGCGGCTTGTTCACCAAAATGTGGCTGCGAGAGAATGGCGTCGACCTTGCATCAATCGACTTCATCCAAGACCTGGACGGCGTCATGCTGGGAAATCTATTCCAGGGCGGCATGGGTGATTTCTTCGTGACGGATAATCTATCCGCCATGGCTATTGCCTCACGCAACCATGAAATCTCTATTGCCATGGAGATGGTTACTCAAGGAGAAGTGCCTTGGAGCGTCTACTATCGCGAGACTTCTACCATCACTCCCAAGGTCCTGGATATGCAGAGAAGATTCTGCATCGGATTGAACAGGGCCATTCAATGGGTTAATGAAACCGATCCGGAGGCGTACCGTGCCGAGCTCGCCAAACTGTTCCCCAAAGTCCACGTGGACGTGGCCATCAAAGTAGTGAATTCCTTCCGTCAGAATGGCATGTGGACTGGCGCCAAGATCCCGCGCGAAGCCTTCGACAGGTGGCAGCAGGGGTTGACTGATGCACGGTTTGTGGACAAGCCTCTACCGTATGAGTCGATCATGGAAAATGGACCAGCAGAGGCTGCGGCAGACGAAGTTGTGGGACTTACGACATAAATTAATATAAGGCGAGAATTGAAAGAGCTGTTCTATATCGTGCCATTCTAGATCGAAGGGTTTCCATATTCCCGTATGATGATGTTTGAATCTCCGTAGAGGTTTCTATACCTGCCAGGGGAAAAGTTTACACTAAGGACCTTGCTTGCTTGCTTATGTTCAAGAGACGGATAAAATACCGTACCCTAATTCATATCTTGGCTACTTTTAAGTAGATAGTGCTTCAGCTGCCATTCTTGCTCCACTTGATCAAAAAGGTTTAATCTGATAAGAGTCTAATCGATTTATAAATTACCAGCTATAGCAACATCGAGTTCAAATCCAGCGTCGGGGTAATCACTCATAATATAATCCAACTCATCAGGCCCTGGCCACTGCGCGGCATTGTTCAAGAGCTCGCTGAGATCGAAATGGTTCATGGACAGAATATCCAGCATATTATCCATGCCGCGGTCCTCAGCTAGTAGAGTCTCCTCCCGAGGGAGTCGTAAGTGTTCCGGTAGGTCCTTGACGTGGCTCTCAAATTCCAATCGGCTTTGCCTCGTGTCCTCGGCATCTTTGGTAACAAGCCAGTTGATTGTTGTGGATGACAGTACGTCGAAAGCATTCCTGCATCCACTGGCGCCTTTGAAGGTTTCCGACATTGCCGATAGAGTCGAGCCACATGATTGCAGTGTTGCAATGCATGTGCCGATGGAATGGTGAGCCAATACATCGCCTGAGCGCCAAATACCATAGATGACTCCGAGGCCTGCCAAAAAAAGTTGGTGAACTGACTTCCAGAGCATCTCGACCCTCCCTTCTTGTTGCAGGATCTTGAGGCCAGCAATTACTTTGGTTGAAGCCTCAAAGCAAACGAGCAACTCCTCGCTTGATACATGCGCGCCGGACGAGTGAGGGCGATAGAGTAACAGAACGGCATTGTAGTACATGACGTCCCAGTAGGCATCACAGCGGAAGATAGACGAAGGGTGCGCCTTCTTCGGATCAGGGATAGTTGCCTGCCACTCTTGGAGGCGCGGCTGTACGCCTTGTAGCCAGGCTTTCCAATTAGGCCGAGGCGCCGCCAGTCTGGCAGAAGACCAGGTCTGAGTGTGGTGAACGTGCTTGATCTCAGATTCAAGCCGCATCAACGAGAAGAGATGATTATGTGCTCTCCGCATGTGGAGATCGAAGTCAACGACTGGCTGTGTCAGGTCTTTGCGCGATCCAGTCCAGGGATTCGGAATTTGGACACGTGTACTCTCATCAATTATCCCAAATGGGCGGCCAAGGGTAATAGCAAGCATACGATCGAAGTAGTAGGTGCAATGCCAAAGTCGTCTCTGGTCGTCTAGTAGCTCAGGGTCCATAGAGACGCCTGTGACTCGGCCTCCCAATGCAGCCCTGCATCGATACAGAGTCGCAGTGCAAAACCTGTCAGATGCCAAAGGCTACCTTGCATAGGTGACAGAGCTACAAATTGTGCGAGAAGAAGCACAGTCCGAAGTGTTTCAAGGTCGCTTCTGGAGTACGTTAATGACATATCGATCCAGGCTATCGCCGAGCGGAAACATCCGTCGCTTTGACTGGATCTTGAGCCCGACGCGTGAGGAATATCTACGAGTGCTATGGCAAACACCATGAATGCAACGAAGAGATCCCTGTCTGCTGCTGGTGGCGCTGGAGAAATCATCCCGAGTGCTGTCTCATACGCTTTGTCGACTGCCCCTCCCACTTGGGAACGCGTGAGTATGGGCAGATGTGGTGTACGGTACTGGAAGTACACATCAATCAGGTGATCTGCAACGTGACGGGGCGGTAAGGAAGCTTTGGCTGGATTGCTTGATGATGCGTCGTATGATGGCGGTGGCGGCTGAGCAGCCAGAGCAGATGGAAGCTCATTGAGATGGATAGCAGACATGACCATCTTAGCAAACGATATGCCACTGCTTTGGCCAACAAAGCGATGAGCTCGTGGGCGCTCGATAAACACGTCCTTGACGCTCGTGACCAAGTCTCGAACCAGAGGCGAGCTTTCGTCAGACGAATACGGCCCGGTGCTCTGCACGTCTGTTTCGTCTGGCACAGAGTCAAGGAAAGGACTTTCATGAGCCCTATGAGTGGTTGAGGATCCAGAAGAACCTTGTCGCAGAGTCTGGATCTCTTGAGTGAGCTTACTGACTTCCCGCTCTAATCGCAGGATATAATCGCGCGGGACCTTTGCTTGGAATCAGCTATCATGTTTGTTCCACTTATGTTGAATCGAGGCGGGCCTTACGTCGGCTTGTTTGCCAGAGTCGTAGCTCAAGCAAGGAACATTGACCTTTTCGCAGCTAGAACACTGTGGATATCGCTGGTCGCACTATCAAATGGATCGCATCTTTCAATCAACCAAGGCTTGGAGGTGAAGCCTATCGTACCTTTTGTTTCCTGCGGCGACATCTGCGTGCATTGATAAGCCTTACGTTGAATTATCGATCGGAAAAATGCGAAGGGTTCTCACCTTTGACAGGCCCGGACTCCGCCTCTGATCTTGTGTTCGGCGCGCGACATAGGATAGAAGTAATTAAACCGTCAGGAGGCCCTTAAAGACTGTCTTGGGATAATGCCAATGGAAGAAAACCGCATCGGCCATCTCCCGGGTAGGGATATGCCGTCGGAAATATCCGAATCTCTATTGGCGTCCCAGGCTCTTATCTGATAACGACTGCGATAGAACTACCTTAGTACCCACACGTGTGTATGCCACTTGGTTGCTTGGAGTCTAGCTCATTCTCAGATCGCCAATGATAAACGATAACGTCTTTCCTGGGATAAGCGACACTGATAACAGGCGACCATGCAATTGGCACAATTCTAGGGCGGCTGTTTCGTGGATAGTGTTGAGTTACTAGTTCTCAAAATCGGAGTCAAGTTTAGCATTGAGAAGGATGGAGTATATATATTCTCGCCATATGCGATTGATCTCCATGTTTTGTTCAAGGAGCCAAGCGCAAAGCTGGATCAATCGCAAAAACATCGAAATCTATTGTGCCTCTTGTCTTTGCCCGTTTCTACCCGCTCATACTTATTACCCAATATATAGCCCTCCATTCCTATTCATAATGGATGAGAAGATAGGAAAAATGGCCCAAGCGCCCAGATCCGATGATCACGAGGTAGCCTCGTCGGCGAGTATCTACATCGATCCCGAAAGAGAAGCAGCAGTCAGACGCAAGTTCGACATCTATGTTGTGCCTGTTTCGGTCATCTATCTTGTCATGTCATCACTCGATCGCAACAATGTGAGCTTCTGTTTTCTTTGCAGTTGACTGTACTCATTCATTTGTCGCTAATGGTTGCGAAAATCAAGCTCGGAAATGCCCGTGTGTTCGGTTTCGATGAAGACGTCGGCCTGAAAAGCGGACAATTCGGTAATATCCAGACTCTCTCAAGTGTCTGTACCGTCCTTTTCGAGATGCCATGGGTCCTGGCTACGCGACGCTGGGGAGCCAAGAGGGCAATCGGCACCTCATTTGTTCTGTGGAGCATTTGCACGCTTGGTACTGCCTTTATCCACACATATGGCCAGGCCATTGCTTGTCGGATGCTGCTCAATGCTGCTGAGGCTGGTCTCGCACAGGCCTTCGCCTTTTTGTTCTCGACTATCTACCCCCGTGAATTGGCTGGAAAGCGTGTCATGACGACCAACTTGGCGCAGTGCATATCCGGGGCCTTTGGGGGTCTTTTTGCTTATGCCGTTCAAAAAATGGGATCTCGCCATGGTTTTGCTGCATGGAGATGGCTCTTTATTGTTGAGTTCGGCCTGACCGTGGTTATCTGTGGCATTGGTTTGATCTTTCTGCCTGGCAAAGTTGAGGAGGCATGGTTCCTGAGTGAAGAAGAAAAGGAGACCATGCGTATGAAGAAAGAAAGAGACTACATAACCAGAGGCGAGGACAAGTTCGAGAAGAAGTGGATCAAGATTGCGTTGACGGATCCGTTTGTCTACCTTCTCGGCGTTGCATTCTTCACGTCATCCGTAGCCATCAATGGCTTCGGCGTGTTTTTGCCCACAATCATCTCTGGACTTGGGTAAGTCTCGGCTTGGTACTTTTTTATGCTGCAATTGTCCGTCTATGTTATGATCTGTTCTTACTGACAACTTCTAGCTTTGCTTCTCTCAAAGTCAACTACATGACGATCCCTGTGTATGCCCTGGGTGCTATATCTCTTTGCATTCAGGTCTATTACTCCGACAAGCTTAGGAAGCGAGGTGCTTTTATTGTGGCTTGCTGCATACCTGTAGCTGTCGGATATCTCATGTGTGTGGGTTCCAGAGACCCTAATGTCGGTTACGCGGGCATGTTTGTCCTAGTGATAGGTAAGAATGCACGGATTACCTTGAACCAGGCCAACAATTTACTAACACGCTCTAAAGGGTTGTATCCCATCTCAACATTGGCTGTTACGTGGATCACGACCAACTTGGCCCCAGACACTAAGCGCGCAATTGGTCAACCCTTTGCATACAGTCTTGCTAATGTCTCTAACCTTGTTTCTGGTCAGCTTTACCCCACCAACCAGGGCCCACGTTATGTCCCGGGCAATGCCATCTCAGCTGGGCTCACCATCGTTGCGGGAATTCTTTACGCATCATGCTGGCTCTTGCTAAGGAGACGGAATGCAAAGAAAGCAAGGCTGACCGCTGAAGGCGCTATCACCAACGGCAAGGAAGGCGATGAAAGTCTTGAATTTACCTATATCCTATAGCAGTCTCCAGCATCATAGCACTGATAAAACATTTAAGTATTACCAGAAGATAGTTTTAATCCAGGTTAAGTTATAATTAAAGTTTTACTAGTTTAGTAAAATTTCCTATTTCCTGTCTTATAGCAAGATCTATAATATTCCTAGCTAGCATTCCTTAAACCAAGTCTGCAGATATTAGCGACATTAGCGCAGGTACTATATTTAAAATTATCTATATTAAAGTTCAGGTTTTAAAAGAGGCTTTAGCCCCTAGGCTATAAAAGTAAAGGATACTAATAAATATATATAAGTAATATACTTATTACCCTTATAATTACTTAAAGTCTTACTTTTAATTAAAAAGCTAGATAATTTAATAACTAACTTTAAAAATATATAAAAAAGTAGCTATTATTTATTTATAAAGATAATTAAATTAAAGTATATAAAGTATATATAAAATAAGCTATTTATTAAAAGTAAATTTATTAACTTAAAATAATATTTTTAAAATAACTTTTATTATAATTATATTTATATAATAAGTAATTAGTAAATAGTTTTAATTACTTTTTTACTTTTTAATATATTTTATATTATATAATATTATAAACTTATTTTAAAAGCTATAATTAAATATTAATAATAAAAATAATTATAAAAAACTTTTTAAAAATATTTTAAAAAGTAATATTAAAGATATTATTTTTATAAGTTTTATTTATTTTATTTATAATATTTATAAAAATAGCTATAAAAATTAAAGTTATTAAAAGATAATTTCTTAATATAACTTAAAGGTATTATTAAATAATAAAATAATAGTAATTAATAAAGTAAATTAAAACTAAGCTTAAGTATATTATATAATAGATTTATAAAAAAAAGTATATTCTTTTTATTTCCTTTAATAATAAGTTAAGTAATAAGTAATAACTATATTAATTAAAAAGTTATAAGAAGAAAAGTTAAATAAGCTAGTAGTATTAAGTAAAAAAGCTTATTAGAGATTTAGTTATAATTAGGATTAGGTTTTTAGTTAAATAAAGCTTTTATATTAAATAAGTTATAAAGGTTTTAAATATAAAGTGTATTTAAAATTATTAATAACTACCTCAACGCTATTACCTCAGTAGCCGCAGCTAAAGCATTCGACATTGGCGTCAAAGCTGGCCTAGATCCGAAGCTTCTATTAGATGTCATCAATGTCATTGGCGGTCAGTGCTGGGTGACGTCTAAGGCTAATCCTGTGCCCGGGGTAATGTTGAATATGCCAAGTTTAAATGAATATATTAGTGGTTTTCGCATAGAGTTGTGTGAGAAGGTATTGCATATAGGTTCCATGTTGGCTAAGGATGTTGGTGCAAAGACGGTTCTGGATAGGCCGACCAAAGCGGTTTTTCAACAGGTCATAAAGGACAAGCGATATAAAGGCAAGGATACGCGAGTTATACACAAGTAGTTAAATGAGGACAGGAAGTTAAAGGTTTAATATTTAAAAGCATAACATTCCTAGATAGGTAATACTAAGTATGTTTTAACCCTAGGCAGATTATACTGTTTAACTGCCTTCGATTATCGTCCTCCAGTGTTGTAGACAGTAAACATAGACTAGGAGGAAGGCCTTTGTCTCCCCAGATACAGGAGGCGAGGTTCGACCCTGCCCAGAAGAACTGTAAACATTACTGTCTTTTTAGGCTTGGCATCGAGCTTCCCATTCCACAGCCCCCCTATCCATCTTAGTGCCCACGCCCCAGCTGTCGTTCCAGATAGCCCCGACATATAGTATATCTCTATGTTTAAAGGCAAATATATCCACTGCGCGAGGTTTATATGCCTATAAAACAGCTACTTCAGTCTAAGGACAGATATTATCCTAGGAATAATAGTCTTTAAAGAACTGGACCTGTTTTAACTGCTGGCTGGTTATACCTTGTATTAAGGGGAATTCTCTCACACTGGCATAAGATTGCAGGTCTTTGCCTGCTGTATGGAAACTTATAGCAAAGTACTTAGTAATGCGGCTTAATATAGTTATAAAATTCCAGGTCCATGATCTTAGTCCTAATTACCCAGGGAGAAGCCTGTCTGTATATAGATATTAAGTTCCCTTTCCGTGATATAATACTTAATTACTATTAAATCTCTTCTCTAAAATAGCTCCTTCTATTTTATAGTTTATTTTAAGTTTAAACTTCCCTTTATATTCTTCCCAGGCTTCTCCACAGCAGCGCTAGTAGCCTATTTGCATCTAATAATCTGTTATTTATATTACTCCTACTTTCTATCTTGTTCTATAATTTCTTGGTCAATACTCATATCATCCTGAGCTATAACCTTAAGCCTGAAACAAGTCTTTACAAAAAGCAAAACAGTTAATCGTGATTGCCAAAGTGGTAGAAGAGTAATTACAAGGGCAGCGCCCCATGCCCAAATAAACGTAATTGCCTGATATACATTAGCAAGTGTCTTTCTATACGCAATCTCTTGTTCACTTACAACCCAACCTTTAAAAAAGCCCTTAGAGAATATGTAGGAAGTACCAAACATGGGAAGTGGCCACAGAACCATCATGCTGATAAAGAATATAATCGTGGCAAGGACGGCCTTACGTGTTCCCCTCCTAAGAAGCGCGTCCATTTCAGGACTAATCGTTTCAGCCTGGGCCTGCTCCTCTACTTGGCGTGCAGTCATTCCTCGGACGTCCATGTCATTGGAAGTATGGATGTTCGTCTGCAAGAGAGACCAATCAAACTGGTCAGCGCCGAAAATATAGGTGATGGCGACAGAGAAAATGATTCCTGATAAAACGGAGACCACGTTTCCAATCAAGAGCGGCATGACTTGGCTTTTTGATGAGATTGTCACCTCGCCAAAGAGAGCATGCGCAGAGCCCAACCAGGATGAAATGGAAGTGATTGAACCAAGGATTGGGGACCAGATAACTGCCAACTTGCTCTGCTTCTTCCAGAGGAGAGTAGCATAGAAGGGGAATACAGCGCAGCCACAGAAGATTCCAATGCAAGTGACGATGTAGTTAACACCGATAGCAGTTCTTGAGATGCCTGTGGCAATAACAGCCATGAGCAGACTCCAGACAGCAACAGCAAGATGCGACATATGAACCAACTGTTTTCCTGACGCATTCTTGTTAAAGTAGCCCTTATAGACATCATGGATGTAGACCGATGCAATGGACACAGTATCTGCACTGAATCCAGAAGTGCAAGCCATGAAGACCATGATGAGAACAAGAATTAGACCGGCCTTGCCCATCATTGCACCAGCTGCGATGGGGAATGTCAGACCTTGTGCAATTTCTGTGGGGGTTATGGCTCGGGGAAGAAGTTCAGTGAACTCCATGGCACGGGCCGAGAGACCAAATGTTGTGGCCAAACAGAAGGGGATGCTGAACCAGGCGACACCGCCAATGATATAACCCGGCAGAGTCGCTGCGGGATCGGCAGTGATAGACTTCTGGAAGAGCTGGACATCGATGGTGCAGCCGAAGATGGCGCACCAGAGGATGATACCGAGCAGTATGGCATCATTTGACCTCATGGTCAAGTACTCTCCGCCAGCGTTGCCCGGAACTGGGGCTCGTATCGCAGCCTCCTTGAGGAGCTCCCAAACCTTTTCAGGGCTTCCGAGAACAGAATCGGGTCTTGCATACGCCACAAAGACGCCAGCTAGAACTGTGCAATGGATGAAGATAGTGTTCATGTAGTCGGTGATGATGACCGCTTTCACGCCACCACTGAGAGTGAACAGAACAATTCCGCACGGGAGCAAAAAGATGGCGGCGATTTGACTCATCCCAGTCATGGCGCTAAAGACAGCAGAGCCGCCAATCAAGATATTGACACAGTTGATGATGCAGTAAAGCGTCGAGTACGCCATGAAAACAATATGTCCACCTCGACCGTATCGGACCCGACTGACTTCGAAGAATGTATGTGCCGCTGGGGCTCGACGCTTCAGCTCGATAGCCGACATGACAAAGATGGCGATGACAGTAAGGGCCCCTGCACCGTAGAAGTAGGCACCCGCGACGCCGTAGCTATATGACCACGTGGTAGATGATAGGAGGGTCGATGCGATGGTCCAAGACGAAACAACGGCTGCTGCTGTCAGGCCGGATTTGATGGAGCGTTTTGCCGTGGTGAACATCTCAGAGCCCTGTACTTCATTGTGATGCTTGGCTGCCCAGCGGGAGATGAGAAAGACGATAGAAACGAAGAGGGCACCGAAGCCAAGAATTATGGCATACCCGGCTCCTGTTGTGTTAAGAGTTAGTAGCTAGCTCTGGTACATGCAGCCGGTGTGAGTGCTGGGTTTTTTGAGAGCCTTACCCTGAGGGAGCTGACCAGTCACTTGACGTGCTGCCATTTTGTTAGAGGTATTGGAGGTCTGAAGGGAAAAGTACCAGGAGGCTGGCTATGAGAGACGTGGTTTTGTGTCAGTGGATCGATTGCAAATATTGATTGTAATTGGGATCAGGGGAGTATATATACATATATCATTTCCTAAATCCATATCATCCGGGTTATCAACGGCAGAAGCTGCGTAATTGCTATCTGCTATTATTTGCACAGATCATACATTCCCCGTGGGGAGAAAGGAAAGACAAGCTGGA
The DNA here is from genome assembly GCF_019915245.1 of Fusarium musae. Lineage (NCBI taxonomy): Eukaryota > Fungi > Ascomycota > Sordariomycetes > Hypocreales > Nectriaceae > Fusarium > Fusarium musae. Next base: position 40,609 of record NC_058388.1, read on the forward strand.
TTGTGCTAGGCTTGATTGGGTGTGGAGGACCGCATTTCTCATTGTAGGCCTACGATACCGTCAACCCAATAAGAAGTTTCGTCGTAGCGGGGCATCCGGCACTAGTACACTGCACCATTTGCATTTCGATTAGCCTATCAATGATGATGGATGGCCAATAGTGGCGAGACACTATTACCCAGAGAGGCAAACTTTGACGAGCTAATGATATGCTCGGTTTCTATATCAAGAGGTCAGCAAGGCCCCCTCTCCACCTGTCCTCGTTTGAGTCCTTGCACAAGCAGAACACCTCCTGTCCCTCTCTGTATCTATGCAGGAGGCAAGACTGAACCGAAATGAATGCCGCCGTTCAAAGTCCCGTTTTGGATGCATTCGCTGTCGACGTCGTCGAGTAAGTTTCCGTCCCTGCCCGTATCTCCCCGATCTAACGCCAGTCCCTGACAAGATCAAAAGTGACGAGGTGAAACCTATCTGCTCGCAGTGTAGCCGCAAGAGCCATGCGTGTGAGTACCAACCTCCAGCACTCAAGTGGTGCGATGGCCTAGACTCCATCAAACGCACCCGTCGATCCGACAGCAGAAGCACCTCGATACGCAAGGGCGAACCGTCTTCTTTGAAGGGGGTTTCGATACCTCAGCCCCCCCTGGATCTGGACTCTACTACTACATCTGGCGCGATATCCGATACCCCAACCCCTGAAGCATTTTATAATCATGGCCAATCTGACTTCGACTTTTCATCTGGCACCTTATTCGACGTCTCGGACCAATGGGCGATGCTTGAGCAGCAATCCTCGATCCCTTACCTAACTACGACACCGTTCTTGGATGTATCTCAATTCAGCGCCATTGGCACAGCATCCGAGAATATCCACTCTAATCCGAACGATTCATTTTCAACAACATTGCGAACATACTTGAACTCTCGCTCTACGGATCTGGAGGGTTTGCCACAAGCAGCCGTGCCAGCAACATCCTCTCCATCTTGGGACATCTCTGCCGTTATAGGTTCCCCAAGTAACCCTATCGGGCCATCGCGGCTTATCACTGATGCTTCTACGACCTTTGTTTTCCATTACTTTCGCCACATCGGACCGTTGTTCTGCTGCTCCCTCCAAATCGATAACCCCTTCATCACTGATGTCGCGCAAAGATGGAACTCCTGGACTTCTGAGTCTTTACCCTACGTTTTACAAAGCGTCTCGGCTGCGTATCTGTCCGAGTCGACACCCCATCTCCTACCCGTGGCTCGAAGACTCCGTCAAAAGGCAAGGAGCATCATAGAGCAGGAAATAAAGAGTTCGCCCTGCATCATAGATCAAAAGTCGATTGGATTCAGCATCATCCTACTCGGTGCTTCAGCCGACTGGATGCAACCACGAGACTCCATGCTTGACATCTTCCAGAAGCTCGCTTTGCTATACAAGAACAACTTGACCTGTGGGGATACACAAACATTCGGAAAGGGCATCATGACATATTGGCTTATGTTTTTGACTTATATGAGCTCTAACAGGCCGAGATTTGACTTCCTTTCGAGTGCGACCTCTCACGCCACGATGATGCGTCGTATTGAGTCCCCAGCCACACCTGGGTCCAATGTACATCCATGGACAGGCACTTCTGCGGAGCTCATTGAATACATGACACTGGTTGGTGAACTGATCCGTCACCATTGCAGTCTTCTGGGCCAGCCTCATCATGGCGCTTGCAATAACAGTGCTAATCAGTACGCAGCGAGCCTCCTCGAGTCTCGACTGCTGATAGCATGCAGACCAGGTATTGTAGTCGACAAGAGCTTGGCGCCTGAGTCACAGATCCAGTTAGTTTGGCTTGCTGAGCTCTATCAATTAGCTGCTTTAATGCAGCTACATAGAGTTTTCCCAGACTTAGCCAAGAGATATGAAAACTCAGCATATGAGACCCAAACGGGTTTCAAATTGTTTCAAGAGAAAAACTTGGATAAAAGTCTCTTTTCTATGGCACAACATATCCTTTACCTGGCACTCCAAGCTCGTGGGGATCCTGCAGTGCTTCGGTTCCAGCTTGTCCCAGTAATCATCGCAGCATCAGAATTACGGATGAATGCTATCATTGCTCATCAGGACCTGAGCTCCTACGAGTTGGATAACTCGGAATATGAGTGTGAGATCATTGCCCTGGCCCAGTCCCGCCGGACAGCTAAAGACCACTTAAACAATATGCATAATGTTTTTCCCGGGGATCGCATTAGTCAGGTTATCAAGACTCCATGTGGGAGTCTCTAGATAGGAATAGTCTTGGGGAAAGCACTTGTTGGATTGATTGGCTGATGGAAACCGGGCAGGAAGTGGTATGAATGGGGTAACGGAAGTCGAAAGCTATTGTTAAATACATGTAGTAAATTGATCGTGTTCGACGGCCTCTTCCCATACAGTCCACATAAGAACTGCATCAGCACAAGAATGATTTGCAATACTAATGTTTAGTATACTAGTCCTGGCGAGGAATCCCAGGACAGTCGGAAGCCAGCAGCCGATTTTACTCCTGATTACGAGCATGTGATGAAGAGAGTAAAGAGCATGTTACTGACTAAGACTAAGAGAGATGAGGTTAGATCATGTGGCTACACGGAATGGAACTAGGTCCTGGGGTAGTCATGATAGACTATACCAAAAAGGGACTTGCGGACCGCGCTGCTGGGTATTGCCATGCGGCACGAAATCTCGGTTCCTTTAACTCTCTGCGGGGTGCTACTGTGTATCTCTCCCAAGATCAGACCTGATAGGCGTTGATGTTGCTGTCACTGCTCCGGAGTTCAGCTACCAGCAATTAGGTATAAAACACAAGCCAGTACTCGGCTTGGATAGTCTATCACTCAGTATCTATCAATACCATCAGTCAAGACTCGAAACTACAATCAGCATCTTTCCTTTGCAACACAATGCCTCTCAACGTCGCCGTTCTTGGATCTGGCCTCGGTGGCATCGCTGCCGCCATCTCCCTTCGCCGCCAGGGCCATCATGTTACTCTCTATGAGCGATACGACTTTACAGGTGAAGTTGGTTCCAACATTTCTTGCGCGTCAAACGGCACTCGGTTCCTCGAGAAGTGGGGAGTTGACATCCAGAGAGCCCGTCCTGTTATTCTTACCGATATGGTCTGGCACGACTGGGCCAAGGGAGACATCACATCCTCGTATCCCTTTGGTGACTACAAGGGCAAGTTTGGCACCCATTACTACAGCTTTCATCGACCCGACATCCACTCCGAGTTGAAGCGAACTGCAACTGCGAGTGAAGGCGAGGGTCCTCCAGCCAAGCTATTGCTGAACCATAAGGCCATCAAAGTGGATGCGGAGAAGGGTTGGGTTAAGTTTGAGAATGGCTTGGAGATCACAGCAGACCTTGTTATTGCCGCAGATGGCATTCGTGTAAGTGAAATGGCTTATATATTGAAGATTTACTAATCTAAAACAACCCGAAGTCGAACACAAGAGCCGAAATTGGAGTCGAGACTAACGCTACGCCTTCGTCTTCGTGCTGCTACCGCTGTATTGTCCCTTACGAAAAGCTTGAAAAGCTTGGACTGACCGAATATGTGACCCGCAATGCTATCGAGTACTGGGGAGGCATGGGTATCGAGAAGATCGTCATGTCCCCGGCCGGTGGCGGCTCCATGATCTGCTGCTACTGCTTCTACCCAGCCTCACTTAACGACACTCGCGACGATGGCTGGAACGTTTCTGCTACGCCCGAGCAGCTGGTTGAGACATTCAAGACAATCGAACCGAATATGAAGAGACTCTTCGCCGAGGCAGAGGACATCAAGATGTGGCGGCTCTACGATCACAAGCCCTATGAATACTGGGTCAAGGGCAAGGTCGCACTTTCAGGAGACGCCGCTCATCCCATGATGCCTGATCAGAGCCAGGGAGCTGTGAGTGCCTTTGAGGATGCTGCAGCACTTGGTCTGCTATTTTCTGAGTCTAATCTTGCCAAAAAATCTGTGGAGCAGCTTCTCAAGAAGTACGAGTCTCTTCGTAAGCCTAGAGCCACTATGCTTCAAGCTGCAAGCTTAAGAGCTCGTCTCGATCTTACTGAGAGAATTGGATGGAGTTCTGTCGATACTAAACCGGGCAAGCTGACTTGAGGATGTGGCGGGATATAAGATGGAAAACGAGATTGCTTCTAAGTGGAGTGATCTTATCATTAGTTAGACATTTATTATCTCGGATTTATTCTTTTTTTCTATTTTATTCAATATTTGTTATGTTACTTGACTGCGGGCAGCAAAACGTGTCTTTAATGGCCTTGCCTGTAAGATACTGTTAGCCAAAAGCCAGTGGCTGTGGTCGCACAAGAACACTGTCCAGAGAGCAACACTGTATTTAATGGTAATGGCAAGAGGCTCGCTGTGGGGGATACTGGCTCCGACAATGTCAGAGCTTGGTCCGCAAACTGCGACATTCCTACAGCATTCAGCCCTGACAAGATCGCGGTGGGGGTTTGTCCCTTTAAGCCAAAGCCAGATGACCCATCCGTTGTAAAGGACGACTGTAGCCACGGCACAAACGTCACTGCATCGGCTGTTTGCTTTGCCCACAGTCCGTCCTCCATGACCCCCAAGGGGAGATGGATCCAAGACACAGCGCTTGGGGCATCCCTCGTTATCCCTCAGTTAGCAGACAACCTGAAAGAAGCCAAAACGACCAGGAGGTCTATGTTCCTCGTTGGATTTGATAACTTTGGCAGGGAGGACGGCCACACGTATTCCCCTAACGTTAGTGACTAGACAAAGTACTTATCTCAACATCCAAATCGCCACAGACCGACTATATTATGCACCACATTTTCAGCCTTAGAGTATGCTTGCTCAAGATTGGGTTATGGCGGTCTTTTGTTAACTGTGATTCGGTCGGCCGACATCCCAATCCGTTGGAGGCTCCAGGCCTTAGCTTCTATGACATCCATTATAATTCATCGAGATGGCCAGCATCTAATGGCCAGCATATATCAGGTTAAGGTATGCTTAAGTTATCTACATGCGCCTGGCTTATCTTGATCCGGATAATATTGATTTTAGACTTAAGGCGGAGCTTTAAGATGAAGATAGGGATTCGTGTTAGAGTAAGATAAATAGGGAAAGAAAGGTATAGTATAAGATTCATGGAGGTCATGCTGCTAATAATAGTAGGTTCTGCTTAGGCTGACAGTATTTGCGTTTAGGATCTCCATGATATTTCGAGGCCTAGGAGGTTTGACCTTGAATGATACGAAAGTTGCAGATGCCCAAGACGCCATCTTGAGTCGATTGAATCTTTTTGCTCAGTCTACCCTTGCTGCCAGTACAAACAGGTGTTAACATTGTTAAGAAGATCAGGAAATAAAAGGGAATTAGCTTGAGCTGGCCAAGATTTGACAAATGAAACTGGCTAAAAGGGCATAAATTAAAACGACATGATCTAGAGTGGATAGAAACTACACTTTGAGAAATTCTGCAACTAGACTCACTGTCATCCAGTAGGCTACACGGCCGCCTGCTGCAGTTCTTCTGAATAAGAGTCTACAGAAACGAAGCGCTCGCTCAACTCCACTCCATCGGTTGCCCCAAAGATCTGGAACAGAGCAAAATCAGTAAGTCTCAATAAAGTGTCACGACAAAACAAGGGATCAAGATTCAAACGTACCTTCTTTATGTCTCCGTAGATGCCAAACTGCACTGCCGTCATGCCACTAACCATAACTGCACGTGCTTGCATGCCTGTGTAGGCACCGCGTAGTCCAAGCTCAGAAGCAATGCGAAATAAGCGACGGGATGTACTTTCGCCTACGACTGCTCTTTCCTTGTTGATTTTACTCAGCATTGTATCGGCCGGCTGAGAGACGACGGCGGCGGCCAATCCAGCGACAAGCCCAGCACCAAGGTTAATACCAGTAACCCCCATTGACGAGAGCTCTCTCTTGTCTACAACGCTATATGCTGTCTGGACGGCTTTCTCGTAGACTAGAAATGTTGCCATTGTGTAGGGGATTCTGCGATAGTCGCCTAGGTTAGCAAACAAACATCATAGCGACAAGGGTTGGTCTGGCCGAGCGTACTGTTTGAGGAGAATAGGACCCAGGCCGGAGTAGAGGCCACTCATACCCTCTTCTCTTGCTAGCTTTGCTAGACCGCTCACGCAGCCGGTGGCATAGCCAGGCTGAGATACCAGCCGTATTCGAACAGATTCGAATGGACACAGTGCAATATCGCCAAGGAACTCGGCCGCGGCAGCTGAACCTAGGTAAACGGCGTTTCGGTTATTAGCAGCCGTCGATTGTCCCAGATAGTCTACTGCACGAGCTTTGAAGTACTCGTAACCGCCAAATTTGAAAGCACCCTGGAGGCAATAGCCGGCGATAGTGGGACCTAAACCGGTCAAGAGAGCCCCTGGTCCTTCTGCTGAAACTATGTGGCGTGCACTCTTGGATAGACTGCTGCTGTACGCGATCGGGTCGAGTTGGATCCTTGTTTTGACGCTATGCAAGAGAGAAATGTCAGTATCAATACCATCGCGGGGTTGGTCATAATAATCATTGCATGGTCGGATAGTATTGTGTAGAGGCGGGTTTGGGGAAAGGTGATGTCGTTATGCGATTGGAACGCGGAACAGACATGGTAACGTCACGAGAGGCACAGTCTCAACCTCGGCGCAAACTAAGAAAAAAGGAAGCTTCTTTGCTTACACATCGACGGGAGTTAGAACAGCGTGAGTGAAGGCGCAACAGAAGGCGCCAGCGAGGGCATATCTTGCGTATAAAGATACATCCGTGGGATTCTCCTTTGCTACAGCAACCATCAGCTTGTCCTTGGTTGGCAAAATCCTTTCTTTAGCAGCGCTGATTGCTTCTCTGGGATTCGGTGCATGATTGACGAAGTGGAAGCTAACGATAACAATAAGCAAGTGAACCAGAGAAAAACAGGCTGCAATCGCCGTCCATTCCAAGGGGGTATTCAGAGCCACCACCACCTTCTAGAGCTTTGAGCTTTCAGTTCGTTCATTTTGTCAGAGAGGGCCTTTCGTTGCGGCTCACTCAGGCTATCTCCAGCTGCATCCATGACCCTTAAATGCTCCTTCTTCAGCTTCTCGAAGCTTTCGTCTAGCTCTTTATGCCAAGGATACAATACAAAAACTTGGAATCCCAGGGCGGAACCAGCCACGACGAAGTTGGTCAAGCTTATGGCGCGCGTAAGTTTCATTATGACTTGCGACGTTGGGATGGTTGCCGAATAGAGTCGTTAACTTGGAATACAGCGTCAAAAGTACGTGAGGCTAATACACCGAGTAATAGGAATGTGTGGGTCTACAGAAGAAAGAAAAGTATTAGAGGAAAGACTGCATGCACCGGGGGCAAGGTGAGTAAAGCCATCTTTTTATTGACATGTGAGAATGCAACTGTCCCCACTTGAGTTCATCGGTAAGTACGGAGTGCAGTAGCGTTTTGTCCAAACTTTAACAAGGGGTTCGCTATCCACTAACGTTAGCTGTCAGAGTCTGACAGGTACCTCGTGTTGCTACCCTGGTATTTAGACGAAAATTCTCCGTAAATCACGTAGCATCATGCCTGATAGTCGGGCCTTTAGGGTAATATGTCAATTACCCGATCTTCTCCAGGTACCCCTAGAAGGCCATCTTAAACTGCGCTGAACAATCACAGTCAGGTATCAATTTAGTATCATCCTTCCGATTGAAGTTCTGGGTGATTTTGTCCCCGACGTGGGCCCCCTCTTGGGCATGATGTCGAACAGGACGATGGAGTAGTACAACGGAAATAAGGTGCTAGATGGACTTAGGTACTGTACTTACAGGACAGTCGAGACCAACGCATCGCCTAGAACGACCTGTGGTCAATGCGTTCAATAACTGGCGTGTTGGATGGGAGAGAAAAGCGGACCAAACTAAGAGTCTGGACCCAACGAAAGGAGCAATGGCCGCCAGAAGAAGGAGTAATGAGTCTCGCTTGGAGAAAACCGGAATGACCATACTCATTGATCAGCAACTTCATGTCAGCGAATCGGCTTTATCTGTACACGCGACGCGTAACAAACCCTGGATAATTAAGCCGTAAACATGCTTTGAACTTCTTTATTCAATGCTTACCATAGAGTAAGCAGCCTGCCGCTGTTAGTTGCAAACCCGCAGCATGAGTCATAAGCGAAAGCAACACGTCTTGTGTGGTGTGACATCTTTGGCACGGACGCAAAGTCAGCGCTGGCCTCGGCTAATTCTGTCGTATCACAACTGAAACTCGGGGAACAACCCACATTTAAGCCGATTCATGAAGTCACGGGTTAAAGGTTATTATCAAGCCTGGAACCCAGCAAAACACATATTGGTTTCATTGTAGGTGTGCAGGCTGTTTTGATTTGTTAGCTGTCACCATCATTAAGATGTTACCAATCATCATAAGCTATTTGAACGAATCACTATAGTGGGCTGGCTGATCGGAAAAATGAGGCCAGCCATTCTAAGAGGTTACTATAGCATCTGATTGATCTAACACTACGTCATCAAATCATTCGTGGTCCTGACTTGAGCCTCGTTTCTTATTTAATTTTGCCGGCCTTGACCACCTGAAGAAGTTTATCTACATAATACCAGTGTTGCAACTATTCAATTCGGCCGCTTTCCTTACCTCAGCACTACAGGTAACTGGTACCACCAAAAAGGCAAAATATCCACGCTCTCATCACCTCTATTGCTTAGTCCCTTGCCGAATAAAACTCAGAATGTCATCATCAACCAACTTGGTAGTTTTGAAAAGCTGATTCTTCGCACAACAATCAGGCATTTTCGCATAATAATAGCAATGACAAGTGGATGGTGTGCTTGCAGCCAAGCGAGGTTCCGTCTCGCGGGGAAAAGATCTCTTGGGATGCTACGATTGTTTATGCCTCAGAAGAGCAGAGTGCTTCGCGGATGGCATGCAAAGAGGAAAAACAGGACGATGGGGTAGCAAACCCATATCACGGTTTTGCATTGATTGTGGAATGCACCCGCTTTCAGCCACTACTCGATATAATCGTGCCAATAGACCGGAATGAGAAGCGAGGTATTTGTTAGATGCTGGTATGAGATGGGTGGCATCGTGCCAACGGACTCCTTCAGTGAGAATAGATGGGTCTGCATGACTTACTGGGAGCCTGTTGCACGACGGCGAAGGGGCGGGAGAGAGAGCAGCAGAAGCTTCAACGCCAGCAGAAGAAAACTGCAGAAGCGAAATAGAGGGCTGAGCGCCGCGCTCGATGCCGTGACCTGGGTTGTCCTGAGAGTGATATCTGACACCACGATATCAAATAAGGATTCTAATTAGACTTGACCTGGGTCTGAAAGCTCATAGTACTAAACTTAAGTTCTATGTTACTGTTAAGAACAGATCTTGTCTCTTTCCTACTACTACTTGATGGAACGAACGGTTGACTTGAGAGAAGGGCAAAAGGGCTTGGGATACAGTAAATATAGGTAGAGCTTTAGAAATCTCAGGGCTTGCTTTAAGATCTGATTGTGTGGCGTTGGTCGGTATATTGACGTTAAACATTTCACGAACCTTAAATACCTTTGCCCTTGCTTGTATACATGGACCTTCAGCGACCAGAAGCTGGAGCGTTGATGCCGTGGGCAGACAAGTCAGTCGACCCAATAGCCACTGTAACTTCCCGGTTACTTCTAGGCTCAATGCATTTTGCCCTTCTGTTTCCCCAAATTGATATTCGAAGGCCTGTCCAGGTCTCTTTTTCAACTTTGCCGTAATCAACAAAGTCAGAGCAAATAAATTAATGTCTTTCTTATATACTAGATAATCCCAATGCCTAATACTAGATTCAAATATGCAACGCGCCAAAAAGCGGACATGAGATTAAAGATTATCAAGTCGATACTCGCGGTGAAGATGGCTTACCAGAAAGAAATACTTTGCGTCAAATGCTGTCGAATAAAAAACATGGAAACCAGACAACAGTATCCACATAATCAACAAGGCTTTATTAATTGCTGCCTTATGTGCTTGCTGAGTATTTCCCTTATCTGCTTCTTGTCTATTGTATATGCAGCACAGGACGAGATAGGGAGCAGTTTTGCCGCGTTTCCTATCTTATTCCTAAGCTTCGGAACGGTAGCACACAATAGTTTTCCGCATTCCCTTATCCGACTGTATATCGGCTAAGACCCTGCTTGAATAAGTACGTGATACTAACAATGCCAAGCATACGAACTCATTCCGCACTTACCTTTATTTCCGTCGTATCGGAATATTGCTATTTATAACAAATCAATCCAATGGGTTAGCTATAAAAATCCGAACTATTCTTAAACTCTAAAACTTTATTCTTTACTTACTCAACTTCACTTCATTGTCCTTTTTATTGCCGTGATGGAGCCATTACCTACACGTTCCAAACCTGAAGCCCGATTCACCCTCGAGAAGTCTCCGGATACGCAAGATATCGAGGAGGGCACAGTGCACCAGTAGGACGTCAAGATAAATCCAGGATAGATGGAAAGAGTGTACTAAACACAAATAGCAGATATGTTCAACCAGCGCTACCCATTAACGAAGCGTTGGAGTCCAAGCTTCGATGGAAGATGGATCTTCGTATACTGCCCACGGTTACGATTATTTACTGTACGTCTCGAGAATCCAAAGCTGTAGGCGAGGCAAAGCTGACGCACTTATGATTCAGTGCTTTGTTTTATTGATCGCGCAAACATTGGTGAGCATATCAAGGCAACTACTCTTGAGCAGTTCTGATAACTCTGCAGGCAACGCCAAGATCGCAGGTCTAGAGGCCGACTTGAAGATGCAGGGTTACGACTTTAACATCTCACTCTCCATCTTCTATATCTCCTACATCCTGTTTGAGATCCCTCTGAATCTCTTGTGCAAGCGGATAGGGCCGGGTTGGTTTATACCTGCATGTTGTCTCGGCTTTGGTATCTGCACCACCTGCACGACCTTTGTCAATGACTTCTCGACTCTGTGCGGGCTCCGGTTCTTACTTGGCGTTTTCGAAGCGGCAATGCTCCCGGCGAACGTGTACTACCTCTCGCGTTGGTATCGGCGCAGTGAACTGACCTTTCGGCTTTCGTTCGTTATCATCTCGGCGTCCTTGGCGGGTGCTTTTGGGGGCCTGCTTGCCTCTGCCATTTTGCGTCTTGAAAGCTTCGGCTCCTTACATTCATGGAGGATGATCTTTGCCATCGAAGGTTAGACACCCTACGGCTACCAATTTCTTGACGAACAAGCATTGCTAATCCCAGCGATTGAAGGTACTGTGACCTGTGCAGTGGGTGTAATCTCGTTTTTCACGCTCACCGATAGGGTCGAAACTGCGACCTGGTTGTCACCAGAGCAAATGGCATTGGCAAATACAAGAATTATGTCAGAGAGAGTCGGGACAACCGAGATTATCGACAAGTTTGGCACCAAAAGAATGCTCCGAGGCATCCTGAACCCAGTGGTGATCCCAACAGCCGTGATATCCTTCTTCAACTTCATCACTGTTCATGGCCTGTCCTTTTTCCTTCCTACCATTGTTCGCACAATATTTCCTCAGCACTCTGTCCAAAACCAGCAGCTTCTCACGGTTCCGCCAAACGTTCTGGGCACGATCATGTGCATGCTATTCTGCTATATAAGCTGGAAGGTGGACAAGCGCGGCATCTTCCTTATCATCTGTGCACCGTTCTCAATGGTAGGATACAGCATGTTTCTGGCAACGTCTAACCCGCATGTGCGCTATGCAGCAACATTTCTGCCAGTATGCGGCATCTTCGCGTTGGGAGCATTCCCCAATGCACACGTCTCGGCAAACGTCATCTCGGATACTTCTCGGTCCTCGGCGGTCGCCTTCAACGTGATGCTTGGTAACATTGGAGGTTTGGTATCAACTTGGGCATTCCTCCCTTTCGATGGTTCAGAGTATCGCATCGGTAACGGTCTCAATCTGGCAGCACAGTCATCTATCTTTTTGATTGGCATCTGCATGTACTTTGCGATTGAGAGGAGTAACAAGAGAAGGTCAGCGGTGGATGTGGAGAGGGAATTAGCTGGCAAGACTTTGTCGGAGATCCAAGACCTCGAATGGCGACACCCAGGCTTCAGATGGGAGAATTAAGATCATCAATTCATTCAAGGAGTCGTGTCGTATTCTGCTGGATACTCTTCTCCATCTATCATCTGTTGCTCCATCATTTGAGAAGATTAGCCACAGGAGTCTTAAATTCAGGTAGCATTACAATCGATTGCTTTTTATGATAATTAATTCTATCCCGATTTTTGTTTCATTTGTTGAACCTTCCCGTGATAATGCTTCTGGTGTGGAACCATCGTAATCTTGGAATCGATGTCCAATTAGCCTTACACCCACGGATCCAGTCAAGTCAAGGTCTCAGTGCACATCTGACCTAACAAACAAGCTTGCCATAATCGCATCTTGGGCTTCCTAATCCAGACATGGAAAATGAGTGAATGACTGGTGCAGTGCACATACATAGATAGAAAATAAGTCGGGTGGCATGACAGCCGAAAGGAGCGGGGTAAAACAGTGATGACTGGTTGGATTGTATCTCCAATCATGTTGGAGCGGAACGGCTTAGGCTTCGGAAATTCCCTTTATCATATGATTCATATCCATATGCGACGGAACTCCGATCCGCAGAACGGTGTTTGGCCCATGCAAGCCGCCGGGCCTCAGTATCAATGCCACCACTGACCTGGTGCGGAATAGCTGTAGCAGATTTGGCGTCGTGAATAAGGGACTCAAACGAAGGAATGGGCCAATTGGCCTTGGAGCTGTGTTGTGCTTTTGTCGAGAATGGAAAGGCCGAATATCCGATTTGCCTGAACCGTATCTCCGTATGTCACAAGATGACACAGACTCCGCCTTCATAAAAGAAATCGTGAAGCACTATACCAGCACACTTCTTGTGTTCGATACTAAGCCTATTAGCAAACTCCAACAAAATCATTACATAATTTAACTAGTTCTCATCATGACGAAAAACAGTTTCTCCGCGCCTCCAATTCTCCCCGCTACTCGTCTGCACAACCCTACAGACAACCTTACAATTCTGGAACCGCTTAGCAGACGGGGTTCCGGACCAGGATTAATCATCCTCGTGCCCGAGACTGGCACAGCCACCAGTAATACACTGCGGATTGACGGATGTGTGCCGTCTCCGTTGATGAAATGGGCTGAAGAGGGCTACACTGTCGCTGAGATCACAGAGGGTGGGCTAGCCAACCCTGGTGAAGCTCTGAGTCTGGCGCTAAAGGAGCTCGAAGCTACGAAGTCGACTGAGCCCAAGAACGTCGTTGGTGTCATAGGTAAGTCTTGTATTATTGAAAGGCCGGGTTGGCGAGCTAACAGACGTCCTTGTAGCATACTCGACGCCGTTTTGGGACCTAGTAGCTCCACATGTCGACTCATTCCCCCAGATCTCAGGTGTTGTAATCTTCGGCGATATTGGGGATAACGATGCATCTGCAATCGCTTCCTCAAAGGTCCCACAGCTGCATCATCTTGCTGGGAAGACCTCCAAACGCTTACAGCGTACAAAAGCGGTGACGGCCTACAACTACCCGGAAACAACATCGTACTTGTTCGGCACTCCCTTCAGCCAAGACTTCAGTTACAACATGGAATCTGTTTCTCACAGTCGAAGTCTGAGCTTCTTGAAGCCTCTTATGAACGGACCATACTTTGATCTAGAAGTTATCTGGGACGAACATACCTATTGGGAGTTCGAAAACCGATCCGTGGAGAACACCATGAGCACTATGGTACAAGAGCCATATGTTAATCATGTGCCTACAGTAATTATTCTCCTCCCTTGCATCTTTATTTAAAGACGTATAGCAGCTGACTCATGATACCTAGATGACAGGTGGGATTGGCCGTGAGAAGCTGACTGCCTTCTACCGCGACCACTTCATTTTCCAGAATCCTCCAGATACGGAAACCTACCTTATTAGCAGATCCCTTGGCATTGATCGAGTCATCGACGAGTTTCTTTTTATATGCACTCATCATTCCCAGATTGACTGGCTGTATGTCTTGCGAACTAATACATCCTACCCGTGAATATGCCAACTGACGTTTCTGCGACCTTTAGTGCACCAGGGATTCCTCCCACAGGGCGAAAGCTTGAAATACCATTCACTGCTGTTGTCAATATTCGAGGAGACCGGCTTTATCATGAACACATTGGCTGGGATCAGGGAACAGTGCTAGCGCAGTTGGGTTTAATGCCTTCCTACCTGCCATACCCTCATCCAGTGCCCAATTCGCAGGGTCAAGAGAAATTGGAATACCGCGTCCCAGTAGCTGGTGTGGAGACTGCCAACAAGATGAGGGACAAAGAGGCTGTAGAGTCGAATGAGATGTTTGCGTTTGGTCTTCGTAAAGTCTGATCGGGGATGGTACGATGTATCTGGCGATGTCTTTCATTATCATAGCTAATAGTTCAACTGTTCAGCTTTGAGCATCTTGCCTCTTGGTTTTGCACTCGTGACGCTCTTCATGAACAACTTCTGAAGTGATGCGATAATAAGGATCTCAGGTGGGCGCATTCACTACCCCATTGTCCCAGTGCAGTCCGTAAGCGGCTGTGAGTTCGTCGATCCGAACTTTACCGGAGAACACGGAATGACGGACGGTGCACCGGCTCTCAAAGCGAAGCCCGAGGAGTGTGTCGAGTAAGCCCAATGGCCCAGCCAGCATAAAGCGTCAAGCCCACCTCGTTAGCACGCGTATTCCGCTCTTCAGGATACGATACTCCGTGTTTGTCTCAAATCAATCTGACCACAATCTCAATCAACCAAGATATCCTTATACGCATCTACTTACAAGCTTCGACCATGGCAGACATCAAACTTCACAATGTCCGACCAATGTTCGAGCTGCGCGGTCGCAATTATATTGTGACAGGCGGCCTCGGAGGTATCGGCTTCGCAGCTGTGCGGTCTCTTTGCGAACTGGGGGCCAATGTCGCCGTCTTAGACATTCAAGCCAAATCGAAGGATGTATTCTCTAGCGTCGAAGACGAGTTTGGCACCAAGGTTTACTACTTTCAGACCGACGTCACCAAACTCGATAGCTTAAATGCTGGTGTCGATCAGGCCATCGAGGCCCTCGGGTCTCTTGACGGATGCCTACCTTGCGCAGGGATCAACTGCAACAAACCATTTGTTGACCAGTCGTGGGATGACTTCACGCGCATTCAGGAAATTAATGTAGGAGCCATCCTCCCCAATACTCTGTTTACTGTCTAACATTTCCTTTACAGGTGCGAGGAACATACTTTACTGTTCAGCGCGTGGTCAAGCAGCTGATCAAGCAAGGAACCCCTGGTAGCATTGTCATGATGGCCTCTCAGTGCGCTCATATCGCTATTCCAGGTTGCCGCATGTCCTCCTATAACGCGTCTAAGGGCGGCGTTCTTATGCTCACCAAAGCGCTTGGTGTAGAGCTGGCCAAGCACAACATTCGCGTCAACTCGATCTCACCTGGGTATGTAGATTCTCAGATGTTCAGGGACGTGTTGGCCACTCAGAGTGAGCGGGATGCGAAGCAGCCATACCAAGCCCCGCCATTGAGGCGCCTCAGTGACCCAAATGACCTTACGCCCGCTATTATTTATCTTTTTAGCGATGCGTCTAGACACATCACGGCTACAGACATCAAGATTATGGGTGGGTTGGACGCTGGGCAGATTGATGGACATGTTACCTACGAATAAGAAGCCCGAACTCAGTATGCTCCTCCACTAGTTAGTTAAGATAGTTATTTCAACACAATTATACTATCTTCATCCTCCTATTTTTGGTCTCCCATGAAGGACAGAAGGAGTGAAGGCGTTCTGATGGGGTCCACAACATGGATCTACCAAGTGTAGAATTGAGCTTTCTGGATGCGTGAATATTCCGCTTATCCTGCTTTAGAGAGATCTCAGCCCAATGCTGAGCGTGTCCAGCTTACCTTTCTCTTCCTAAAGACCCCCGACCTAGTTCCGGATCCATCTTTTCGGACCGTTCCGTAATCACGGCAGACGCGGTCGGAAAGGTGGGGCTACTTCCGAAATATCCTAATCCGCTCCGATAAGGCCGTTGCAGCAAGACTTATGTTGATGCAGACGCTATCCATTCGATTCTTTGCTCCGGAGTTGTAGGGTTGAGAAATGCCGCCTTGGGGATGCCGCACGTTGATTTGGAGCAGGGGGTTCCAAACACTGTAACATGAGATTAGGAAAGCTTATCATGGTGTAAAAGAACAGCAGGCTATTCTATGTCGTAGAAGACACCCACTTTATCCAGTCCGTTTGCATTCGTAGTTCCTCTGCGTGTTCACTCTGTCTCGCCTATCTCACTACAACAAATCAGCCCCATCTCACATTACCAAACATGTCAGAATCATATGACTTGGTCGTCATTGGCTCTGGTGAGTTACAGCTCCCCTTACCATGTAGAGTCCACACCAACTGAAGTAATCACAGGTTGGTTCGGTCTTGGCGCCTCCAAAGCCTACATTGAAACGCACCCTGATGAGAAGGTTGCCATCCTTGAAGCAAATGACTCCATTGGAGGAACATGGTCAGCCAACAGACTGTACCCAGGTCTCAAGTCCAACAATATGATTGGGACCTATGAGTTTCCTGACTTCCCCATGAGCAAGGATATTTACGGTGTGGAGGAGAATGATCACATTCCTGGCAAGGTTCTGCACAAGTATCTCACTGATTATGCCCGCATCCATGGTATACTTGAGAGAACCCAGTTCAACAGCACAGTCGGCCAGGTAGAGCAGACCAGCGATGATGGCTGGAGGCTTATTGTGACGAGCCCCCAAGGTGAACGCCAAATCAAAACCAAAAGAATAGTTGTCGCCACTGGCCTCACCTCTACTCCCAACATGCCCAACTTTGAAGGCAGCGAGAGCTTTGGCAAACCTCTGTTCCATGCCAAAGAGTTTTGCTCTCGAGCCGATGAAGTCAAGGACGTTAAGAATGCCATTGTGGTTGGTGGTGCCAAATCTGCCTATGATGTTGCATACGCCATGGTTGATGCTGGAGCTCAGGTCGATCTGATTGTCAAGCCGGAGACTAACGGCCCTGTGTGGATTGCGCCTCGCTGGGTGACTCCCCTAAAGGCTCGTATTGACAAAACCTTGACTGTGCGTTTCATGACATGGTTTGCTCCCTGCCCCTGGGGCCACGAGGATGGCTTTGGTGGGATCCGGCGCTTCCTTCATGGCACGGCGGTTGGACGCATGATTGTGCGCTCATTTTGGAGGTCAATGGGCAACGACGTTTTGAACCAGATCAATTACGATAACCACCCAGAGACCAAGAAGCTGAAGCCGTGGTATGACGTGTTCTGGATTGGCAGTGGCCTCAGTATTCTCAACTTCAACAAGGATTTTTTTGACTTGGTCCGTGATGGAAAGATCCGTGTCCACATCGACAACGTCAAGCGTCTTGAGCCGGGCCAAGTTCTTCTAGAGTCCGGGAAGAAGCTCAAGGCAGATAGCATGATATGCTCTACAGGATGGAAGAAGGAATCTCTCGTCAAGTTCTCCAATCTCGGCGAGCACGCTTTCGGACTACCGTTTGGGCCGAAGGAGCAGGCCCAGCTCAACTCTGAGTTTGATGCCCGCGTGAAGAAGCAGTTCCCGCAGCTCAAGCAACAGCCCAAGCTTCGCTCTCCTCTTCGCCCGAACGCTGAGCCTCTGCGTAACTACCGCTTTATAGTCCCTCCTGCTTTCCTTAGCAAACGTAACATTGCCTTTGCTGGCATGATCTCGTCTGTTACAACAGCGGTCTGTGCTTCGATGCAGGGAGTGTGGATCTCTGCCTATTTCGACAACAATTTGGTACGAGAAAGTAAATCCCAGGAGGATATCACAAACGAAGTCATGATGCATACTCAATGGGGTAAATGGCGCTACCCTGCTGGCTATGGAGCGAGCCTGCCTGATTTTGTCTTTGAAGGCGTTCCTTATGTTGATATGCTTCTCAAGGACCTTGGCGTCAAGAATCGTCGCAAGCCGTCCTTTTACGCTGAGCTCACGTCTCCGTACACTCCTCAAGATTACAATGGTGTCATGGACGAGTACAGGAAGCGTTTTCAGGCTAAATGATTCTATGAAAATATCTGTTATTAGTTTTTTATCTCCTATAGAGTCAAGTAAGAGTAGTGTTGTTTATTTGAGTGTCATTCAGTTTCATTAATTGTGAGCCATCTGTGCCTATGCTGACAATGACCTCCGCCAGTTGATTCTAGTAAGATAAAGTACCAATTGCTCACAGGAACGAGGCCAAAGATCGGCTTCCTCAGGAGATGTATGTAAAGCATTTCTATGGAATATTTGGTCGTGATTGCTGTACCAGACTGTTTTCCCACAAGGTTTAGTTAATTGAGAATTTTCATGTGCTGGATCGATGAATCTCTTTAGATTTGCGGCAAATGATGAGCCTTGGCATCGATTGATCAATTAGAGAGGTGCAATAATAAGCCATAGTATGCGTCTTAGAGACAATGGAGATTAAGGGGTACTTTACCATACAACGGAGACAATGACGCTGGCGTAAAATCTTACAGCAAGAGGGGAATCCGATATACCAGCAGACTGCATATGCAATCTCGACCAACCTTCAGAAGACGCCGATACGAGCAGTGAGAACCGGCTGGCGACGCCTAACAAGGCCTAGTCTAGCACAATAGAAAATCCTACATCAATACGCGCAAAAGTAGGAACGGAAAAGACATTGGTTCCAGACTTCGGAAGCAAGCCGTAGTGCTATTTCGAGTCGGTGGGGTTGACGGCTCAAAGCCATCATAGCCCGGATCGGAAGATTTCCTCCAGACACGTCCCTCTCTAGGGCTATCCATTCACCTTACTGCTTGGGGTAATAGATGCCGACTGGACACCAAAACACCATGTTTCATTATATACAACTGCCATCTGTAGTCCATGCTGCATGCAAGTGCCAGCTTCAGTTAACCTCCACTTGTCGTCGTACTACCTCGTGCATCATATCTTTCTCTCATTCCGTCCAACCATGACACGCCTGTACGTATGACTTGGGCTATCGCAGATATTGTTTCCAGACCTGCTTTTCATCCCCCGTAGAGTTTGACCATTGTGGCTGATCCATTGTGTTATAGAACAACCTATTCTGCGTCTTTTGCCTTCTTTGAAGCCCTTTACGAGGTAAGACATTACTGTGTCGGCACTATTTACAATGCCTCAGGCAATACAATAGATTGATTGAGTTGCTGTGCTGTAGGCTGGTGTTCGCTATGTCTTTGCCAACCTCGGATCAGACCATCCAGCCATCATGGAGGCGCTTGCAAAGGCGAGAGAGCTAGACGACGTCAAGTTCCCCACGGTTATCACATGTCCCCATGAGGTACGTCTTACCACTCCTGCCTAGAGACTTGCATTTCCGTGCAATTCCTCATCTGAGGAACAGGTTCGTTCTAACTCTTTGATGTTAGTTCGTGGCTATGTCAATGGCTGATGGATTCGCCCGTGTCACTGGCACGCCTCAATGTGTGCTTGTACATGTTGATGTCGGCACCCAGATGCTGGGATGTGCCATGCATAACGCCTCCTGCTCTCGTACTCCAGTCTTCGTTTTTGCTGGACTCTCCCCATTCACCCTCGAGGGTGAGATGAGGGGTTCACGCACTGAGCATATCCATTGGCTACAAGATGCGCACGCCCAGAGAGCTATTGTTGCTCAGTATTGCCGCTATGCTGGAGAGTTCAAGACGGGCAAGAACATCAAGCAGCTGACCAGCCGGGCTCTCCAGTTTGCCACAAGTGATGTTCCTGGCCCTGTCTACATGGTCGGTGCGCGAGAAGTCATGGAAGAAGACATCCCTGCCTACTCTCTGAAGCAGGAGGAATGGCAGCCTGTTGTACCTGCTGCTATTCCACAGACAGAGCTAGAGATCATCATCAAGACCCTGGCTGAGGCAGAATCGCCACTGATTCTGGTCGGGTACTCTGGTCGCAATCCTTCCACAGTACCAGAGCTTGTCACGCTCGTTGAAAGCATTCCTGGAGTCCGAGTTCTCGATGCCATGGGCAGTTCGCTGTCTTTCCCCTTTGGCCATCGCGCATCAGTCGGTGTCCGCATTGGAGGGCATCCGGCTATCGAGACGGCCGACGTTATCCTAATTCTCGACTGCGACGTGACTTGGATCCCTACCAAATGCAAGCCGCGAGAGGATGCCAAAATCCTCCACATTGACCTGGATCCGCTCAAGTCCAATATGCCCCTGTACTACATTCCTGCTACTCGACGTTATCGTGCTGACGTTGGTGTTGCCCTCAAGCAACTCAACGAATATGTGCGCACGAGTGATAAGTACTCCAAATTAACCAGTCAGGAGCCATACATCTCGCGCTGGAGTAAGTTGGCTGAAGAGCATAAAGAACTCCTCGACCAGGCCGCAAAAGCTGCTGCTCGTCCCGAAGACACGACCTCATCTCCAAGCACATCTTATCTCTGCGCGCAGCTACGACGACTGTGCCCCAAGGATACCATCTGGTGTCACGAGACTATCACTAACGCGCCTTTCATCCATGAGCAGCTGCAGATCGATGAGCCTGGTCATATCCTCGGAAACGGTGGAGGTGGTCTTGGCTGGTCTGGCGGCGCCAGCTTAGGCGTCAAACTGGCCTCTGACTATCTAGCTGGTGGAGAGGGTAAAGGCAACTTTGTCACTCAGATTGTGGGCGACGGCACGTATTTGTTTGGAGTCCCAGGCACAGTATACTGGGTCGCCAGTAGATATAGGATTGCCACTCTCACAATAGTGTTGAGCAATAAAGGTAAGCACATGATTAAGGAGTATAATATGACTAGAACATTTTCTGACAATGAGGTCATTATAGGATGGAACGCTCCTCGCGTCTCGATGGAGCTTGTCCACCCGACGGGCTACGGATCCAGGATTAACAACAAGGACCTCAACATCTCATTCGACCCAACGCCTGACTTTTCGGGCATTGCGAAAGCGGCGTCCGGCAACAAGGCATGGGCTGCCGTCATTGACTCCGTCGATGATCTAGATAGACTATTGCCTGAGGCTGTGCAGCAGGTCAAGAGTGGTGTTTCTGCTATTTTAGAGGTTCGCCTCAAGGGATCGTGGGATAAGCCATAGACGATATCATTCAGTGAATTTGTGCACAACTAAATAAAGAATGTCTTTGTTCAATCTTCCAAGTTCAACCCCTGCGCAAATATGATGGTCTTCAAGCCAAGACATGAGAATTAGTTTGCCTGAACTTCCCAAAATGCTTTCTAGTCACTATCGATGTCTGTGTCTCAATGTCACGATTCATTTCACTTGTTATGCCAGCTCTGATAGTCCCACGCAGGAAGCAATTAGCATTGAGGACCACAGATGTCACACTTAGCCTGCAGCATGCGCCAAGAGCCGGAGCCAAGTTCATTTCCCTCAACAACGACATCCAGAGATGGCTGCCCGCCTGATACTAGACAAGACCGCTGAGATAGGAAGGCATTTCTCACCGGCTAAATTCCGAACTCTGTGCCGCTCTGAGATGTCCGGGGTAGCTCACGCTAACGCATGCCGTTTCTCCGTCCTGTATTCCGATACGCTAACGTAGGATCCGACCGGCCTACACCAGGGATCGGAGCTGCGCCGCGCATTTAGCAATCGCCATGAATAATCACATGTGAGCAAGACCTTTATGGCTGTTTATACGGGCATACGTCTACGGCGTATGACGATTCTCCACTTCATATTACCTGAGCGAATTTGCCATTGAAGTAAATGAAATTGACGTCAATCTTGACAATTGCTTCAGCAAAGCCAGTTATACCTTTAATTCACACATCATGAAACGCTTCATTACCTCAGGGCGCATGATGCGCAGAGCCAGGTCCCCCTTGTCACGAAACTTCTCCACCAGCAAAACCATTCCTCTCATTATCAACGGCAAGGATGTCGTAACAGACAAGACTTTCCAAGCCATAAGCCCAATCAACAACGAAATAATCTGGAACTGTTCTGCCGTTTCGCAAAACCACATCGACGAAGCCGTCTCTACTGCAAACGCGGCGTTTCCTGCCTGGTCCAAGACCAAGCCCTCTCACCGACGCGATATCTTCCTGTCAGCTGCCAACATCATGGAGAAGCGGAGAGAAGAGCTGCTACACTATCTACACCAGGAGATGGGAGCAGGCGTTGATTTCCAGAATTTCATTCTTGGCCTCGCCATTGAGGGTTTGAAGGATACTGCTGGAAGAATTGCTGGTGCTGTTACTGGTAGTGTTCCAGAGTCTATCCATGAAGGAATGCGCGCCATGATACTCAAAAGGCCGTATGGTGTGAACCTTGGTATTGCGCCTTGGTAAGCACACACTTTTGCCTGTGTTCTTGCATGGATTGTGGCCAAGCTGACTGTCTTGCAGGAACGCACCATTTCACCTGGGTCTACGTTCCATCACATTTCCCCTGGCCACTGGCAACACAGCCATTCTCAAAGGAGCAGAACTAACCCCAGCCTGCTACTGGGCCATCGCTGATGTATTGCGCGAGGCTGGTCTCCCTGATGGCTGTCTTAACCTTGTGTTCCACCGGGCGCAGGAAGCTCCTGGCGTGATAGAGAGCCTTGTCAGTCACCCTGACATGAAGAAAATCAACTTTACTGGAAGTAGCGGCGTTGGTGCTATCATCTCATCTATTGCTGGCAAGCACTTGAAGCCAGTGGTCATGGAGCTTGGTGGTAAGGCCAGTTCTATTGTATTGAAGGATGCAGATCTAACCAAGGCTGCCGAAAACTGTGCACGAGGTGCCTTTTTCAACGTGGGTTATAATCCTCAATATCCTCCATGTCTTACCAGGCTACTAATCTCAATTCAAGGCTGGCCAAGTTTGCATGGCTACAGAACGCATCTTGGTGCACTCCTCCATCGCCACTGAGTTCCAAAACGTCCTGGCCAAAACAGTCAACGCAATGTTTGGGTCTCAGGAGAACACTCCAGTTCTTATCACATCTGCTGCCGCCAAAAAGAACAGGGCTCTTGTCGATGATGCCATCTCCAAGGGTGCGAAGCCTCTGAATATGTTCAGCACGGACCTAGATGCCAATACTGTCGATACCAAGATGCGCCCCGTTGTGCTTACCAACATGTCAACATCGATGGACTTGTATCGCCAGGAGTCGTTTGGGCCAAGCGTCTCGTGGTTCACTTTTGACACAGAGGACGAGGCTATAAAACTAGCTAATGACACTGACTACGGCCTTTCTGCATCGATCTACACTGAAAACCTAGGAACCGCGTTCCGTGTCGCTGAGCAGCTGGAGTCGGGCGCGGTGCATATCAACTCTATGACGGTGCATGATGAGTTCGCCCTGCCACATGGAGGTGTTAAGAAGAGTGGTTTTGGTCGGTTCAACGGGTATCAAGGGTTGGATGAGTTTTTGTACTGCAAGACAGTAACTTGGATGGAGTAGGACAACTGAGGAAGCGCAGCATGATCAATACAGCTCTTGAAACATACTACTGCCGAGTCCCCCGACTATGCACCCTGCCTTGGGATGTGATGATCCGCGAGAAGGGTGACAGGCGATGGTAGTTGTGACAAATAAATCGCAATAAACGGTGTCTGAGTCTTGACCTGAGTTTTCGAGAGTCGTGTCATTCATTATCTGTGTTCGCAGCCTAAAGCTTAACCTTATAGGCCGCCGTCATCTATAGTTCGAGAGTCGTGTTGTTAGCCGAGATGAGATGGCTGACGTGAAATGAACGTAATAACTACGATAAGATAAGCATCGTTCAATCCATTCGGACTATGGATTTCCCGAGACTCGACAGTCACTAAGTGTGCTATTTTTAGTATTACTTTACCTTAGCTTACCCTATAGTTTCTCCCGCACCTACGATTTCAGTAGATAGTGTTATAATATATTATCTATAAAAACCAGTATCTATTCAAGCGATCTCCTAATTTATCCATGTCCTGATCTTGCAAGCAGATACTAAGGACTGGACACAATGAACACATAGGTCACTGAAGCCATTAACAAAAGTATGCCTGTATATACTTCGGAAAACAGCCGATTATGAACCGAACGCATCAGCCGTAAACACTGTGCCCAGCGACTCGTGAGAAAAACTATAATAGTGACAAATATCTAAATCTCTGCTTTACTATCTACGTAGTCAAATGACCATTCTCCTCGCTTTTCTCCCGCTCCTCTCTTCAGTTCCTCATCGACATTGTCTTGCCTCGCCAAACTCGCGTAAAGCCAAGCGCGTTCCGGTCGGAACAGGGCAATCTTCGCTTCCTCAATACCCCACTAGTTTCCGACATCGTTCCGGCCTTTGACCCTTGAGATTTGGCGACAGTGTGGGGCTCCAATTCCGTAGCTTGAAACCGGGTTCTCCACACCCTGATTATCAATCTCCTCAATCTGCACGAGTAAACAAGGTGCATAGATATGAGCGGCACTGGTAGATAGCCTTTAGCTCGTTATCATCATGTTGGAATATGCGTAGCAGGAGAGATAGGAGATTATATCCATCCTCATCAAATTGGTGAATGGGTTTGGCTAGTATTTGCCTAAAAGGGCATTCGAGTTGACTCTTCTGCCAAGTCACAAGACCAGACGCAGATGAATACCCATTTTGACTCAATGCGGCTCTCGTCGCCCTGAACTTTGTTTATCTCTGAGGGGTCACATCCTATCAATTAAGTCTCAAGCATTGGTCTCTGATTAGTTATCTGAGTCGCGCAGCGTGGCATCCCTTATCTTCACCCCTTGTCTCCCCCAGCCAGCCAAGGTCAGTAGGTTTGAGTGCCACTTTTTCCCCGCGTTTTGGTATTTTAGTGTAGAGTACGAGTGCCAATGTTATCGCTTGTTAGTGCTCCAGTTGCAAGTCCACTTTTGTTGCCGCTGAATATTGCCAGTTCTGCCAATGGCCATACAGCATCATAGGTAGCGTAGTAATGTTCGAGACCCCTGTGAGATGTACTCCGTGTGAAGTTTCGTATCTAAGGGTCTATGAAGAGCAGCCAAACTCACCTTGGTATAAAGATCGCTTGTAGTGCAATTGTCTTGCTTGCGCCACTGTTTGCCGTGTCTAATTCTGAGCAGGCTCTGTGACCTGATTTCCTTTCCCCGGATAAATCAACCTACTTTGTCTCGTTTACAACTAACTAACCATTCCCGTGATCTGCTGCCGTTGCTTTCGAACCAACATGAGTCAAAACCAGTCTGCCAAGCGGTTAGCAGCTTCAAAAGGTGAAGCTGAAAGCACAGGCAAGAAGAGAGTGCGATATGCCACACGAGCATGCGACGCATGCCGTAAGCGTAAGGGCCGATGTAGCGGCAGATATCCCTGCGAACACTGCGTCGGTCGTAATCAGCAGTGCGTGTATACCCTGCCAACCAACGATTGGCGCGATGCGAACCCAGCTCAGCTGCAGGATGACCAGATGAGGCGGCAGCTTGAGCCGCAACTTTCGCAAGAACAGCAATACAACGACACGTAAGAGAAACCTATGAAATTAAAAGATTTAGGCTAATTTTGCAGCAGAACTCAGACGGCATCGCTAGGAAGTCTCTTGGCAAATCTCCAACAACAAGTTGAATCTCTGGCAGCACAAGTGAGGCAAAACAATACAGACAAAAACATGCCTCCTCAGTCTCTTTACACGGCATCGAGCCAGGCGATGGTAGATCCGGATCTTCCAATGTCTCAGTCTCTAATGACACCTCCTGTCGTCGGGACCAAGGAAGCTCGCCGGAACAGCAAGTTCTACGGGCCAACAAGCCCAGATTACAGCTTCAATCTCGCACAAAGCAAGTTATTGAACCATGCCGCTTCCAAGGCTGAGAAGCCACTTCCTGTCAGCATCGAAGAGAACCAATCTGATGATGAAGATGTGGAGATCGATCAATTTGGGAACCTTAACCGACCTACTCAGCTGCAGATATCGTCATTGCCGCGACAGCAGAGGTTACTGCTATTTAGAAACATCCTTAGCTCCAGGGAGGTCAACTCCCTGCTTATTGTTTTCCAAGAGACGATATGCGAGTATCATCCTATTGTCAACGTCCCATCGCTCGTCAAAACGGTCGAATACTGGTACTCCAAGCAAACCTCATCGAATAACTGTATTCTATCAGCTGCAGATGAGGAAGATCTCATTATCGCCAATCTTGCTATTGCCGTGGCTCTTTGTGTAGAGTCCACGCTACCTGGATCAGAGTCATTGCGAATTACCGAGACTCTCTACCTGAGTTGCAAGGACCTGATTAATGCCAAGATTGTCTCGCCAATGCCAACCATCAAGCATATAGTGACCATACTTTTAGTAGGACTTCTTCACTACTATAAGAACATGCCCCGGTATGCCTGGCGCATGTGTGGACTTGCTGGTCGGACCTTTATGGAGTCTGGCTTGCATAACAACGACGTGTTACGACATGTTGTGAAAACTGAAGCCGATCTTGAAGAACATGCTGTCATTGTCAGCACAATTCAGGTTCTCGACCGGCAATGGAGCGCATCTACAGGATTGCCGACGAACTTCAGTAACTGGGAATTTGACACTGAGTTGCGACAAAGAGTAAATGAGCATTCCTCTTGAATACCTAGACTGACTACCTAACTAATGTGGCCTGTAGCTTAAAAACCCGTACCTCATGGCCATGACAGCCTTCACCGCCATCAGCGACAAATTCAGCGAGCCCATAATACGCGGCGCCAAGGGAACCTTGTGCGAAGACAATGACGACTTTGAATTTATGAACTTTCAAACCGAGCAATGGCGAAAGAAGTCGGTGGGCAAATTCGACTTTGGACCATTGCAGACCATGGAACATGCAAATGCGACGATTCCTCCAGCATGGGCCATACTCCTACATCTTCGTGCCCACGCCGTTCGTGGAATTCTCCTTCGACCCTTCTTCTTCCCCAACGTGCCAAGTGACGTCAGTCAACGTAGCATTGAGCCGGGTATTGAGTTGGTGAACTGCATCGTTGAAACGCTGACGCGACTTAATCGGTACACTGATGTCTATCAGAAACAACACCCGCCATTTCAGCATATCCTCGCTGCTGGCTGTGCGTTATTGTTCCTCATGCTGGCATATATTCAAGGGAATCGTGACAGCGTCAACGATGCTCTACCTAGGAATTTCTTCGAACAGGCAAAAAAGAACTTCAACAACGCCTACTTGCTGTCGAGTACATACAGCAAATCCTCAAGAGCTGCGAGGAGATTGCAAAGACGTCTTGGAGGCATGAGGGACTTACTAGTGCAAATGGGTGTTGTACGTCCGGATGAGTATCCCACGCAAGAAGGTCAAAATCAACCGTCCACAGGCACGATCATGGTAGCTCAGAACCTACAGCAAAACGGGAATGCATCGGTTAACATCCCCACATCGCAAGAGACTCAGTCAATGAGGCTTTCGAGGGCAACTGAGGAACTGCTCGACTCAGCATTCTTGGATATGGAGAACGATTTACCGTTTGCTATCAACTCGCCAGCTTCTTCTGACTCGATGCCATGGTTCGGATCTGGTCAATTTCCAATGTCTATGGACAAATGGCCTACTCTTAGTCCCGGTTCACTTCTTTGGCAGTCTTAACAAGTATATCATGAATAGAATTAGACATGAAATGCTATGTTAGCCTGCGCTGGTCTCACTACTGACTTGTTCTTCTTGAACCCGTCCCATCTCTCAAATCCATCTGTGTGAATTCCCATCAAGTCCAACATGCGGCCTACGCTCTGGTCGACTACATCCTCCAGACTGTCAGGGTTGGTGTAGAACGCAGGAACAGGCGGAAATATGATAGCCCCAGCTCTCCGTAGGAACAGCATGTTGTCCAAGTGGACATCACTCAACGGTGTCTCTCGCACAGCCATGAGTAATCGCCTATTCTCCTTCAAGGTCACATCCGCCGCCCGGGAGATGAGATCATCGCAGTAGCCGCTTCTTATAGCTGCTAGTGTCTTCATACTGCAGGGCACAATGACCATACCGTCATGCTGGAATGAACCTGATGCGATGGGGGCTGAAACGTCTCTTGCAGTGTAATTGGCGTATGCTAGTGAACGGATCTGCTCTTCAGTCATGGTCGTCTCGTACTTGAGAGTCGCTAGCGCCCATTTACTAATGACAACATGCGTCTCTATGCCAAGTTGACGCAGAAGTCGCAGCAAAGCGATGGCGTATGGTGCTCCTGTGGCCCCGGTGATCCCTACAACAATGCGACGAGGGGGAGATGGCACTTGATGAATAGAGGATGAGGCGAAAGCTGGTGGTGGGTTCAGGTGCTTGCTTGGAACAGTAAAACTGCGTCTGGATGTTTGCTTTGGTTGAGGGAAAAGAGGGTTCTGGCGTTGACACTGTAATCCACGATCAGATAATAACTTTGAAGGCGACTGAATGCGCCGGAGCTGAGCAGGCTTTCTCATATTAAGATTGGAATTGCGATATATGGAGTAGTGGCGGTTACTCCAAAAAAGGCAGTGTGATCAAGATTGACTTGCATTGGAGACCGTCAGGAGCTGTTGACTACTATGTATGGCATGGCAATCGAGAAACTGTACTAAAGGCGTTTTGATTCCGCAAACTTTCGCCCCACGTGGCGATGCAAGGTGCTTCGAATTGGAAGGCCGAAATTCTGTGAATGCCACAGAAGTATGCTGATGCATTGAGTCGGCCGCTGGTGTTCTCAATTCCAGTGGCACTGGCTTGCTAGTGTTTGTGCATCTGTGCATCGTCGGAGGATTCCGCAGTGCCCCGAACTCGTTCCTAAATTAGCGTCCGACCGTTAGATGACAGTGCTAAACCTGTAAACATCCGCAGTAACTGGACCATTTACGGCGTATACTGGAAGTGACGGCAATGCTCTTCTAATGGATGGTAATGTTGCCAATTGAAGTAACCGGATGCTTCTAAACGATTGAGTATCCCAACGTCAAACTTTCCATCTGGGCGCAATGCTACAAACACTGAGTAAGCTGCGTCTGCTATCCCCAAGAGTCCTAACCAGCACCTTAATGGAGCGAGGACGCATCTCTGACGCTATGCCATACCGCAAAAGATACAGCACCTCTCAGGGACCAGACCCCCAAGAGGCGCAACTCGACTACCGCAAGTTTCTAGACATGCTACGCCACGACAACGATTTGGTCGAAATCAATACCGAAGTCGACCCTCATTTAGAACTCGGTGCAATTATCCGACGTGTCAGCGAAGTCAACGACAAAGCCCCTCTCTTCAACAACATCAAAGGTGCGCGTGACGGTCTGTGGCGTGTCGCGGGTAACGCAGCTAGTCTTCGGCCGAACGAGAAGGACAGATATGGCCGAATAGCTCGGAGTCTTGGGTTGGACCCTACTGCCAGTTGGAAGGAGATATGCGACAGATGGCAATCGGGTAAGAGGGCTAAAGTCCTGCCTCCGAATGTGCTCCCATCTGGCCCATGCAAGGACAACAAGATTATGGGAGACAAGGTTGATCTTACCACTCTACCAGTACCTTATCTTCACACTGGTGATGGTGGCAAGTACATCCAAACGTACGGTGTACATGTCCTCCAAATGCCTGATGGAAGTTGGACGAACTGGTCTATTTTTCGCGGAATGGTCTACGATAAGAATCGTATTGTCTGTCTTGTCGGAGGCGGCCAGCACAATTCTATGATCCGTGATGCCTGGTTGGCTGCGGGCAAAACGGAAGTTCCCTGGGCCTTAGCCTTTGGCATTCCCCCAGCTGCATCATTGGCAGCTGCCATGCCAGTACCAGAGGGTGTTTCCGAAGCTGAATACGTTGGCGCATTAGTCGGCAAGCCGCTTGATCTCGTCAAATGCGAGCTTAATGATCTCCTTGTCCCTGCCAACTCCGAAATTGTCTTCGAGGGCACGTTCTCGTTGACCGACAAGGCGTATGAAGGTCCCTTTGAGGATTATATGGGGGTGATCTTCGAGGGGGATCAAAGAATGCAGCCTTTGTTTACTGTTGACGCCATCACATATCGCAATGATGCCATTATGCCTGTGTCTGTCCCGGGCCGTATCACGGATGAATCGGTGAGACACTTCCCTTCAGCCTCATTCTGTATGACTATACTAATTGAAGACACCCACAGCACACAACAGCAGCGCTTGCATCTGCTGAACTTCTCGAGCTGTTACAGCGTGAAGGACTTCCCATCAAGGAAGCCAACTGTCCCATCGAGACATACGCCACTTGGTGTGCGCTTCAAGTTGACACAGAGAAACTGGGTGACTTGAAAACTAGTTCGGCCGAGCTATGTGAGAGGATAGGTGACCTTGCATTCAAGGACAAGAGCTGTATGCTTGTCAACCGTATCATCTTAGTTGGCGATGATGTTGACGTTTTTGACTGGAACGATGTCATGTGGGCTGTAGTCACTCGATGTCGCCCTGGTAAGGACGAGATTTTGTTCGAGGAGGTTAGAGGCCACCCAATTACGCCATACATGTCTCACGGGCCACACGGCAATCCAACTCAAGGCGGTAAGGTTATTTCAGACTGCTTGATGCCAATTGAGTACCAGGGAAAGAGGAACTTTAGGGAATGTAGCTTCAATAAGTCGTACCCGGAGGAAATAAAGAACAAGGTTCGGGCAGGATGGGAGGGGATGGGCTTCACCGTGCAGTCATAAGATAAGGGTCTTGGTAGAGCATCTTGGAAATATAGAGATGTGATTGCATTTTTACCAGCTTATGTGGCGAGATCATGAGAACATTTGCAAGGCCCGGTCAAATCAGTTGTAACTCCAAGAGCATCACGAAACCCGGATGGCGGCGTGTGAAATATGAATGTCGACATATTCAGGATTCCCTAACAGTGATGCGTAATGACCAATGAAGGCACGCCGCAAAGGAGTGTTGCATTATTTGGTGCCTGCATGTAAGTTGCACGTATGGCAATGTTGCGATTAACGCTAAATAATGCATTTATGGCTTATTCACATATGATGATGTCACATTACTGCCACCTGAGTCTCACAATCACATTCACCATACGCAGCCGTGTAGGCCCAACTTCTGAATGGGCGTAAACTTAGAGAAATCACACCTTGATTGTAACAGGCTATACTAAATCACCTCTCCATAGTCTACACTCTACAGCCTTGACTTGTTTTGTAGCTTGTTAATCTTCTCCGACGTCTTGACAAAGGCCTTGTAGGTAGGAAACAGCTCCTTGGGGTCGTATTTCTCACGAATACGAAGGAACTTGGCCAACGCAGTATCACTCATGACCTTGGACTATAGGAAGAGAACAACACGTCAGTAAATAATTGGGCCGCGGGATTGGCTCTACTCACATTGGCATCTTCACAGTTGACATCGATATCGGTGATGTACTGGCCCACAGCAACAGGGAACGCCTGTCTGTAATAGTCACGCATGGGCTGCATGATGGCGGGCTCTAGCTTGGGGTCGGTCCAGCCAGTGAGTGTTGAGATGTACAGGTCTTGAGGCAGACTCAAGCAGGCGTCATCTTCATCTGGCTTGATGTCGCAGTGGCAGATGAAGACAGAAGAGACACGAGTCGGCAGCTTGAGCATGGCAGGTCGGATGCCTTCAAGAAGCTGCAGTTGGACAAGGATGGTTAGTGTCACGTACCACGTTCGCTTCTGGAGATAGACTTACTCGGGCCAGGGGGACGTCTGGGTCATTCATAATACTGTTGATAGACCACCGCTCTTGACCAGCGTTACCCAGGAAAGTACGCTTACGGGCAAACACCTCTTCAAATGTTCGAACCTGGACAGGCTTTGACTCGATGAGATACTCAGCAATCTCAGGTGTGATCCTATCATAAGCACTGAGCAGAGTGCGGGCTTCTCTTTGCGTATCGGTATAGCAAAGATTGTTCAGAGTGAGAACAAGTGTCGCGTTGGGAGGAACGTCATCTGTGGTGTAGGCCGGATCATACTTCTCACGGTAGTCGATGGTCAGATTCAGATCAGTGCCATACTTGGGAGTATCTCGGCCACGCTCAATGGCCCAACTCATCAGGGCCATGTAGTTATCATCATTGATCACAAACTTGAGAGTCTTCTCCCACATGGTTGATCTCTCAATTGTGCGACCCCAGAAACGTGTGACGACAGCGAAGAAGCCCATGCCACTACCACGGGCTGCCCAGAAGAGATCTTGGTTCTCGGTACGGCTTGCAATGAGTGTGCGACCATCAGGAACAACCATTTCGATCTTGGTGATCCATGTTTGGTTCGTCGCGCCCCAGCCTCGAACAAACCAGCCTTGACCGCCAGCTAGCATGAAGCCTGCGGACCCAACAGTGGGAGCATGACCATGGGGGAAGAAGCGGTTGACTTCCTTTAGCTTGGCAGCCAGTTCCTCGACACGAGAGGAGGGACCGAAGCAGATCTCCTTGGTGACTGGGTCGTAGTCGATGCGGCGGTTCAGGTTGACCGCATCGATGAGGATGCCACCGTGCCAAAGGGCAGGGAAATGGAAGATGTGGCCCGAAGATCGAACGCCAATAGGTACACCAAGCTCAGTTGCGCGTGCAAGAGCCTCGGCCACTTCAGCAGGTGTCTCGGGAATGTGAATCTCAGCAGGAAAGCGCTCAATCTTGTGGGCAGTGGGATTCATTCGTCGGCATTTCTCGTAATCAGGGTCCCCTTGAACCAAGATCTTCTTGGAGTATTTGGGGGTAGTGGTATAGTAGCGATCGTCTGACATGATGCTTGATTTGTGTGGTGACAAGATTGGATGAATTATGACTGGAGTAGGGACTATGATGCTGTAGATGATACTCGACATTAGAGTTAGCGACAGCAACATTTGTATTGAACTGTCTCAACTACTTCCCATGTTTTACTCCGTGAACCGTTGATCTCAAACCCCGCATTGTATCATCCCCTTGATCCGCTACAAAATATTCCACTTCGGAAGCTACATTGGGGTTTTCCATGGCCAGTTAGAAGCCGTCGGAACATTCCTAATGCAAGTCTCCCTGCACCACAAGAATCAATTCCGCTAGTATTCATCAATGAATTCTGCATCGGAGGAAAACTGCGAAGGGAAAGTCATGCGCATTGACATGGGTAGACTACGCACTGCAACAGTTGTTCAGCACTACGCTACGGACTGCGATAGTAGCCCCCCGGCACGGCGGTGCACCGCGCAAGAGCCGAGTTTGAAGAGCACCAAGCATCAGGAGCTAATCACCAGGAATGGCCAAACAAGACTTGAGTGCGCCAAAGGAGTGATGGGTATTACGCATAGACCATATTCTGTAGCTTGGTACACCGACTCTTAATCCCCCTGCGACCAGTAATAGCAAACACCAAAGACGCTCCAAGACACTGACCCGCCAAGCTATAGCAATCTCAATCCAACACAATTATAATGGCTAAGAAAGTAAGCGTTGTGGAAATACGCCAACATGGGACACAAGAGGATCTCTGGATCGTCGTCAATGGAGAGGTATACGACATGACTGAGTTTGCGCCTGAACATCCTGGTGGGGAAGAGAGTAAGCCTACTACCGCAACCTCTTTGTCATAGTCGTGGGACTACTAACCTTTTGACCCCATCAGTCATCTATCAGCACGCTGGCCGAGATGCCTCCATGTCGTACAACGAGATACATTCCTCGTCCTTGATCAAGAAATCTTTACCTACAACCTGTCACATAGGCACGTTGGATACGACGACAATTGATGCGGCATGGAAAGATCAGGAGACTGATGATGCAAATTCCGATACTGACACTCCTGTCGATATCGTATACGAACACAAGTCCAAGCCCGATCTGAGTGAAATCATCAACCTCCACGACTTCGAGCGAGCAGCGGAAAAATTCCTCGCCACTAAACCTTGGGCAGTCATTCACACTGGCTCCAACGACAACATCACGCGCGATGCAAATAATACATTTCTCAATCGAATTTGGCTACGACCGGAGATAATGAGAAAAGTTGGGAAGATAAATACTCGTCAGACATTATTCGGATGTGACCTCTCAGTCCCCATCTACATCTCGCCCACAGGAGGATCGAAGCTCGGAGGCGCTGAAGGCGAGATTACACTGGCGCGGGCAGCAGCAAAAGCAGGCATAGTCCAATGCTTCGCCACTCCGTCGTCATATCCACATCTAGAGATCTTGGAAGCTACGGAGAAGCACGCGTTCTTCCAGCTGTATGTCAACAAAGACCGATCAAAATCCAAGGCCGCCATTCGGGACGCTATCGCCACCGGTAAGATCAAGGCTCTCTTTTTGTAACGGTGGACGTTCCCGTGATTTCGAAGCGGGAAGAGGATGAGCGAGCGTCGTCAACTTCGGGTCCTGGACAGGCGAGAGACAAGAAAGGGGCAGGGTTTGCGCGACTTGCTTCCTCTTTCATTGACCCAAACGTTTGTTGGGACGACATCCAGTGGCTACGTAGCATTCTTGGAAGCATACCAATCGTTGTAAAGGGTATACAGCGAGCATCGGATGCACAGATGGCTTTGGCTGTAGGCTGCGACGGTATCGTCATCAGTAATCATGGCGGACGGGCTGCTGATGGTGTAGCCCCTGCTATTCTAACGCTTTTAGAAGTGAACAGGATCTGTCCAGAAGTGTTTCAAAGTATGAAAGTCCTTATTGATGGAGGGTTTAAACGAGGATCCGACGTTGTCAAAGCCATATGTCTTGGCGCTTCAGCAGTCGGCTTTGGTCGCCCGCTTTTGTATTCACTTGGGTATGGCCAAGAAGGAGTTGAGCATGCAATCAACAGTATGTCCCCCACCCTGACTCATCCAACCACCAAAGCTTACTCGTGTTCCAGTTATCAAGGATGAAATAGAGACCGCAATGAGGCTTTGCGGAATTACAGACTTGATGCGGGACGCTCACCCTGGTTATGTGAACACAAGAGACCTGGATCATCTCGTCCCTGGGCCACAAGACGATCTTCCAAGTATACGTCTTCTACCAGAGAGCAAATTGTAGTTACTTGCTATTTTGGAGTTAGATAGTACAACATGTCCTTGGTATCTCATCTATGGCGTTTCCAACATCCTTGCCAAGCAGCGCCGCTCAACCGAGCCTGATGTCTATGGGGTCGGCCAGGCGCAGATCGCGTACGCTACACAATTGAATTGGTTTGCAGTTACATTCCCTCCCCACGCTGGATCAGTGAAGCTTGATTCGAATGACACTGTATGACAACGGCTTCAGCTTCATGGGTGCTGTATACAAACAACGGTGTCTATAAAGCGAGGCCAATCGGTTACTTCCCTCCATTCAGAACATGTTCACAGGGGCGTGTTCCGCCTACACCACGTCTCTAGCCATGATACTGACTGGCTGTAACTTCAACGACGATTCTCTCTGACGTCTCCTCTTGGCCTCTGTCTTTATTTGATGGGGACATGGGAGGCCTGTTCAGCTTCCATCGAGGCGGCTTTGATGAGCGGCGGCCCGCTATGCCTCTGATATAACTTGTAAGATTCAATCTCAGGGAGCATTGACAGTCATTCTTCTCATAGTCGTGGCAGTATTCTATCCTTCTTACTTACCCTCACCTCAATGTATCCGATATCTGGTGGTAAGTAATCATCAGTGTAACCCTCCACGCTTTGGAAACGTCAAGACTCTAGATATTTAGCTCAGGATCGTTGGGTCTCAGCTTTGTCTCCTGAACGTGGCAGAAAGACACAGGGTGGATATTTGTTAGCGGCCAGGTCGTTTGACTTGCATCAACTGGCTTTTTTTCAAGCCTCATGATCCAAGGTCTCATCTCCCTCGACAATCCATCCTAACAACCAGAGAGATGGCACGCCACCCTTATTTATATCAACATCTTGATCTACTGTGCAATGCTGAACATAATCGACGAGAAAGTCCTTCAAACGGCTAATTCTATCTCCGGTATGCTCGCTACGCCTCCCCTCCTTTCTCATCTTGGCAACACAAGCTCTACCAACATCAGGCGCTCTCCCTGTCTTTAGATTTCTTACTTTACTGATCGCTCTCGGTGTTACATCCAAGAAGAACACTTCAGAATACGTGTTCGCCATGACCTCCAATAATACGAATTAGAGTGATGGCGTTGCTTGGATAGTCGGCATGATCAGTTCCATATATCCACTCTTAGGCCACAATGGTGGTTGCCATAGTGGCCGCTGCTGCCGCAGGCATGACTTTTCCTTCTCGGACTTTGTGGGCTTTTGCGCGAGACGACGCCACTCCCTTCCATTCATGGATCGGGCATATTCAGCCTAGGCTTAAGATCCCAGTCAATGCAGTTCTGGTGTCTTTGTGCTCGATTTGCTACTTGGTTTGCTGTACTTGGTCAACCCCAAGGCGTCCATTTTGCTTTTATTGGTCGGAAGAAAGTAATGCTACCCTACAGTAACGACAATCCTCTGATTGGTAGCCCCGTATTCTGTTCAGTTCATGGGGGTTTGAGAGCTAAGACAGGAGAGGAATGGCCCTTATCTCGGAACGGTAGCGGAAAGGTGGGCCTGGTCGCAAGGACCGTTCCGAATCACGGAGGCAGGGACGGAGGGGTCAGATATCATGTTTCCTATCTCAGGCACAGATTGACGCTATCGAAGGTAACGATCTCCGAAGGTTGTATCCAGGAGCTGGTCTATCGTGCGAGTGCGGGGTAAAACGTGCAAGATGCGACTGCAGTGTGCCATCAGAAGACCTTGGACACTTGTAGCAGGAAACGACACCTATGTGGAATGCAGAAAAGGCCCCATGACTGCAACGGGTATGATGAGAGTTTTTAGGTTCCGCCGGGGAGTGGTCGGGAAGGAACCCAATGTGAATCTAACAGGCACAGCTAATGGTCGCTGCTTATCATATATGCCGCATGCGATATCAGATAACCTGCTGCGTGAGACAACCCTGGAACCTCCGACGACCTACATCAAGAGTATTTGTAAACGGACTTTGACCGGAAAGAAGCCGATATACTACAGATTCATAGCTCTTGGTCAGCAATCGGGGCATAATCGGGAGCATACTGCATGTCAGTAGTCGAAAGCCAAAGCCTTCGAGGGTTATTTGAAGCTTCAATAGTATGAATACACAAACAATTTTCTCCTAGAAACTGCAGAAAGACCCGATTGTCTCTATCGTCGCCTTGTACCACCGCTTGAACATTGAATATCCCAGACTTGAACCACTAAAAACACCGAAACAGCAATGTCGACTCGCAATGGTTGGCGCGCACTTGACGTGGCTGTCATTGGAGGTGGCATCGGTGGTCAAGCGGTTGCTACCTCTCTTCGTCGCCAAGGCCACAAAGTCACAATTTACGAACGCGCTGATTTTGCGGGCGAGGTTGGAGCCTCTATCTCATGTGCTGCCAATGGTACTCGCTGGCTAGAGGAATGGAATGTCAATATTGAGATTGGCGATCCAGTTACTCTCAGAAAACTCATCAGTCGTGACTGGAGGACTGGTGAGCCTATCAGCGTCTATGATCTAAAGGATTATAAAGAACGATGGGGATACGTAAGTGATTTCTCGACTTTGAATCTAGATCCGAACATGTGCTGATGACAGAATCTAGGTCTATTACATGTTTCATCGCCAGTACATGCATCGCATGTTGATGGACAGTGCCCTTGGTGAAGGCGAAGGGCCCCCTGCCCAACTCATTGTGAATCACCAGGTGAGTTATTCTTAGATATTATAGACTGTCACTAATCGCCCTCTCTTATTGTAGGCTACTGATGTAGACGTGGAGAGTGGTGACGTCACCTTTGCAAATGGCAAGAAGGTGAAGCACGACCTAGTCATTGGAGCCGATGGCATTGGATCAACACTTCGCAGTGTTTTCGGCATCAAGCCCGATCGCAAACCAGCGACTTGCACATGTCTGCACACCAATGTTGACACTGCAAAGGCTGTGGAGCTCGGCTTAGTTGACTACTCTCAAAACAGCGCACTGGAGTATTGGGGAGGCTACAATACCCATTTTAAGATCGTTCTATCTCCTTGCAACGGAGGCAAGCTCCTGTCCTACTACTGCTTCTTCCCGCGCGAAGCTGGCGACCTGAAGGCCCAGACTTGGGATCAAGAGGCCACTATGGAAGAACTCCTAGACCCATACCCAGATTTGGACCGGGCCGTCTTCAAACACCTTGAGATTGGGTACGAGATTCGCCCCTGGAGACTGTGGCTCCACGAGCCTTATGATCACTGGACGGAGGGGGTTGCCTGCATTATGGGGGATGCTGCTCATCCGGTAAGTCAACTTGTTCTTCAATCTTTACGTTTCATGCACTGACAGAGATATCAGATGATGCCGGACCAAAGTCAGGGTGCTTGCCAGGCCATCGAAGATGCTGCCGCTATCGGTCTCGTGTTCAGCAAGAAGCACTTTAACGGCGACATTCGCGAGTCTCTTAAAGTCTTTGAAGAAGTTCGCAAGCCAAGAGCTACCAAGGTTCAGGCTGCATCCGCAAGAGCCCGAGAGAACATCAACGAGCGAATTGGTGGGAGATTTATACCGATACTTGTGTGCAGATGCTAACAATGATCCACAGGCTTCTCTAGCAACACAAACACCAAGGTGTACAATGTTGCAACTGAAGATGGTAAATTGACTATCGATGAGATGAACATGCAAGTTGCATTTATAATCTGAAATGTAGACCCTTTACTAACTTTCTGAAGGTATGACATGAAGGACCATGTTGAGAATGTATTTAAC
Source organism: Fusarium musae (assembly GCF_019915245.1). Classification (NCBI taxonomy): domain Eukaryota; kingdom Fungi; phylum Ascomycota; class Sordariomycetes; order Hypocreales; family Nectriaceae; genus Fusarium; species Fusarium musae. Next base: position 79,360 of record NC_058388.1, read on the forward strand.
GAGCGAAGACTTGGGGAAAACATCAAATCGGAGCTGAAGGAGGAAGTCCATAAGTTGGCCCTTGGTAGAGGCGCGCTTTCCGTGGCTCAGCCTAACAGTATTTCAGCATCTTAGTTTATATAAGTGTCGTTTTGCCATACTCTCGATCATACAGGCTCCGCAATGCTAGTCACAGCTAGGTGCAGCCGCTGCGGCGTGGCTCCGTATCCCAAAGCATTCTTTATGTGCAGTTTTAACCCAGGTACATAAAGATGTGTAGCGGCGGTATCGAAAGCACAATACACAAGCTCCTTCATTTGAAGTCGGTGTAAGCTTTCTTCCAGTCAGAGAAGCATAGATTTTGAGCTAACCTTGGGGCTCAGGGCTCCTCGTGGCGGGTCATCACCCTTGAACAACATCCTTGACCCACGGAGTACCAGAGAACTCCGGATCCAGTCTCAGAAATTCATCCAAGAAAGCGTACCAATAGCCTCTGCGTTGTGTGCATTGCTCCTTGAGCTCGTTCTGGTTATCGTCAAAGCCCCTTGTGATTAAGTCCCCGAACTTGCCTTCCTCCTTAAGTACCTCTACCAGCACACGTATACCAATGCAGGCACGTATACCAACCGTGGAGGATAACTCAATTACCTCCAGCACTTCATGAATCGTGTTAATACCAACGTTGGATAGAACGCGGTGGAAAACTCCGAACTTCTTGTAACCTGCTTCGAATAGATCCAAGATTTGATCCCAGTTCGACACATCGCAGCTCTTGAAGAGTATGCGGCCTCCTAGTTGATTTATGAGGGAAGTTCCCTCCCTCTCGTTCAAGTCTCCAAGGATGACATTCACTTCCTGCTCTATACAATGAATTAGTTTTCACCTTGAACCATGAACACTTGGTCTCTTCCAAAGAGTACCTACCAACAGCCGCTTCCAGCGCAGCTCGTCCTAGTTTACTATTATTAATTAAATTATATTATTTTTATTATTTTATAATATTACTTTTTATTTATAAGTAATATCTTTTTAATAATTATATAAGTTAATACTATAAATATATATATTAAAAGTAAAGTAAATAAGATTTATAAAAACTTTATTTTTAATATAACTTTTTAAAATATTATTATAAAGATTTTTATAGCTATTATTATTACTAAGCTTTTAATATTTTTTATAATATAGCTTTATAATATTATATAATATAAGATATATTAAAAAATATAAAAGTAATATAAGCTACTTATTAATTATTTATTATATAATTATAATAAAAATTATTTTAAAAGTATTATCTTAAGTTAATAAACTTACTTTTAATAAATAGCTTATTTTATATATATTTTATATACTTTAACTTAATTATTTTTATAAATAAGTAATAGCTACTTATTTATATACTTTTAAAGTTAGTTATTAAACTATCTAGCTTTTTAGCTAAAAGTAAGACCTTAAGTAATTATAAGGGTAATAAGTATATTACTTATATATATTTATTAGTATCCTTTACTTTTATAGCCTAGGGGCTAAAGCCTCTTTTAAAACCTGAACCTTACTGCAGTAAGGTTTAAGAGCAGAGTAGATCGTTAGACCAGCACACATCATGACTGACGTGTCGATTGCACTTATACCATCTGGCACAAGTGCGACTTGTCTCGCATCCACAGCCGCATATTCTCTGAATCCGCCTGGCCCGCTATTACCGTTTTTCACCCTATTTGGGCAATATACAGAGTATACAGGCGAATCTGCGTCTGGGTCCGCGGCACTCAGACCGGATATGCACTCGAAGCATGTCGTGCAAGGACGAAAAGATCGGCCTCCCACACCAACTCGGTCACCAAATCGAAGTGAGATGGCCGGGCTTGCCAATGCTACTACAGTGCCAGCAAATTCATGACAGTCAATGTGTGGAAATGATGGCGGATTGGGTGCCATATGGCCTGCGGCAAGAACAGCGTCTGTGTGGCAGTAGGAAGCGGCTTCGACCTTGATCAAGACATCATGAGGTTCTTTCATGGAAGGAAAATGTATGTCGCAATACTCTTATGGCTGATTTTAAGCCTTGACCAGCTGTGCCTTCATGGTCGCGGGTAAAGTTATTGGATTGGCCATTGTTACGGTTGCCGATTAAGCTAGAGCAATCGTTGAGAACAGGCTAGTCCTTGAAGAATGACTCAAAAAAGAACTTACGCCGTAAATCTATTGTTACGAGCGAGTCAATCCACCTCTTCTTCCCTTTAGAAAGCATTTCAAGAAGCAAATTATCTGGCCCCGGTCTGTCTGTGGAGGCAATCTCTCGCCTCCACATAGGCCATATACATTATGCGGGGATGCAGCTTGACTTACACCATGCAACCCATCAAAAGGGACAGCAGCATTGAAAAATCTGAAGAAGTTGATATTGAATGGTATCATGGCTGGCCTGAACAAATTCCCGCCGGTCTACGTGAACCTATCCGCACTCGATGCTGGACACCTCACTCTGACCGAGAACCTGTTTGTCACAGAAGCCGACTGTAACAAGAGAGCAACTGTACCCTCACTTGCGTTCCTCGTGAATCACCCGGCAAATGATGGTAGCAAAGAAGTGAATCTTGTCTTTGACCTAGGTTTGAAACCACCAGCACCGGTATCCCGGGTTTTATTTGGCGGGCAAGTTGCCATCCACTACTGGAGGATCTATTCCTTTCCTGATCACACTGATAAAAGGCTCAATTTCTGCGTTGTAAACATCCCAATGTGCAGGGTAGAGACAATCATCGCGAAGACGAGCGAGAACATCCTCCTTTGAGGGTGCGCTCACAATCATAGTGCTATATTTAAAGCGTGCTTCATGCAAGTCAGCTGCAGGCTTCTCCACAACAACCCCTGACTCAGCAGCAAGTTGAATTAGTCTTTGTTCCCAATTGTAACTATTCAGGAGCAGCAGTCAATAGCCCGACTCACCTGCACAGAGCCAATAGTCGGGTTCCCGATTAGTGCGCTGCCTGTGCTCTCTGAATATCAAGTAAGCCATGCTGTTATAGTAATTGCTATCTTTGAATATTTGGGATCTTACATTACTTGTTCCCGAGATACCGGAATTCCGCTTTGGCCCCCTACATGAAGGGGCAGACGGATAATCCATTCATAATTTTTTTGAGTTGCAGTATTTCCAGAAGCCATTTTTCGCAAAGGGTAGCTGAGGCGCTGGCAGATATGAAGATAGAATGTGATTAAAACATTGCACATTGACGCGCATTAGTGTCGACACCCTTATAATACTTATCATCCTGCCGGTTGGCTTGTTCTCAAATCTCGGAGGCTCGGGTTCGAAATCGGAGTACTACATCCATCGACTCGGCTCCCCGGCTACCCCACAAACCAGGACACCACCACCCCGGGCTTCATATGCTAATAGTAACTTTAGGTTAACTGGATCACCTAGCGGATTGATATAAGACAGTTGCAAAAGGGGTCCGATACATTCGTTAGGTCTGTTGAAGCTAGCCTCATGTATAAACAGACTTTCGGTGTTTGTTATATTTCCGGCTTCCGGGAAATGGGGCTTAGTTGCTAGGATTCCAGTAATAATAGATTGACCGACAAGTCGGCTTTGTGGTGCGGTTGCGGAGACAACCATCAGAAAGAGGGGTTCCGGTCCAGAAAATGGGGCGAAATCGATTTCCGGAAGCTGGGTCCTCGACTATCCGAGTGGCTCCCTGACACATGTAACTAGTTTTAAAAGCCGACTATTCTAGTAAAGCGAAAAGGAAAAAACGATTAATTTATTACTAGGCAGTTTATCTTGGACTATTTTAAGAAGTAATAAATCCAAGCCCCTTACCCTATTGCCCTTGTATTGTACTGATCAACATTGTTATACAAAATGAGCCGGCTTCAACACCCAACATTAGGTACCATCGAAGGCCTAGCCAGTGGAAATGTCACGCAATTCCTTGGTATCAAGTATGCTTCATTAGATCACAGATTTGGGACACCAAAGCTGTACAATGGCCAGGCATCCTCAGGTCTTGTTAATGCCAAATCAGTGGGGTATGTTCCTTGGCTCGTTTTCCTCTCCGCCACTCAACTCTGACATCATCTAAATACACAAATAGACCCGCTGCCATTGGCATTCCGAATGGCTGTCAACTCGAGCATGGCCTGATCCAGCATAGCCTACCAATCCCCGACTTCCCGCCAGAGTCAGATACTGAGTGTCTCAACCTCTCAGTCACCGTTCCATGTGATAGAGTAAGAGCAGGAAAGAAACTGCCCGTCTTTGTTTTCATTCATGGCGGTGGCTTGGCCTTTGGTTCTGGGACATGGCCGCAATATGACCAAGCCAAGATCGTTCGTCGGTCAGTCGAGTTGCAACTCCCCATAATTGGGGTGGTGATCAAGTATGCTTCCTCTAGGATACTGTTATTGACAATCCATGGTCTGACTATTTGCAGTTACCGTACAAATATATTTGGTTTTCTGACTTCAGAGGAGTTACGCAAAGCAGGCTTCAAGGCCAACAATGGTCTTCGGGACCAGAAGGTCGCATTCGAGTGGGTTAGAGCGCACATTGAAGGATTTGGAGGTGATCCCGATCAAGTCACTGCTATCGGGCAGAGCGCTGGAGGAGGTAAGTTGCACACGCCTGATGAATGGCTAGCCTGATCAAAGACGATGCGCTGATGCCGATGATCAAAGTTTCTGTCACTAGTCTCCTTCAATGCCCAGAAAAGCTCTTCCAGCGGATGGCCGTTCTATCCGGATCCTGTCTTTTTCGTAGACCAGTATCACTGGACGCTTATGAACAGTTTTATCAGGAGTTCTGCAAAGCACAAGGCTTTGGAGACATCTCTGGAGAAGAGAGAATACGGGCCATCGAAGACCGAGACAGCCTCGAACTGCTTCTCAAAACGCCCCCTTCCGTACCTTCGCTCCCAGCATTGGACCATGACCTATTGAAAGAGGAGATCAGTTTCGAGAAAGCCAAGGACTGGTCAAATGCACAACAACCCCGACTTCCTGGACTAGAATGGTGCAAAGAAATTGTCTTTGGCGATTGTGAATATGATGTGAGATATAATTTTTGTCCCTGGCTTTCAATTGTTCGCTGACTCATACGATGTATGAATAACCAGGCTAGTGTGTTCTTGCGTCCCCTGACTGCACGGGGTTCGAACGTCGCGCAAGAGCTCTCGAACTCACTCAATCGTGCCATTCCAGGCAAGCAGCTAGCCATCGCCGCCTTGCTTGACGATTACGGTATATCTAATGCTGTGGATGACGGCTCAGCGTGCCTTGCAATTTCACACCTCGCCAACGACCTCTCATTCTATCTTCCCTGCGATGTATTCGCACAATTCTTCCCGGGAACAAAATACATTTATCATCTGAACGAACCCAATCCATGGGACGGCCCATTCAGAGGAAAGGCTGCGCACGTTGTGGATGCCACGTTTCTCTTCAAGAACTTTGACCAGTTCCTTCCCCCATGGACAAAGGCAGTGGCACAGGGGTTCGGTGACAATATTATCAAATTTGTCGCTGGCCAAGTGCCATGGCAGGCGAGCTTGAGCGACGATCGTGTGGCATTAGTATATGGAAATGACGCTAGAGGCGGGGAATTACGCAAGGACGAGCCGGAAGGTGTCGGTAGGCGGGCAGCCTTGTTTCGGTATGAAGAGTCCATCGGCTTTGACGCGCTTCTGGAGGCTGTCAGCGAGTTCGTGGCTGGGAAGTAGGATACATTATGTTGAACACAATATAAATATTACATCTACTTGAGTTTACGGTTACATTTGTAGTCCCCTAAGAGATAGATACAGCTAAACTGAACAACGGCCGCTAGGTGGAAAAACCAAGGGTAACTATGCCGCAGTCTAATGCCCAGGTGAACCGCAAACAACAGCCTGCAGCAGATGTTGATAGCTATATTCTCATAGGGTCAACTACAGACCTTCTAATCAAGACGAGATATCAAGCTCCTCTTTTCTACACTAAAGTACAGACAATGCACTCATAAACTACCAGGCTATATGCAACGCGAGATTCTCGATACTTCTATCGCTTATTATTCCTAACGACGACAAATTGGAATTTCTCAGTCCTGTCATCCCCACTGTTATTTACAGGACCGTATCGAATGCAGCTATCTTCTAGGCTATTATCGCCATTCGTTGCCATAGACTCATACTCTTCCTACGATAATATATCCTGCCTACTTTATTATTTAAACCGTTCCTTCAGTCTCACACGAACATCTAGGGGATCTACAACCATAAAAAATTCATTTTTCCAAGGTGTTTCTTTATCCACAAGATCAACCTCAAAAAATCGGTAAAACTGAGCCGTGAATTTGTGAAGCTCAACCTAGTGGAATAAATCGTTAGCACCTCATCTCAGCAACGAATCTGGGGACTTATGTTACTGGTGGGGATAGGATATGACTTGACAGGAATATAGACAGGATCGTAAAAGGTAGGACAACACATACAAGAGCAATGTTCTTGCCTAAGCAACCTCTTGCGCCGCTCCCAAATGTCATGCTAGCATTATCAAGGCGAGTATATGCATCACTGCTTTCCAGCCAGCGATCCGGTCGAAACTTATCGGCGTCATCACCGAAGATGGATGGCTCTTTGTTCACTGCCATGGCACTAATACCAATGGTATACCCACGCGGAATCCAATACTTGTCCACTGTGATGCCGGGAGAAACACGCAGCAATTGTCCGCAGATAGCAGGGACAATTTGACTGCCTCAGCAACGACTGCTCGGATCAAAGGGATCTGCTTAGTTTGGTTGAAGGTGAGCGGCTCGAGGGCTCCGAGTTCATTAGCAGTGTAGAAGTCGTCTATGTCCTTCTGTAGCCGTTTGTATATGTCGATATGCAAACCCAGATACACTATGATAGCTCTCATGGAAATTGATGTCGTATCCGAGCCGGCTCCACTAGAAGAGATACAGACATTAGATACAATGCACTAACACCAAATGCGGTAACTGAGGCCATTTGGGTATGACAGGAGGAGCCATGTCTGCACTTACAATGCAGTTTGTACGTCACGCAGGATTTCCCTCTCAATATTTTCTACGGTAGGTTCCATGGTTGGCTTGGCGTAGGTGAAATGTGACAGCATGTCTTTTCGATCCACACCACTTCTGCCAGTGACGCGATCGCGAACCCGGTCAACCGAAAACTGGAAGAAACCCTCCATTGGGTTCTTGATCCTGAGAATACGACTTTGGATAAAGGTGGTGACCGGGTTTCTGAGGAAAGCAGTTTGTGTGGGAATGTCCCCGAGAAGGACGACTAGTTTTGTGATACGGTTAATGGTTGCTCTGATGTCACCGACATCCTTTCCTTGGCTCAAGTGACCCATAGGCTGGCCACAGACTAGGTCGGAGATGAAATCGAAGGCAAGGTGGTGAGACCATTCTGACATGTCGATTGGCTGACCGTCGTTGGAAGCTACGTACTCTCGGATTTTCGACCAACAAAGATCGAGTACGCTTTACATATAAGGTTCGTAGGCGATGATGGAGGACATTGCGTAGGCGTTTGAGGAACGCTTTCGAATGAGAGCATGGTTCGCTGGGTCAATCTCATTGAAAGCGTCAGGCAAGTCGAGCCGAAATGCATCGTAGAACTGATGCTTCCGAGCATTGTTGTTTCCGAAGCCATATATCTGCTTGAGGGAAACGGCGTCGACGGTAGAAACTTCATCGGCATTGATACGGACCACCTTTCCGTATTTCTTGTGAAGGTTTACGATATCCTCATGGAATGTACCTCTCCAATAAAGGTATGTGCGGTAGAGTCCGGTCACCTTTGCTGGCCAAGGTCCCGGAACGGCCGCAAGTGGGTGGAAAAGAATTCGATAGGCGACAAGAATAGCTAAAAAGCCAACCCATGCCAGTATGACAACAGTAAAGGGGAGATAATTCCAGGCGCTGTCGCCTAAGATCCCAGCGTTGAGAATCATAATTGTAGAAGTATTGATTTGTTTATGCAGCAAGCACCAGATATGAGATTTATTGGGGGAAAGCCTCTCAATCGTGAGGCAAATTCATGTTTAAGGCAAACTTTGCCAAAGTTGGTCTCCTTTAGGTTCTTATAGTCCCCCACCAGGGGCAGAGTTGATATAGGACCGGGGGCCGCCACTGGCTTATTGAGTCTGGGGAAAAGATCTGGGGAAAGGATGCGGGGAAGCGGAGCTGGCAGAACCAGGGAGTATCACGAGTGTATGATAGTCTGCTCATGAGCTCCTCCGGTACTGTCAAGATTCCATTATCTCCACGGCCCGAGATATAGTGGACCCCTGAAGCCCTTGCCTCTAGCCCCTACTCGTCTCGGGGCTTGGTCTAATACTTACCGAGTTGGCAACCAATGAGAGATCAAGATTACGATCGCACCTGTTATAGACTACTGCCCGCCGTGTCGGTTCCGAGAAGATCCCGGCCGCCTTCCAGACCGATACCGAGAATCCAGTCGGATTCAAGATAATACAGCACTTAGTTTTAGGGGGTGACAAAACCAATATCAATGTTGAGTACTAGCATAAAGGGCTTTCACTCAGCCTAAAGTCGCTTTGACCGATTGCACACAAATCAATTCTTTCATCGACGTCTTGGAACACTCTTAGCCATGGCCGCTCCAAGCTCCACCGCTTCCCCTTCACAGGTCTTCCGCATTCTTGTTATTCCCGGAGATCACGTTGGGCCAGAGCTTATGAAGGAATCCCTTCGTGTACTGCATACCGTCGAAGCCACATCCCATGGACGGCTGAAGTTCGAGCTAAACCATCAAATTGCCGGGGGGTGCAGCATTGACAAACACGGCACTCCCATCACGGATGAGGTGCTGCGGATTGCAAAGGAAGAAAGCGATGCAGTCTTGTTTGGCAGCGTCGGTGGACCGGAGTGGTGAGTCGAGTTTCTTCCTTTTACCTGGTTTGTATGTATGCTGACAACGAATTAGGGGCACAGCATCACCAAACCCTGAGTCTGGGCTCCTTCGCCTCCGACAACATCTTGATGCTTTTGCAAACATCCGCCCTTGTGTGTTCTACTCACGCAGCCTGATTCCACTGTCGCCACTCAAGCCATCGGTTGTAGAGGGCACTAAATTCATTATTGTTCGCGAGAATACCGGCGGAGCTTACTTTGGCACAAAGGTCGAGGTACCGGACTTCGCAAGCGACTCGTGGGCATACAGTCAGCCAGAGATTGAGCGCTGCGCTCGTGTGTCTGCTGCGTTGGCAATCAGTCTGGGCAAAGACGGCAAGGGAAATGGAGGCCCAGCCACGGTGTGGTCCAGCGACAAAGCAAACGTCCTCGTATCAGGTCGACTCTGGAGGAAGGTGACGAGTGAAGTATTCGAGAAGGAGTTCCCCCAGATTGAGCTGAAGCATCAATTGGCCGACAGCCTATCAATGATCATGGTCAAGAACCCCAAGACGTTCAACGGTATAATACACACGGACAACACATTTGGCGATATGCTCTCGGATGAGGCGGGAGGAGTGGTCGGCACATTGGGTCTGCTTCCCAGTGCCAGTCTCTGTGGCATTCCTCACGGCAAGTCTCGCTGCAATGGCATCTACGAACCCGTTCACGGCTCAGCTCCGGATATTTCAGGCAAGGGTATCGTCAACCCAGTGGCTGGAATCCTCTCTACAGCAATGATGTTACGGTATTCGTGCAACCTCGAGCATGAAGCCGCCGCCATCGAGGCCGCTGTGGAGAAGGTCTTGGATGGGAAGGACATTGGCGGTTTGGAAATCCGCAGCCGTGATCTCGGTGGGACAGCTACTACCACAGAGGTTGGCGAGGCTGTTTGCACCGTTCTGGAGCGGCTTCTGAGCTGAGATTTAGGGTTAGAGTAACTTGACAATGACTAAGACCCGTCGCTCTGCGTTTTGCCTCCCTTCGGCTTTTGCCTGCACCCGAGAGATCCGGCAGGCCAACGTCCACCACGCAGTGCTATAAAGCTCTTAGGTCACCTAAATGCTATACTGCCTGAACCGGGTTTAGTAGAGTGCTATTTTGAGTTGATAGAACTCACAGTTGATGCTTACCTAACGAGTCTTGTATATCTCTTATGCTGCATTCCATGTCTGCGAAAGCATATAGTTGCACAGAGTCAGTCATCATCTTCGTCTTCACGGCAGACTATCTCTTCTTGGGCGTGGACACCCCGTCCAAGTTGATCCAACGTACATGCCATTTTAACTGCTCTATAGCCTCGGCAGAGATCGACTGGGGCGTGATAAGCAATGAAAGATTTGTGAGAATATACATAATGCATTGTGGACTATATTCTCTATGAACCGGCTGGGCTACGCTAGTCTGAAGCGAACCGGATTCTTGCAGCGGGGAGTTTCTTGAACTCGTCACCGTGTTGATGCTTTTCCATGCTCGGTTTTATTCTCAATTTCCCAAGGCCTCAACTAGGGCAGACTTGGAGATTGGGGCTTGCAAGTTTTCGGGTCGAGTGAGATCGTGCGTCTTGATAAACTCCTCCAGTGTCTGTGGCTTAATGTTGGGATACCTTGAATTATCGAGGGGATCTTTCATGAGCATGGTACCGTTTGTCGTGTAATATGTGTAGAATCTGTTAAGTAGAGCAGGTCAGATCAATTGAAACCACCGATGCTATCCAACCGCCACAAGTGGTAGAGAGACTTACAGAGGTAGATATAGCCAGGGGCTTTGGCCCTGATATTTCGTCTTCTGCTCCTGCATATGTTTATAGAGATCATCGAGGGTTCCATTACAAATGACCTTGGTCTTTTGCCCAGTGACGCGTTCATACAGCTCTGCCAGACCACGAGGGCTGACCCTATCAGCGGCGACTGTATTCCCGTTAGCCCTGTTCGGGACAAGTCGACCAAAATCTTAGACACCAAAACGGCGGCTGAGGTCCCTGAAAGCTTGGAGTCATGGCACTTACATTTCAAGTACCCGTCAGCACTCTCATCGAGAATGGCTTCAACCGTATACGCAGCTGAGTCATCGTAACTAGTCAAGTCCCAAATCTCGTCCCCAGTACCCCAGTACGAGACGGTATTGGTGCCGAGATCGATCACACCAGAATATTCGAGCCACGTTTCAATAAAAGCTCCGCACATCATATGGACGGAACGCAGCTTCTTGCTTTCCAGATACTTGAAGATCTGGAGTGTGATATCCATCCGATCATGTTGACCAACCTTCATGCCGCGAATGTCGCCAACAAAGGCCGAGGAGAAGTACCGGCCAACCTTTTCTTCTTCACAGATGTCAATGAGTAGTTTTTGACCGTCCAGCACAACTGATCAAGTATGTTTGGTGAGTGTGATATTGGCAGAGCACGGCATCCGCATCATGAACCGCTCCACGAATCTTCTCTTTATCAGTGACCTATTGAATCGCTGTTAGTTCCATAAAGACTTGAAAGAGCAAATAACAGTACTTACCTCACCCTGGATTGCCTCGTACTGCTGATGGTTGCGGATATCCTCCGGGATTTTGGAAATGTTTCGAGCATACCCTCTCACAGAAACGTTTGGCTTCTGAAGCAGGAGCCGAGTAATTCGGATAGACAGGTTGCCATTGGCTCCAAAGATAGTAACAATCATGTTGATTTTGATCCAAGTTTTCTGTTACGAGTGAGATTCAATTTACGTTTTCTGTTAGCAAAGTATGAATACAAGTTGAGGTTCGATGAACTATGTCACTAAGTAGTGTTTAGTGATTGGTCACTTTATACTTTTGGAGGGTTAATACAAAGATACTGTAGATGCGGGGGATTGTAGATTGCGGGGTGAAGTGTCTTGATTGGCTGCTGTGGTATTCGTTCTGCGGAAGATTCGGGGTTCGTCACGGGCCGGATCACTCGTCCTTAAGCCAGTAGGAAGAAATGTTCGACTTCCGCTCCACTCTGGTACAAATCATTTGAAGCCCGATCCTGAGCTCCGTTCCGGGGAGTCTGGGCACATTGTTGCGAGCGATGTACTTGCACGGGAGAAGACCTTCTTTACATTACGTACATTGTAAATGCTGTTTCTACCTGGGCGGCTTTATACTCATTTGCTCCAACTCCATATCACTCTCATAACTTTTTTTCTCAAACTTTACCAAGTCCGTCGGTAACACTTATCAGTTACACGAAACATCTCTAGCCGGCCATGAAAGTTGCATTTAAGAGATTACTGCGATTCAAGAGCCCTGATGGGCGTATTCTCTATGGCGAGGCACCAGCTGGAGACATCTATCCCCGAACCAGTTTGGTGGTACCAGTTTATGAGGGCATCAATCCCTGGGACCTGAAAGTGACGGAAGCAACTGCCGAAGTGGCCGAAGTAAGCAAGATACAACGATAGCCTTCGAGATTTACTCCGAGCTCTAACACTCTTTCTTCTAGGTTCTCTGTCCGCTGGCATATACACCAATCATTTATGGCATCGGGTTGAACTACAAGACTCATATCGCCGAGGCAAAATGGCCAACGCCACCGTATCCGACCGTGTTTATGAAACCTCCTGGAGCTTTGAACGGGCCATTCTCAGACATCACCGTAGATTCACAATGCCGGCAGATCGACTATGAAGGCGAGTTGGTTGTGATCATTGGGAAAGATTGTAAAAATGCATCAAGCCCCGCGGAAGCACTGGATGCCGTATTGGGATATACAGTAGGCAATGATGTGAGCAGCAGGGACTGGCAAATACCAGAAGTAAGCGGTAACCAGCACGGCTACGCCAAAAGCTTCGACGGATTTGCCCCCATCGGGCCTCTCATTGTTTCTACCGATCTTGTTCCAGATGTCGGGAAGTTAAGGTTACAGACTTTGGTGAATGGGGAAGTGCGACAGTCTGCTCAATTGGATGACCTGCTGTTTGGGGTCGCAGAGATCATTATGCACCTCAGCAGGGCAACAACCTTGAAGGCTGGGACTGCTATTATGACTGGGACTCCGGGAGGCGTTGCTGCCTTTATGAAGCCGCAAGCCTGGCTTAAGAATGGTGATGTTGTTGAGGTTGTGATTACCGAAATCGGAACGATCAGGAATACATTTAGTGTTTAGATTTAATTACGAAGGGACTCATTTTTACTGTGCTTTCTCAAACTGTGAAATTCCTTGTTGTCAACAGCGGCGGTGATCTTACATCCGATTGTATGTATCTCACTGTATAGGATGTTGCGATCTGGGCCTCATTTAATAAGAAGCACTCATTTATACACTGGATAGACACTTCAATACATATTCCAGGATCTATTAAAGCGTTGGACTACATATACAACTGGTCATAGAAACAAGTTGACGACACTCTGGTTCCCCACCTGAGAAGAGCAGAAAGCTCAGCTCATGTTGATCTACAAGATAATTGTATTCAAGTGACTGGCAGATCTTACTCAAATGGTCTGATTACTACTGACGAACTCGTGACCTATCAATTGTGTCTAGTTAACTGGCTACGGTATGATAGATTAAGCTGGGATATCGGTATCCAATGTTACATACTTGTCTACTTGAATCTAAGAAGCTAGATATCATAGTCAACCATGCTTGCGCTATCAGGATGTGCTAATGAAACAGTCTACGTTTCTCAGTAGAGAATCAACCATTTGTGCACACCTTGCAACTGTAGCTCCATCTAATGCTCTGTGATCAGCAGCCCAGCTCAGCGTCACTTGTTCTCTCTTGACCACGTTTTCCACACCCTTGGCATCTGTCTCAAAGACTGGAACATGGCCCATCCTTCCAATACCCAAAATCCCGACCATGGGTGGAACAATGATGGGGCTGATGACACCGCCTCCGATGCTACCCATATTGCTAAAGGTATAAGTGGCCCCCACCAAGTCACCAGGCGATAGTCGATTGTCTCTCGCCAGGCCGCTGAGTCTCTCAATCTGCGTGGCTAGATCAGACACAGACAGCCTTTGTACGTCCCGAATGACCGGCACCACTAGACCTCGAGGAGTGTCAACAGCGATGCCAAAGTTATGCGATGCTTTGATAATGACGTTTGGCTGGCCTGGTTCGCTGGTTGTATCCAGTAAGGAGTTCATGAGTGGGAAATGGAGAAAGGCATGCGAAACAGCCTTCATGATGTACGGTAGCGTCGTGAGGTGAGGCGCAACAGATGATGGGTGTTGTATCGCCGCAGCTAGGCCCGAGTCACCATTGATTCGTTTTCTAAGGGAGTTAACAAGCGTCATGTCCACGGAGTGGCTGTAGAGGAAGTGCGGAATGGTCAATGATCGGGTCATCGACTCAAACATCTTGGCTTGGATGGATTTTAACGGTATGGTTCGATCTTGGGCCACAGAGGTCTCCAAGTCGCTCAGTGGCGGCGTTGGCGTTCGCGTTGGCGACTCGAGCTGAGCAAGGTGCCGCTGCATATCCTCTTTCGTCACACGTCCATCCTTACCCGTACCCTTGACGTCCTCAATCTTGATGTTATGCTGCTTAAGCATCGCGCGAACAGCAGGAGTCGCAGTGTGGCTGGCGTGGGTGGTTCCACCCAGGCGGCGGCTTGATGTCGGCGATGAATGACGCTCATCTATCGTCCTGGTCACTGGTGGCTGTTCCGAGTCTGGTGCGGTATCCGAGATGGTCTCTTGCGTGTTGGACGAGTCAATATCTGTGTCCTGTTCAGGCGCTTGTGATGGCTCCACCTGTGGATCAGAATCCCCATTTTCGACGTCGACGTCAATCAGAGGCTATGAAGTGATCAGTCGAGCCCAATAATAGCGAAATATCTTGTTCGGTGGCAATACATACTGATCCCACAATTGCCATGTCGTCGACATCATAATGAAGCTTGGTTATCCGGCCGTTGAACCTCGATGTTATCTATCTCATAGTCAGTGTCAGAAGTACGATATTGTTGCGCAAAATTGTGCAACTCACCTCTGCCGACGCCTTATCTGACTGCACCTCGCAGATTGGGTCAAACTCTTGGACCTCATCTCCAGGTTTTACAAGCCACTTCACGACCTGACACTCGGTAATCCCTAGGATCATTAGCTGAGTTGATACGACTGTACATAAAGGCTATATTAAGTATTACCTTCTCCAATGTCTGTGAGTAGAAATGGCTTGACAGCATAATGGGCGCGTGAGAAATGAAAATTCCGAGACACTCTAGAAACTCGGGTACTTGAAGCTGCGGTAGGCAGCGACTTTGTGATTGAGCATCTTGTCAATTGGCGGATGGTAGAAGAGAACATTTCTGATACCAATGCAATGTTGCATGAAGAAGTTGTGCTGGGACGGGCAGATGTGTTATTTGGCGTTGAAACTTGTGGCTGGTTATATCAGGATTCAGCACAGACAACTTAGTTAGTGCTGGAATAGGCCGAGCCGGTGGACTTGGTCCCTTGGAAGGGTCTGTGTGCTCCTCCAGATTGCCTAACTAAGTATGCACAAAGGTCGCCTTTTCGGAAGGGACATCTACCTTACCTCCGGTCGGCCCGGCATCGAGATTAGGCGCGGCATTGACATGAGTTACCTATAACCGTTAACCGTGGTTAAACAAAGCTGAGCCGAAGCAGAATGAAGCGCTCTATTTTAGTTCTCTTAGCAGTCCCTAGCTAGAAATTGACTGGTAGTTGCTCTTTTGCTGGAATTGGTCTCCAACGCACTCGATAATTTGCGTTTCCGCTGTCACAAAGCATGACAATGCCGTTGCAAGCACTTCAAAGTCACCGCCGACTATGGCGGCCAATGGCAACCGCAATGACTGGTCATGCCATGGTCTCGGTCAGAAGCAATGCTATGAAAGGCAGCCGTTTATCTCACATAATGTTCGTCATCCACCATATCTCTACTTGCCTCAGCAGTGTGCTGTGTGATACTTTCATTGATACTAATAAAAGGCAGGGCTCGATTTCCTGGTGCTCCCGGTACCCAAATGACTACAAAAATGGAATTCGTCACGCCAACCCAGTTTCCAGTCATTCCGACTTATACCGTCATGAACTCCGAGGGCAATCTCGAGGATCAACAACGACAAGATCCCGAGGTCTCTGAAGAACAAGCTCTCGGGTGGTATAAGAACATGTTAACATGTAAGGTGGCCTAGTACCTTGTCTCTACCGGGGCATTGGCTAATATTCAGCGAAGTGAACATATTAGACCACATTATGTCAGAGGCCCAACGGCAGGGGCGCTTGAGCTTCTATATGGTATGCAATTACCGTCGAAATATTGCTTTCACAGACTAATTTTCCCTCAAGGCAGCTACTGGTGAAGAAGCTGTCATGATTGGCTCAGCTGCGGCCTTAGAGCCACAGGATGTGATAACATGTCAGTATAGGGAGACTGGCGTTTTCATACAGCGCGGGTTCACTCTAGAAGATCTGATGAACCAATTGACGTCGAACAAGGATGACCCGGGAAAGGGAAGGAATATGCCTGTCCACTATAGCGGGAGAAACAAAGTCGGTGCTGTAAGTCAACCCCTGGCCTCTCCTTGCTCTTCATGGCAGACTTCTGATCCTTTTAATCCAGCACGCTGTTGCGTCGACCCTCGGAACTGAAATTCCGCATGCCGTCGGAGCGGCTTATGCACTAAAGATGCAAAGCATGGAAGACTCCTCAGTCCCCCCAGCAGTTGCAGCCGCCTACTTTGGTGACGGTGCAGCAAGCGAAGGTGACTTCCATGGTGCATTGAACATAGCGGCATTACGGCAATGTCCAGTGATTTTCATCTGTCGCAACAACGGGTACGCAATCTCCACGCCAACATCAGAGCAGTATCGAGGCGATGGAATTGCCGGTAGAGGAGCAGGGTATGGAATTGATACCTTGAGAGTAGACGGCGCAGATATCTTTGCAGTCTATGAAGCTACGAAAGAGGCCCGCAAACGAGCCTTGGAGAACGGTGGTCAACCGATTCTCTTGGAGCTAATGAGCTACCGCCTCTCACACCATAGCACTAGTGATGATAGTGCAGCCTACCGCTCCTCCGACGAGATGGCCAGCTGGAAGACGCAGTATAACCCTATCGACAGACTACGTAACTGGCTTATACGTCGAAAAGTTTGGGATGAAAAGATGGACTTGCTCACGCGAAGGGAAACCAGAGACAAGATCATCAAGGCGCTAGGGGAGGCCGAGAAGACGAAGAAGCCTGCACTGAAGGAGATCTTTACCGATGTCTACGCCGAGCTAACGGAGGAACAAGCAGAACAGAGGGATGAACTCAAACGTCTGATCACCAAGTTCCCCGGTGAATACGATATTGGACTTCATGAGGGGGGGTTAGAGGGGCTCTGACTTGATCGTACCGTGTTTTGGGCTCGGGAGCGTTCTATACTAAGCTTTCATAGGTGTTGGTGATAATAAATAGAAAGTATCATATTGTCCAAGTAACATAGTTATATTTCGCAACACAGAATTATCAGGTTCCGGTAAAAAAGAATCCAGAATCTCATCCATTAATTACCTAGGCCAGGGTACCCAAGACTGTGATTCTTAATTCAACACTGCATACTCCTTTAGATGTAGACATAACTTTCAACATTAAGCTAAACATACTTGATATATTAACTCAGGACTTAGCAAAAGTCTAATATTTACATCTAATCAAAAGCAAAGGAATGGAGAATATAAGGTTTTCAAAATAGGAGTACATGCTTATATTATATTAGCTATAGCTTCTCAGTCTCCCAGAATACGGACAGGCTGATTTGGTTCTGCCCTGGGACTCCGTTCCCGTACTTTTGTAGGTGCTATGGGTAATCTTCTAATACTTCTTGCATGGCATTGTAAACCCCTGGAGACGTCGATGGTTAGTTTAAAAGCAGCTACTTGATGCATGGAGACAACGAAAACACTTACTCGCTGTGTCTGGGAAAATATACTCTTCGTAGGCCAGTCCGGTATGGGTCGTCCAACCGCCCAGACGTTTTACAGGTGCCTTCAAGTACGTGAACGCTTGATCCTGAATAGTTGCCGCAATTTCAGAACCAACTCCAAAGTTCACCATACTCTCATGGACCACAATGGCACGTCCCGTCTTTCTCACACTCTCGAGGATTGTCGGTCGATCCCAGGGGTAGATTGTTCTCAAGTCAATCAGCTCTATGCTCACGCCAGGGCTTTCCTTTTCCAGAGCCTCGATTGCCGCTTCGCAGGTGTAAAGAGGACGCCCGTATGAGATTACCGTTATGTCTGAACCGGGTCTGATTACTTCAGCCTTTCCGATGGGCAAGGTATAGCGCTCCTCTGGCACCTCCTCGACAGCAGCTCGGTATAAGATCTTGGGTTCCATAAAGATCACGGGGTCTTCACTGTCAAGGATGGATGCGAGCAGGAGTCCCTTTGCTTGGGTTGGGGATCGAGGAACGACAATCTTGAAGCCTGGAACGTGACAGAACAAGGCTTCAGGTGATTGCGTGTGGTATCTGTTCCGATCCCTTGTTAGTAACTCGACAGTAAATAAAGAAGAAAGGTATAATTCTTACAAGGCACCATGTCCCACGCCTCCACAGGGCATCCGTATAACAAGTCCGCCTAGGTTGGCACCTGTTGTCCCCTCGCGGTATCTGAACTTGGCTGCCTCGTTGACAATCTGGTCAAATGCCGGAAAGACATAGTCAGCAAACTGAATTTCAACAACCGGTTTGAGTCCCTCTGCAGCCATGCCAATCGCCGTCCCGACAATCCCTTGCTCTGTAATCGGAGTATTGAATACTCTATCAGGCCCGAATTGATCTTGCAGACCAACCGTGCATCTGAAAACACCGCCGAACGCAACATCTTCGCCGAAGCAGACAACCTTGCGAGAGGCTTCGAGAGCTTGTTGCAAAGCAGAGGTCACGGCTTGGCCAAGGTTCAATCGTCTGGTGTCATTTGGATGTAAAAGCTCCGGTATTTGAACCGGAGAGCTTCCTCGGTGATGAAGCAATCCTGATTTGCTGAAATCGATCGGGACATTCAAGGTGCGCCCAGTCGACGAGGCCAGAGACGCAAATGCTCTCGGACGAAGGACGATGGATCTCGAGGACCGAGATAATGGTCTAGAAAGCCACATTATTCTTGGAGAGGATAGCTTGAGCAAATGGTCAGATATGGATGGAATTACAAGAATCTGTTATCGTTTGAGTTGAGTGAGGATACCGATACGGAGTATTTGACGTGTCGAATATGGTAGGTCTCGTGTGAAGTCAGCCTTCGATCCCCCATGCTACCTGCAAGGTCGGATGAGGGAAGCCTCTTGGTTCCGAGTTCCGGACACACCACTTATGCTTGTGTTGACAAGCCACAGAACAAGAGGCAATGGCTGCTGTATTCTACGGCATTGGGCCGGCAATTACGGATAGTCCTTAATTAGCCGAAGGGCCAGATAAATTTGGTCTGTCACAAAACACCACGAAGGACTTTCCGATACATTATTAGTAGGGAGAAATGCTTCCTCATCATCACATTAGCGGCACTATGAGTTCTCCTGAAAGCCTTTCACATCTACCAGGCATCCCCAAGTTCTACTTTCTACCAAGACTTTCAAGAGGGCCCTAACGTAGCCAGCAAATATCATCAAGCCAACCGCCCAAGCCACTCACAGTTTGCCGGGATTTGACAAATAGGTGGCATCCACGCACAGGCTCTGTAATTACACTTCTGTCCCCTGCTCCTCGCTACTCGGGCTTATGGTCTGAACACCGAGTCCGTTTTGCCGTGGCAGTCGCGGGTTCGGCTATACTGATACATAATGCACTTAATCAAGCGTTTATTGCTTATTGTCGGTTAGCACACCCGGTGATTGAAACCTTGCCTTGTTTGAAAAGGAGAGGCGAAATAACCGTCCCGGGGCTCGGGTGTAAACACAGATCCGGCCGACATCCAACATCCGGTAGCGCTCATGTCACGTGCTAAACGGCAACAGTCGTCTCTCGTGGCGGTCGTTTCTTTCTTTCTAGTTGCCTGCTCATTCTCACAACCTCTTGAATTAGTTTCTACGTATTCATGCAATAGGGATTATTCAGTTCCTCTCACGTCTCTATGTATGTATGTTATTATCTAGCTACTCATTGTCCTATCCATTGCATAGTTGTGGCTTTCCCGGGCTATTTTCTTTACGTTGGCTATTCCTCAGTAGCTTAGGTCATATTTCATAAGCATTGCGACGCTACATAAATATCAACTTTAGGGGGCGTAGATGAGTAATTGACGCTTATGGGTGATTACTTGGAGATTTTAGTGGTATGGCTGTATGCCATCTTTATGTAAGACAGGTATAGTAGAATGGCCCAACGCTCCGAAGCTCTACATTATTCATAATTTCATCACATATGCTAGCTATGCAATCAAAAACGAACATCTCAATAGAAAAACCTTATGTCCGTTCAACCTCCCAGCCCTGCATCTAGCACCTCTTGTAAGCACATCCACCACGTGTTATCAGGCATATTTGTCAAGAAGCTCAGGTCGGGCATATTATCATCTTCCTGAATGGCGCGTAATTGTTTCGGAAATTCAGCCTCGGAAGGGAATCGCCCACGTGACAAAGAGAAATCCACCGTCATTGAAATCCGAAGAAACACCTGTGGCTGTCAGAGCAACGAAATAAAACTCGAAACTCATCACCGCGATTGATGTCTCAAAATGTCACCACCAGACAAAATTACAAATTTGCCTTCGCCCCGATCCTTTTGCCTTCAGCCGGAAGATCCTGAAAGCGCTTATAGAGTTCCAATGCTTGGGGATTAGCCACAGTATTGCTGACCGCGACTGCACGGCCACTGACAATGTGCTTGACGTTAATCTCACATTTCTTGCCATTGATGGTGTAGGGAATATCTGCTACGGCGAAGATATACTTGGGAACGTGACGGGGGGTATACTTGTCCCTGATGGAGGCCCTAAGTCTCTGCTGGATATCTTGGGTAAAGGAACAGCCTGGCTTCATCTTGATAAACAGCAAGACCTGTTCGTCACTATCGCATGCCCGCCTCTGGCCAACGCATATCGCATCCGATATATCTGAAAAGGTCTCGGTGACTGCGTAGATCTCTGCGGAGCCGAAACGCACGCCCGATGGGTTGAGAACACCATCACTGCCAAAGACACATCGATATTAGCTAAGAGAGCACGTGAGAAGGCCACCCGTCACTTACGATCTACCCAGCATGAGAAGTCCTCCTGTGTCAGTGAGGCGCTGTATGAAATCGCCCTGACACCAGACCCGCGGACCAAAACGCTCAAAGTATGAGGATCTGTACTTCTCTAGGCCGCCCGGTCCGTGGAATTGAAGAGGCTGACTCGGGAAGGGCTGGGTGCAGACCAATTCGCCGGCAGCCCCAGACTTCTCGACTGAAACACCTCCGGCACCTTCCGGGTCATAGATATCGACCGCCATACCTAGAGCCTTACATTGTATCTCTCCAGCAAAGACGGGGAGCAACGATGTACCTCCCACGACTGGCAATCAGATGTTAGCAAGTAGTAGCTACATGGCTTTCGAGCTGAGGTTCAAGGAGGAGCCTACAAGAGCCAGCAATATCTGTCCCTCCACTCATAGAGATAAGCTGAGCTTTCGGTGGGAAACCCTGGTCGTAAAACCAATGGTACAAGTCCTGGGAAAGAACAGATCCGGTCGATGTCACTATACGGAGCCTGTTCAAATTGAATTGTTTTCCTGCAGATTCCTTGAGTAAGCACTGCCTGTCCTACCGAACCCGGGGGTCCAGGCGGGCCGAGTTGTACTTACGAGGTTCAATCGACCGCGCCCTCAGGTCAGAAAGATATCTAGGGGATGTGCCGAAGACGGTAACGCTGTTGATCAAGTTAGGTCGCGTGTCCGATGAGACGCTGGGGTCTTGTTAGTTACCCAGTGAGCTCCGCAAGTTCTAAAAGAACAGTAGGTCGAGGATGGTATGGGGAGCCATCGTATAGAAGCATCGAAGCTCCCGAGCCCAGGTTCATAAAGTTCAATAGCCACATAACCCAGGACGTCTTCCATTTTCATTAGAGACCAATTACAATTAGCTGGAGAAAAGGTACCATACTGTTGTATATTGGAATATAACATCATCACTTCGTATGTCGTGCTGGATAATCGAGTCGGTTCGGGCTTTCAAGGCAACACCCTGGCGATTAAATCAATTAGCGAATGCTCCCACACAATCTTTTGGACGCTTGCGCCTATGATAGATCACCTACACCCGCACTATGCACGATGCATTTCGGCTTGCCTGTCTATTTTGTTCCATGTCAGTTCTTGGGTGCTTGCAAATGCCCAGTTCGGCGTCTATAGGCTTTCTTACCGTGCCCGACGAGTAAAGAATGAACGCCGGGTGCGAGAACGGGAGTAGTTGGAACTCAAGCGTTTGACCGCTACCTCTACTGAGAAACGTCTCGTGGGTGCAGCCACGGTATATCTTGGAGCAGTCTGTCTCCACGCCGCGATTGGCAATCACAACGACGTTGCGTAGCTGTGTTCCTGTTTTCCCAAGCCTCTCTGCCCATTGTTCGATCCGATTGCCGAGCTTGACCAGCTTTCCAGCATATACATAACTATCGTCGGCGAAGACTAGCTTGGGATTGACCTGACTGTATCGACCGTGAATAGCATCAGGACCCAAGTCAGGCGACGACGATGACCAGACGGCACCGATGGAGAGGGCGGCGAGACAGATGACCATGGCATCGACCGAGTTCGTAATGACAGCCGCAACCACATCGCCGGAGCGAACGCCCGAGTTTAGCATTGCGTCTCTTGTCCTCTTGACTCGTCCGCGAAGATCGCCCCATGTGACCTGCTCAATACCCGAGACGTCCTCCCTGGCGAAATGAATGGCCACCTTGCCGTCTGCGCCCTTGCGCAATAACAACTCTGCAACGTTCAGGCGCTCGTTGGGGAAGAAGATGGGAGGCGGGAAAAGACCGGCATCGTTCTGTGGTGGACGCCCCGAATTAGCATCATACGGTACCCAGCTTATTCGAAAGCTCTTCAATGTCGCTATCGCAACTCACATCACTTTCCATCATGGGCCCGACAATGTCGGAACCCACTGGTGCGAGTTCTAGGTACGTGTATGCGTCTCGCCAAAAGTCCTGCAAGGTGAGCGGGTTAACGGACCACTGGTGTAGCTCCTCGTACGTCTTGATATCAAGGTTATGCTTTCTGTTAACATAGCTCAAAAACTTGGCCACGTTGGTCTTTTCAATGTCTGGAGACACCCAGCACGGCTTCTTCTGTTGATTAGGCATGATGCAGACGTAGTTTTGTCTTGTCTGCTGGCTTGTGAGTTATGTCTGTGTCTCCCGTATTGATCGGCTTCTGGTAAAGAAAGCTTCAATATAGATATACATATGTCTTTTTCGATATTTTCTGTATGAGTGTATGTTAAGTATAAGTTCTGTAATACGTAAGAGCACTGTGGAGAGCAGACGTCCTGGCCAAGGCAAGATGCCCGGGAACCTGGTTAGATATCCGAGTCCAGCCGCGGCAATTCAGTAACTAACAAGAATATGGGGTTTACGTCACTATTTAACAGCATTTAGTCTGAATTGGGGAAATGCCGCTACCTGTTGAGCAGCCAACATGAATAGGATGAGAGAGACAATATATTTGAACCACGTGAGGTCATAAACTGTAGTATAAATTAGACATTTAAAAAAATAATATACGTCTTTGTATAGTTATTACTTAAGTTATTAATAGAAGTTAAGGTATATAAGCATCTCTATATCTTTATTTATAAATTCCTAACAACCTAGGGTAGGCACTCATGTGATAATGAGAAGGGAAAGGATTTCGTACTAGTCCTACTGGGCCCAATAAAGCTAGCATAGGTACAGTTCCAGCCTAGCCTTAAAAATCCCTTGAATTAAATATAGGCCACGACGAAGGTTAAGTAGAAATTGTCTTAAATTAAAATATTTTCAATGTGAAGTGTAATGCAGTTATGTTGCTATATGTACGTCAATGTCTCTTTGCTATTGATACAGTATATTGACTCTGTTATCAGGTCCAGCCAGCGACTCGGTCAACATCTAGTTAGTGCATGCGGAGTACGGATACTCGGTTATTAGCTCGTCCAGACAGCCCCGCATCGACGCCGCAGCCAATTAGAATATATCAAGCCACATAGCCGTGGAGTTTCGGTTACTTCAAGAAGCCGAGACAACATCAAGATAGCAAATCTTCATCCATTCGCATCAATTCCCCAAGCAATCTGCCACCGAGAGGATTTGGGCATGCCCCTCTTTCTGGTCAAGCTCTGAAAATATCCATCCGGCTATTATGCCGCCTCGACGGCCTATTGACTCCGGGCCAGCAGCCTCAGGCACCAGCAAGAGAGCCCGTGCAAAGCATGCTTGCCGCGAGTGCAATGCTCGGCGAGTCAAGTGTAATGTGATGCAATGTAACCCCTGCTCCAACTGCGAAGCGGCCGGGACCCAATGTGAGGTGTTACCCTCTCGTCGAGGGCGGTAAGTCGTCCCGAAGTAGCAGCTAATCACCGACAATGCCGGTGCTGACAGCTCACTACAAGGTACAATAGAATACAGAAAAGACAGATTCAAAGCGATGCACCGGTGCCAACGGCTGTGAGTCCTAGCGTGCAAGGTGGGGAGACGATTTCGGTCTCCCTTCCTGTCGCGCAGAACATCACTCCAGACGTGGAACACCCGCAGAATGAGGACGAGCTGATCACTGGAGACCCAACAAGCCCATCGCAGGGGACCAGCACCACCGCTCCAGCAACGCTTTTCTATGGCGAGTCAAACCCTCTCACACTGATTCCGGGAAGTGTTCGTCAAGGCCAACAGCCGAGTTCGAGGGTGAGCCTTCCACAACAGAAGGCTCAACTTCACTTCCCTATACATGACACGCCACAGTCTGCATCGGAAGATGATTATCCCGCCAACATCGAGCACCTGAGTGCCGCGGCGTCACGTTACCTACAAGATGAAGGTGCTTTGACTCTGCCGGACATGCAAGGGTGCATGTCAACTCTGCAAGCCTACTTTACGTGGTTTCATCCTTGTTTCCCAATATTAGACAGGGTAGAGTTCTCACGCAAACTCGCCGCTTCGCAAGCGTCGTATCTTTTGTTACAGTGTATGCTCTTCATTGGGGCGGCGTACTGCGACGATGCGACCATCACGTCAATGGGTTTTAGCAATCGGGCTGAGGCTAAGTCTCTACTCTACACGCGGGCAAGATTGCTTTTCCATGCTGACTGGGAGAAGGATCGGCTCACCTTGATCCAGTCTTTGTTTCTTCTGAGCTTCTGGCGAGGTGGACCTTCTGACGTTCGAGATGTTCGGTATTGGCTGGGCGTAGTCATTGGAGTAGCCGAGTCGCACGGACTGCATCGATCGTTAGTGACTTCTAACCACTAGGCCTCCGCTCACCACATGCTGACCAATGCAAAGGACGAGATTTGCAACCAGCGATCCCTCAAACGCACGTATCAGAAAACGCATCTGGTGGTCTATTTACGTGAGTTTCAGTTACTTGAAGATGTGAATGCCTTTCTGAACAACCAAGGTCAGGGAAAGACAGTCTGCTGCTTCTCTGGGCCTCCCCAGCAGGATCAGAGATGACGATTGCGATGTTGAGCCGCTGGCTGAGTCGGACCTAGAGACCGAGGTTACCAGCCCAGATGGCTCACAGTTTGGCTCATGCAAGCCAGAGCACGTCAACTACGCCATCAACATGGTAAACCTGGCACAGATTCGTAAGCATGTTGGCATGACTGGATAAAGCGTAGGATTCCTGACCAAGAATAGTTGGCCGAGTTGTCGATTTACATTTTGCACCGGGTCAACAGGCCTCGACGCCAGAGCAGCTCAGAGCCGTGGACGATGCACTCCAAGCGTGGAAGGAAGGACTACCGGAAGAGATGAATCGTGGCGTTGAAGACGGGACGGCTTCTGTGTGGGGATATCTGCTGCACCTAGCGTATAAGTAGGTTTCACTGTCTGAGAACGCGTCGAGCACCTTGCTGAAGAGATCTGCAGTCATCTGAGAATTCTCATACATCGACATAATTTCATCAAGCAAGATGAGAGCGATAGTTCGGGGCAGATTGTGGTAGCAGCGGCGACCAAGATCAGCAGAATCGCCGAAGACATGCTGGCTCAGGGAACGCTCCGTTATGGGCAAATGCATAGGTAGGAAGGGAGATCAAAGACTCACCTGCCACTCGGAAACCAAACGTCACTAACTCTATCTCTCTCTAGTGTCACGAGCCTATTTGCTGCCCTGTGTATTCACACCATCAGCATCAAACAGAAAGAACATGACGTCTCTCGCCGCATCGCCGAGAACCGTGCACAAATGTGCCTTTTAGGCCTACAAGAAATACAAAAGTATTGGAGAATCAACAATAACGTGCTAGATCTTTTTCTCCAATACCTCGACGTGTCTATAGCACAAAGGCTCCACGGGGCTTCTGGTAACCTGAGCGCGGCCAATCCGAATAGTGGTCTTTTGGCACCGGGCCAACAGCCAGGCGGTGATATTGACGAGAGCCATGCAGGAGGTGGGCTTCTGAGCGGCCCCGTCAGTCCGCAAACCCAGGCTCAGTCAAGTGCTTTTGAAGACCAGTTCTTGAATCTGTTGTATTGGCCATGCGAAGGTGATGAATCAACCTGGAACCTGGAATCAGTATTGCAAACGGATGACCCAGTGCCGTTATTAGGTTTAAATACCATGGGGCGTTCATTATGAGAATATAAAATAGTTTGAGATACATGAAATGAATCGTGACTTCAGTCTGACTGTGAGGCTCAACTTGTTATATACTATGATTTCATCTACCGAATTCCATGTCCCATCGACTCATACCATGCCCCACTGCTATATATATCTAGTCTTGGTGAGCTACGAATGCTCTATACAGCTTCTTCTGTTGCTCCATGGTCACCAATGTGGCGATCGTCTGTGGACCCAACCGTATGAAACTTGACGACCAACCACGAAAGAGCCATCGATATCCTTCTGTTGACACAAGACGATTCAAGATCCCCCATACAGAAGCTCTAACAACAGGCTTTGAGTTGACTCCCATCATTTGCGTTCTGATCACATCCATCGGACTGGCCACACTCGTCGCCACTAGACTGGCACCAATCGATGCAGTCAAATGCGTCGAGGCACTATCGGGCCTATTCAGTTGGTTTCCGAGGATCCCCTTGAAGAAGTCGTAGCACGCCAGCTGACTGGCAGTCATGATACCACATCGGAAGCAGTTTGCGGACATGCCCTGAGAGAAAGATTTCCAGCCTTCCTGTTTCTTCATCTGCGCCCAAGCGTGAAAGACATGCCGGTAATGGCGGCGAAGTCGGAGGGGCTGTGATTTGTCATTTTGCATTCGAATGTTGGCTATGTCGGATGGAGTGCCCAAGATGGCCCCGGTAAAGCCTGATGCAAATGCGATTGGTATTAGGAGGTTTGATGCTGTTCCGTAGCCATTCTTCACAGCCTGCTGCTTCAACTCCTCATACACACCGATACGTACCGCACCATAAGTCACTGTTCGCGTGTCCATCAGTTGCTGTGCGAATTGTAGCGGACGGTGGCACTCTGGCCTGGGTAAATCTCACATGCTCGCGTCAAGCCTGCCGAAAGCTATGCTCTATTTGTCAGCACTCCGGAACAGTCTGAGGAAGTTGAATTAAATCGGGGCACTTACTCCGCTGTATAGACCACGTACACCTTCATCTCGGACGATGGCTAGACTGGTACGTAGGAGGCTCTGTTTTGCTTCAAGCGGAGCCATCTGCATGCGAACCTTGACTGCGAGAGAGTACATCAAACTTTAGCATTGCACCGACAGAGGACTTGTATGTTCTGCGTGCTCTTCCTACCTAGGTCGAATGGATGAGATACTACGACAGCCACGCATGATGCTGTGCCTCCGAACCATCGAGGATAAGCAATATCTTTTCCCTTGCTCTTCACCTGGATCCTGTCCATTTCTAGCATAGCTACCGTCAGAGTTTCGTGTTGAGCCATGATGTAAATTATCTGGTAAGACGCAAGCGTGCAAGCCATCAAGATATACATATTATCCCCGTATAGATTTTTGCAGATCAGGCCTTTGAACCACTATATATAGCCGATTGAGTTACATCGTACCAATCGCTTGTGGTTAATGTAGCCGAGATTGGACTATGACTGCACAGTCTATCTAAGCACGACAGACTGGTTAATTGCAGGAGCGTCTCTTTAAGTCCGAACGCGTTGCGGGGGTACATTTTTATGAAACTGTGTTGGGAACAAGACTGTGCAACCCGAGATGCCCTATCGAAAACTTCCCTCTCCTGTGTGCGTATAGAAGATTCCACCACTGCTTTTAACAAGTAAACTGCTTATATTAGTTTCTTACTAGTTAGCCTACAACTGTACCCCTCATGCATAATATACCATCCCTCTGGACCACCATCTCCCATTTATCCTTTTCCGTGTGCCCTCCTGGTTCTAGCTTTGTGCATTGGATCTTATACATCTGACCTGCGTATAGCGGTGAAAGTGCCCGATAATCGATTGTACTTGGGAACTTGCCTTTCCCATGGAAGTCTTGCCAGAAATTAAGGATATTAATGAGATTCAGTGGGCCATGAACGACCAGGCCTGGGTGCCCCTCCACATTGCGTGTCCAGCCCTCATTGTAATGGATCTTGTGACCATTAAAGGTCAAAGCAGAGAAGCGAAAGAGGCTGGTGGGTGACCAGCGGTGCCATCTCACTGGGTTACCTGATTGGGCGCGCATTGTCAGTGAGGAGACAAAGAATGATGAGCTTGAGCAGCTAAGCTCTGTAGGCGTTCACATACCATCTCCGGCGACTTGATCTCTCACAAGCGCTGGCTGCCTCAGGTCGGCATCGGCCAGCATCTTGATATCTGAATTTTCACTGAGTGGTTTAATCTCTGGTCTAAAGATCCACGACCGAAGGTCCGTCAACGCCAGCCCTCTAGGGCCGTGATATTCTTTTTTGACCTCAACGAGAACCATCTCGCCCGCTGAGCGACTCTTCCTGGGCACAGCGCTGATAAGAGCTGTAACCTCCTCAACCTCATCTCCCACCCGAAGCTCGGGGCCGGCCAATGATGAGAATGAAGAGGATGGCGCCCATTCTATTTTGCCGCCAGCCCACATACGACGAGTGAAGGGGAATGGGGCATTGAATGAGGCGTCAGTGCCATCTGCGCCAAGTTCTGACTCTAGACCTCCCGGGGTGAAATACACCAAATGGTAACCTGGAGGCAGAGGCGTGCCGTCTGGAGGGGTCTTGGCCTGGATATCGATACCGCTGAGGCTTGGACGATGAAGAGTTAACGCTAGCTTTTGCACTTGATTGGCGTCGAGCATCTGACGACGGATGAATTGCCTGTCCTTGAAGTTCTCAGTCATGATAGATGCCGCTTCTTGGGCTGTGCTGTAATTTCGGGAGCTATGGGACAAGTGCCTTGAAGTGGAGATGAGGCCATTGTTCAGAATGGGCCTTGATAGCCTCAAGGAAAAGGCCTCTCGAATCATTTTTGGTGAATTCGAGTACAGGTAGATGCACCAGCTAACTGATCATGAATCCAGACAATGCGATGCCTCGACTTAAGGACATCAGTCTGCGAGGACCGACGTTGAGATCACGAGGGTGTAGTGTTATGAGTATGCCGGTTGTCCTTCGGCTATGACTGGTCGGCTATAAGCCATGATCCGGTAGGTGGCAATCTTGGCGTTTCGGATCGGACAGTGAGTACCGACATCACTTCATTGAAAAAGAGATTGTAATTGGTATCTCATTCGTGCCTCAGGATTCCTATCTTGAGATCTGCTTAGCTGTTGGCATTGAATCGCAACCATGGCATCCAAATCACTTATTCGACGGGCGATGTTGTACGGTGAGTAAAAGCGCACCACTGTGCGATTATCGTTTCATTGAGAAGCTGACACGTGAGTGAAATTTCAGTGCCTTCATCTTCTCCTAAGATGTTGGCCAAGTCTCATAGCCTCACTATAGATTGCGTCGCGTACGACCTGGAAGACTCGGTCGCGCCCGATCAGAAGCAGCACGCTAGGGAGGCACTGGGCAGTTTTCTTTCGAGCCTGAAGCACGACCGGCCCAAAGGTATCGGAGAGATAGCTGTTCGGGTCAACGCGACGGACACGAAACACATTGAGGATGACCTTAGGGCGGTGGTAGACACACCTGGGCTGAATACCATCGTGTTGCCTAAAGTGCAGACTGCAGCAGATATTCACTTTGTCACTGATGCGATCCGCCATTTACGCCAGAATCACAGTCCACTCAGTATCATCGCTCTCATAGAAACGGCCAAGGGCCTCATTAATCTAAACGAGATCAGTGCCGCGAGCTCGCTCATATCTGGACTTGCCTTTGCAGCTGAAGATTTCTGCCACGACCTTTCCATCACGCGCACGCCATCTTTGACAGAACTTCTATTCGCCCGCAGTGCTATAGTCACTGCAGCTCGCGCTCACGAAATTCCTTCTGCCATCGACTTGGTGACAACATCCTTCAGGGGAGAGGACGGCACACGCCATCTCGAACTTGAGTGCACAGACGGCAAACGACTTGGCTTTAATGGGAAGCAACTGATTCATCCGAGCCAGACAGAGGTGGCGCAGAGGGTCTTCTCGCCTTCCCAAGAGGAATTGTTATGGGCAGTCAAGGTGATGATTGGGAATGCTAAAGCGCTGGCGGGTCAAGGACGGGGTGCTTGGACTCTGGATGGGAAGATGATTGATGTGCCGGTGGTCAAGAGGGCTGAGGCAGTTGTGGCCAAAGCCGAGGCATGCGGCATGGATGTTCAAGCTTTGAGAGACACATGGAAAGATTTACAGCCGCAATGAAAGACGGGTTCACTGTTTATTCTTAGGACTTAATGTGAAGAGAGAGTCGTCTGATGACTTGAATCCTTTTTGTGTTTGGTATGAGGAGTCAGTCATCAGGATATATAACTTTTCAGCCAAAAGCTAGATCCTAGGTAATAGTGAGGGCGTAGAGTATCTTACCCGTATGTGTTTATTGGTGTTCTTTGCCTTTGTGCGCTGGGGGCTGAAGCCTCTTGTGGCCTGCCACAATCCTATCACAGTGTTTGATACGAGAGGACCTTTACAAGACATGTTTGTGTATGCTCCACTAATTAGATAAAAAAAAGAAAAATACAAGACTGATATTAGAATATCTCGGAATTGAAGCCCAGATCCTTCAATATTGATGCCGTATGTTCTCCCAGTGCAGGAACCGCGTCCATCCTCGCCTCAGCTGCTGTAGCGACACCAGGAGGCACAAGGGCCGGAATGTGACCTTTGGGTGTATCAACTTGAGTCCAGCGGCCTCTCGCACGGAGCTGTGGGTGGTTCCATACATCTTGCATCGTGTTCACGGTCGCGTTGGCAATGGACGCTTTATCTAGCTTGGCCCGCACCTCGGCTGCACTAAAAGGTTGGAAAGCGGCACAAATAATCTCCTTGAGCTCCTCTCGGTTCTGCACTCGGAACGAGTTGCTCGCGAAGCGACTATCTTTGCTCAGTTCCGGCCTCTCGAGAACCGACTCGCAGAAATTGTGCCATTCTCTCTCATTCTGGATACCCAAAGTGACCGTCTCCCCACCGCCAGTGTCGAATGGACCATAGGGATAGATAGCTGCATGAGATGCTCCTGTTCTCCGTGGTGGCGTTGCTCCTTCATATGAGTAATACAAAGGGAAGCTCATCCACTCCACCATGCTCTCTAACATGGAGATATCTAACCGACACCCTGAGCCAGTCTTCTGGCGTTGCATCAAAGCAGCGAGGATGTTGGTGTATGCATACATGCCTGCTGAGATATCGGCAATGGAGATGCCGACTTTTGCAACTTCATTATCGCTACCAGTGACGGAGAGAAGACCAGCTTCGCTTTGCACAAGCAAATCATACGACTTCTTGTCTCTGTACGGACCACTGTCGCCAAAGCCCGAAATATCGCAGACTACAAGGCCCGGATTCTTGTGCTTCAGAGCCTCATATGACAAACCTAGCCTTGAGCTCGCACCCGGAGCCAGGTTTTGAACGAGGACATCAGACTTATCGAGGAGTGCCATGAGCACTTTCATATGCTGGGCATTCTTTAGATCCAGTGCCAGGCTCTCTTTGGACCGGTTCAGCCACACGAAATGAGAAGCAAGTCCATCCACTCGAGAGTCGTAGGCACGAGCAAAATCTCCAACGCCAGGTCGTTCCACCTTGATGACCCGGGCACCCAGGTCTGCAAGCTGTCGCGTGCAGAAAGGCGCTGCTACAGCATGTTCGAGGGAGACCACAGTGATGCCATCAAGGGGCCTGGACTTTGTGGTTGCATGTGGCTGTTCAGTTTCTGAACTTTGATGACATATTGATCGATAGTGTGCGCGAGCGACGGTGGTAGACCAGGGACTCTGAGGTCTCTGAGGGCATCTCCGGAGCTGAAGTGCTGCGGCGCGGGGGAATAAGCGGAGCGCCATACTCGTCTGCTGAATTGGCATGAGTCCACTTGTCCACTTGAAGGAGTTGAGGGCTAAAATAATGTACTCGCTGAGTCGCCTACCGGCTTAATTGCCCCAGGCTTCACAATGGCCGGAATCCTATTTAATCGGTTGGTTGTGCGGTTAAAGAGCCGGCCGAAGACCACAAATTGCATATAGCCGGCCTCGGGAATACATGGGGTTGGAAAGTGTGACTGTGGGTGTGGGGAGGTGAGCAGAGGTCATTCGGCAATATGATCGGATTCTAGTCCTAGATTCGGCTATATGAACTCAACTTTGCCACCACAGCTTCAATACAGTGCAGTGGCTGAGTGCTTAAATCAGATAGCGAGTTTCGCAGCAATTCTTGACAATTGGCTCTCATGTCAATTGCCTTAAGTTTGTCTTCACGCAAAGCACCTATCTATTTACTTGACCACTTGGTGACTTTGGAATCGGACTTGTTGCCGACATTCTCATAGACCAACCACCATGTCACTTCACAGCACATCATGCCTGCGACGCGTAGGCCAGCTAGCTGGCATGAGGCTATTTCCCATGCCGCAATCAAGAAGTCGAAACTTCTCTACGAGTAGTGCTCGGCACATGATGAGCTTGGTCGGTTTCAGTGAGAATCAACTCATGGTTCGCGAGGCCGTTAGTCAGGTCTGCCAAGAGTTCCCAAATACATATTGGCAAGAGCGCGATCAACAGGAAAAAGATCCCAAGGAGTTTCACCTTGCCCTCGCAGAGGCCGGATGGCTAGGCATTGCGCTTCCGGAGAGCCTAGGCGGCTCTGGACTGGGCATCTCAGAGGCGACTATCATGATGCAAACCATTGCAGAGTCTGGAGCAGGTATGAGTAGTGCACCGTCATGATTGAAACGATCACTGACTCTGAGTAGGTATGGCTGGTGCACAGTCCATTCATGCAAATGTGTACGCGACTCAACCACTGGCCAAGTTTGGTTCACAGGAACAGCTTGAGACGATAGTGCCCAAGATCGTTTCTGGAGACACACGCGTCTGTTTCGGTGTGACTGAGCCAAACGCCGGGCTCGACACTCTTAGGCTTGCAACTGCCGCTAAGAAGAGCGCCGATGGATCCTACTACAACGTGACTGGACAGAAGATCTGGATCACATGTGCCCAGGTTGCGTCCAAGATGATCCTCCTTGCACGTACAACGCCACTTGAGGAGGTTCAGAAACCGACCGAAGGCCTTTCATTATTCTGCATCGACATCGGTGACCGCAATAAGCCCGGCCTCGATCTCCGTAGAATCAAGAAGATGGGTGGACGCGCTGTTGATGCTAATGAGGTCTTTTTCGATAATTACCAGATACCTGCAGACAGCCTTATTGGCGAGGAGGGCAAGGGCTTTAGGCTCATCTTACATGGGATGAATGCCGAGCGTTGTCTACTTGCTGGAGAGGCTTTGGGTCTCGGTTATGCTGCTCTGAAGAAGGCTACCGAGTATGCTAGAGAGCGTGTCGTCTTCCAACGCCCAATTGGCCAGAATCAGGCTATTGCTCATCCCTTGGCAGAGGCTTTTATGAAGCTCGAGGCTGCAAAGCTCGCAACGTATCATGCCGCCAGACTCTATGACCAGAGCAAAACATGTCCTTCAGGATCTGTGCGGCAGGAAGACATAGGTGTCGCGGCAAACAGCGCCAAGTATTTAGCAGCAGAGGCTGCATTTACGGCCTGCGAGAGAGCAGTTCTGACGCATGGTGGTATGGGCTATGCTATGGAGTATGATGTAGAAAGGTGGTTTAGGGAGTGTCTTGTGCCCAGGATCGCACCTATTAGCCGGGAGATGATCTTGAACTACATTGGCGAGAGGGTGCTGGAGTTGCCTCGGAGCTATTAAGAACTGTTGGAGATAAGATAGTCTTTTGAAATTGTCGATCAAAAACTCCATTTCATGCAAAGAGATGGTTTAATTCACCGTGAATGACAATGCCCTCTTGACTACACTAGTTCACGCCACGCCCTGCTTGCATTCTTAAGCCTGGCCTCCAGTACTCAGTGTTGCAGCGCCGAGGGGCTTTCCGTTAACATTAGTTGGATTTGGCCACAGCTATCTCCAGGAATCTCTCCTCCAGCCAATCCTCACGAGCCCTTGACACGTTAGATGAGCTTCGGGACATCTTCAAACAGGTACTGACCAAGCCAAGGTCCAAAGATATTCCATCATATAGCAGATACGATTCACCAACATAACAGTGGATTTTATTAGCTATCTGAACGTCTACCAATGCATCCAATTTGTCCCCAGTCTTGGTTTTGCGGAACTCCTGGTGCTATGAAGCCATGGCAGTGTAGGACGCTTTATCATGGAGCCCCTCCCAAGGCATTCGATCCGTTCCCAGTACCTAAATCGACTGTCTACTCCATGAGTAGCCACAGCAGGATCAAACTTGTCTTATTTGCGTTTCTACTTCTCGTGATCCGAAGTGGGAGTCGCAGCTTCAGAGTCCGACTGGCGCTGCTTACCTACATCTTGCAGGCGCCGTGGGATCTCGGTAGTAAGCCTGCTCTGCATAAGGTGAGAGGTGAGAAAAAATGCCGCGATAGTGATGGCACCTCCAAAGGATAAGCTGATATAGTACAATAACTGATAGGACTTGACTAGGGCAAGCTGCATTGCTGCACTACCTGCTTGAATTGCAGCTGGTGAAGCATGGATTTCGGCGATTGCAGTTGCGTTGCCGCTTGCGATAGCCAGCGCCAGCGCCTCGGTAATGGCTGGAGATGCACCCGTCTTAGCTATTGCCGGAACCACGTACTTATGCACATTCTTAGGGATCGTGTTGTTAAGCTGGATGCAGTCATTAGAAGATGGCCGTT
This sequence comes from Fusarium musae, assembly GCF_019915245.1. NCBI lineage: Eukaryota > Fungi > Ascomycota > Sordariomycetes > Hypocreales > Nectriaceae > Fusarium > Fusarium musae. Next base: position 114,643 of record NC_058388.1, read on the forward strand.
TCATGCACATCGGACAAACATACCGTGGTGACAAATATAGCGCCTGTCAAGAGTTAGCGACTTAGATTCAGCACGAAAATGTCTTGAGAAAGGCTACCTACTTGCAATAGACGTGACCATGTTGCGAAAGCTCATCTGCGCTCCGTTCGATTGTCCAACGTCCTTTTGATCGACCTCGAGAGAGGCAGCAGCGACGCATCGCGACTCGAATATCCCTTGAGCTGTCAATGCTATCATGCCGAAGATAGTTGCTTTAGCAAGCGTCAAGTTTGGATCAGCCATTGCACCAAGGAAAACTGCAAAGATGATACAGCAGATGATCATTTCCATTTTGATCGTGATACCAAGCTTCTGCATCCAATGGGGAGGCAAAGCTCCCTGGATAATGGCTCCGAGGACGATACCTCCAGATAGAACACACTTGAAGAGGTCAGCTACCTAATGAGCGTCCAACAATAATTGACTTACCGATGCCCACCCTGCCACAGATGGTGAGACATGGAGCACCAGGCTCAACTGTTGAGGTAGGAGAATATTCAGAGCGTAATAGGGAACCGCACCAACCCCTGAAATAAAAGTGAGTATAGTCCAGTTCTTGTTTTTAAGGAGGTGTCCTGAAATGTAGGGGTGCCTTGGGTTCATGAAAGTGCCTGTAAAATTTTAATGATCGCTCTCCATTAGTAAGCTGCTTGTGTATCATACCCCAGACGGCCATGATGATGAATCCCACGAGACCCATCACTGTTGGTACTATTACTTTGGCCGAGCTCCATGCTGGAGTCTTGTTAAACCTCTGGTGCACTGAGGGGGCCGAGATACGTACAGTAGAGTCCACTCCCCCATGTCAGCCCCAGTACGAGTGACGATGTACTGGCAGAGTAGATGAGCATAGAGATCCAGTCCATATGCTTGATTGCTTCACGCCTAGTGCCAGATTTGTGAAGTCTTTCGAAATTCGGAGGATGATAACAGAAGAAGAGAAGAATTGTGCTGATGCCAGTGACCATGGCAAGCGTGCGATAAATCCACCGCCAGCCGCCTGGACCGGTCATACATAATTCTCTAGCTAGAGTTTCAGTCAGTAAATGTTGAATTCTTAGAAACAAGTACATATAGATTCCAGGTGCCAATGCCACAATCGGGAATAGTCCAGTACTTGCACCCATCCACACCAGATATCGATATTTATTGGGAAAGAGTTCTCCAGGAACGATAGCACCGAGAATCTGAGCCCCTCCTCCGAAGCCATTCATGGCACTCTTTGAATCATAACCATCAGCTCAGAACTTGTATGACGAGGATTTCCATCCCACTTACCGCGGCAATTGCCATGTTGACACTCTTGGCTTGGGATGCGATCAACATTGCAGCCAGAACAAAGATATTGCCGCCAATGAAGAACCATCGTCTACCGAATATATCCGAAAGTCGACCGTATAACGGCAAAGCAACACTCTGAGTCAGAGATATCGCTGTGGTGATCCATAGGGAATTGGGGCTCGGCCCTGTCTTTGTCAACACATTGGACAGCTGAAAGAAGCCCACTGAAGAACATACCCAGATCGGGGTCGATGTACGCATAGAGTGCATTGCTGATCATGGTCAGACCACCCAGCTGCACCCCAACACCTAGCGCGAAGGCCTTGATAACCGCGATTAGTTATCAGTCTCCCGTCGATGTAATCTATCTTTGGCTAAGGGCTTACCATAGAGCTACCGATGATCTGCCAACTGACAAAGTATTTCGGTGGGAGGTCAGAGACATCATTGCCTCCTATGGCCCTTTCGTCCACAACATCGAACTGCTCGTCCAACTGCGGGGACTTCTCCTCCAGGTGAATGGCAGCGGCTTTTTCTTGATTCATGGTTTTTGAAAAGGCGGAGCAACTAAAATGCAGAGGTACTCCTTAGTGGTCCCTCGCAAGTCTCGAGGACAGTCTTGTATAAATAGCAAAAAGTCCGGGGAACCTGGGGAAGATGTCCAACTCTTGATCCCCCTCAAACGAGAGGCTTATGGCTGGAAATGAGTCTGCCGACTCTCCGGCCGACAGCTAGACTGAGAACAGAAGTTCTTGTGCCCCTCCTTAATCATACTGCTCGTGTCTTCCGGGAAACTAGTGAGTCTTGTAAGCACTACAAATGATCGAGACCTCGAAAGGATGCCCCCAGCTCTGCCGATTGGTTTTAAAAACGCCTCGTTTCGGCCCTGGAATCGGGGGTCAAGCCGGGGTTGGTAAATCTGGGGTATAGCCGAGTTGGTGAATCTGGGGTATAGCCGAGTTGGTGAATCTGGGCTTCAATATTACGTGTTGTCCGAATAGACGCTTTTCCGTATGGAGAACCACCACCCGCAATGAAACTATGCACAATTATATATGCCATGAATATGCGAATAGGCAAAATTCGGCGCTGATCGCTATAACATATAACATACATTGATCAACGGGCGATCAGTTTCTACTTCCTCGCTTTGTCCTCCACCAATAAACCTAGTCCCAAGGCCAACGGTACAGCTGTGACTGATTATCAGGAGGAGTTTGATAAAGCGGCGATGATCTTATTTGGGCATGCGTCACAGTCACAAAACATGTCTTTTCTTAAACGATTGTTATACAGTGTTCTATCTGTGAAGCAGTAGCAGGTATCCACGCGACTGGTCTAAACAGAAATTCAAACTATATGAATTAGAACTGGGTTCGCCGTCGAGTAGATCAGCTTTTATATCTCGAATAGTACAGTGTCCGTAAACGCTCGCCACTACAATCCACAAACGAAGGACCTGGATTTAAAAATCGAAGATCCAAGAACAAAGTTAACAGATGGTTCCTTCAAGAAGCCAATCATGAAAAGAATAAGAAGGATTCTTGCTTGAGCATACCTGGTCCAATGGAATGTTGAAGTTGTATTGAGCAAGAGACATCTCTAGGTCAGTTGGCAAACACGACGAGAGACTAGTATCTGGCGGGGAGTCTCTGACTCTTGACACAAGACCTCGCGCAAAGTCGGCCAACTCTCGGGGGAAAGTGATGTTCAGGTGCCCACTGGTGGCATATTCCAGCCGAGCAAAGGTCCCTGTCATCATATCAATCAGATTGACGTCAGCTGTGGCAGATTGCGCAGTCGGGTTCTCAAGGACGTTAATGAACAGGTTGGTAACCGCCACGAGTGGATAGTAAATTGCCAATCTGTTGAGGTGGAATTAGTTAATGGGTTAATCGAAATGTCTCTAATACCACAAGGCTATCTTTACCTCGCTGGAGTGGCGGCATTGACTTGACATGGCTGACATAGTGTTATGAGCGAGCGAGACGCTTCAGCAATCTTAGGCCACGCCTCCTGAACTTGTGCGAGATATTCTGCTTCCTGCTCTGGGGGAACCTCCCATGGCCGGCGAGAAGTACCGTGCAGGGCACATACGGCACAATAATAGCAGAGCTTCAATTCCAGCCTCATTGTTGATCTCACTCGGAAGTGACTTGACTGGGATCCGGAGGACGGAATTTCCTCGTCTTCGATTCTTGCTCCGGCTTGCCAGTGCCGCAAGTCGCTCTCTAAGCTCGCCGTGAGATCCGTGAGTTTGCTGTACGACCTTCTTCTTGCGCTGGGGCCGACCAGCTTTTTGACAATCACAGACACTATCTGGGCAAGTTTGATGGTGCTGACGAATAAAGCCAGATCGGTGGCGGTGTCTGGGCGGGCCATTGTTGGTAGTCCAACGCTTACATCCTTGTCGGAGATCATCTGACGTTATTAGCGTTGCAAGAAACAGAAGTCGTCTAAAGTCTCTTCCTTACCGATGGCCGAGCTGTGATCAGAGAAGTGGTTTTATCATGCACATATATTATCCACCACAGGTATTTCCTGCTAATGTCCTCGGCTTCCGATACATGCGTGTACGCAGCTGGCATGAGGTGAAGTCCCTTGCTCTGGGCTAATCTAGTAGCGCAGCCCAGTAGCATGTATGACAGCTTTGGACTTGTGATGCCCTCGCAATAGAACATCTGTCATGTCACTTATTTTCAGCTGGTTGCACACGGCCACGGGGACTCAATACTCATCACTCACCATCAACAGAAATATTTCAATATTGATAATGCCCGAGGGCATATACATGAGATCGACCTGGACCGAAAACGCATTCTCGAAAAACGGCCATGATTGCTTTTGAGCATCCATCAAACTCGGGACAAGGCGTGTCGGAGATAGAGCCAGTCGAGCACCTATTGCGAAAACGATGTTGCGGAGGGCATACCAACTGACATTCTGATCGTATATTTGTGGGCGGGGACTCTTGTAATGCTGCTCAAGACGCATCTCAAAGGCCCGGCGTGGCACGAGCCCCCAAGCATGCTCAATGCTCTCCTCAAAGAACGCTATTCAAGATGATGTTAGTCTAGGCTAAACGGGGAACAAAGTCGTGAATCGGATTCATATTACCTTGTGTCCACTTCATCGCTGTCTCATAATCTGGATCAGCTGCCCGCTCTCTTCCAAGCCGCCGACCTAATCTCAGACGCCTGGTCATGGTTGCGGAGAAGTTGCAGGCACTCGCGTGGAAATCCTGATTGCCCAGTCGATTGCAAATCCAATCTGAGCACGCCGACGAACAAATAGAAAGAAGTCCTGGAGAAAGCACCTCGTACATAATCCCCCGGTGGTGGTCTTCCTCGGCCTCCTGAGCAATTGGTCAGTTCCGCCTGGACAATCGAGAGCAGGTTGACTCACCTTACTTTCCTGGTCCTCGTCGGTTGTAAGAGGAGATTCCATCACTCGCTCTACCAAGGGCCAGTCCAAACTTATTGGATCACCGTCGGCAACTGAAAAGCTCTGCGATGTCACATGAATCATCTCGAGGGGCGTGTCTTGAGGAGGAAGAGGTGGCTCTCCAGTGGTTCTCTCGTGAGGCACCAGCTGTCTATCAGAGCTTTCTGAACTTCCATCGTCAGTCAAGCCGGGGGAATTGGTCGCTGCAAGTCCTGGTGCGACGCCCGTAGCAGAACTAGCAGTATTGCGTGTTTCTGCTACGTAAACAGTGGATTCTGGCATACCATCTGGCACAGTCTCTGTAGTGTGTGAGAATGGCGGGGTTTGAATGGAAGGAGGTTGCTGTTCTTGTGGAGTTGTTTTACTAGGCTGTTGCGGGCTGAATCCGTTGACTTGTGACGAGGACCATGGTTTTTGGGCATTCTGCGTCAGTAAAAGCTCGACCGAAGCCAGCCGTGCCTCAAGTGAGCGTTGCGGGACTCGCGGTCGCCTGGTCCTGACAGTTTTCTCGGGATATTTACAGGGCTGCTGGTGAGTCTGTTTGGTCTGAATGAGTACCTATCCAACGCCTTGAGTGATCAATTCATCTTACGACGCAATTTGCGCAGGGGTGCGTCCCAGAGCCTGGAGCTGGATTAGCCGGGCAACTACGTTGACGAATCTGGCCTTTGACGTACACTTGACTTTCTTATCGCGACAAAATCTACAGGCGACGACGCACTTGGGCAGGGGTCGCGATAGGGCCATGGTAGTGAAAAATGAACGTGGAAACAATGTATTGCGGTAAAGGCTTCAGAGTGAAAGGAATATGAGTGCAGAAGGATTCCTTGACAGGTACCGATGCCAATCAATCAGTAGTAGTCTGATGATATGGGACCCATGTTATTGGTGTCTACAATAGGAAGTGTTTTTCTCCGCCTTTCCAAAGAGGGGCGAGGCGTTGAACAAGCGAAGCTAACAAGGGCTGTCGCCAATAGATTTGCTGAAACTCCAAATACGGATCAAGACGGACTTTAGATTCTTTTGAATGCCGAAATCTCTGGGTCCTCCGCACAGACTAATTTACGTACTATGCACTGAAACGGAAATTCTCGACCCCTCCAGACACATCGCCAACGTTAGAAGCTACGTGCCCCCATGGGGCCCCACGGGGAAGCCACAATAACCCCGCAAGCTGGAAGGTCAGGAATTCATGCTAACACAAGATAGCTAGCTAGCTACATAGCGTCAAAGTCAGGGATCTCCCTGGGACCAATCTCCACCCTCTTCTTCAGCTCACTCTCTGATCTGCCATCCTTGATGTTCTGGATCATATCCTCCGGATCGAAATCAGTGCCGACGGGATTCTCTATAAACTCCTTGCCATTCATGTACTCAGAAGCTGCTTCGACTGTATCAAAGTTGTCGACTTGTGTTTCCAGCATGTTGCCATCGGGATCTTTGTAGTAGATGGACGTGGTAGGGCCGTGGTTGACGCACCAGGCAGGTGAAATACCACGAGTTTTACGCTGTCGGTAGGCAAGCAGCAGTGCTGACAAGGTGGGAAACGTGAAAGCAATATGTTCCAGCCCAGCAGTGTTTTTCCCTTTGCCAACCGTGTTCGGGTCTCCGATCAATGCGATACGATGGTGTTCTTCGTCATATGTGATAAAACTGAGAAAGTCATTGCCGACGGTAACATGGCCTCCCAGAAAGGTCACGTAAAAGTCAGTCATCTTCTTGAACTGACCGGTGCGAAGGACAACGTGTGCTAGGGTGGATGGGCTCAGCACCTTGGTGCCGGTCTCGTCGAAGTCGACTGGGTCAGTTGATTCCATCTTGATCGTCATAAATTGCTGTACTTTTTATTGTCGTTTGTTTGTATCCTGTCGCAATCTTTCCTGTTCTTCCCTTGCAACAGACGTCACCATATTATACGAAACCTGCCTTCTCTGTCGGGACTTTGTGGGTACCGACTCCCGGGCCGGCACTCTGAGGTCCCCCGGCTTTTGCAGGCTTGCCAGGTACTGTATGATTAGGTTAGACTCCGTAAAGATATACTCGGGGGCGCCAATTGAGACTGCAAACAATAGCCTGAGAATGCTCAATCCGCTAAACCGGGGCTGATTGCCAGCGTTGAGATCCGAGTGCGGTCCTCACTTCCTCCGCGGGCCGATTTGTAGTACATTGTGGAGTAGGTCGATTATTTCACATACCATTACTCCATAACTATATGCCGACGATATAAGGTACGAAAACACTTGTCTATGCATCTAAGGTACATCTTCCAAAGAGAAAACCATAATGGCCTATTACATCAGCATCTCGCTCTTGTTTTGGGTGCTCCTCGGAGCTTCAGTGCTCTACGCATTGACGGTCCCAGGTAGACGACGGAAAGGGTTGCCTCATGGTGCGTCAATTCTATCGTCCCTAACTGCCATGTCAATCTAACCTTACCATCTAGGACCTCCGACTCTGCCTATCATTGGGAATCTGCACCAGATGCCCACTCGAAAGGCCTACATCAAGTTTGCCGAGTGGGCCAAGCAATATGGCGACATGTATTCGATCAAGATCGGGTCGACAACAACTGTTGTTCTCTCCAGTCGAAGACTCGTCAAAGAAATCTTGGAGAGACGAGGCGCCGTCACCGCAGGCAGACCAGCTTCCTATGCTCTTGAAAAGCTCGTTTTCAGAGGCCATTTCATCACTATCCAGCAACCCGACGCTCCTATGTACCGCGTTTCCAAAAAGTTACTACATCAATACTTTGGAGAACCCGCGATCGACAGGAGTCACCTGCGTATCATCAATGCCGAAGCAACCCAGCTGATCCGAGACGTTATGGTCGATCCGGACAACTTTCCTCACCATGCCCACAGATACGCTAATAGTTTCACGATGAGTGCGAGTGAGTCCTTCATCCATCTCTCCCTGGGTATGACTCGCAAAGTGAGCACGACACTGACCGATCTAGCCTATGGCATACGAACTCCAAGCCACGACACTCCTCATTTGGTAGCAATCACCAAAATCACCTCGCAAACGGCGTCTCTCATCGTCCCCGGAAGATTACCACCCGTTGATATATTCCCATTCCTCAAGCTCGTGCCCGAACGCTTCCTGGGTAATTGGGTCACCCTATGTACAGATTTGCAAAAAGCAAGCGACAAGCTATATACGTCTATTCTTGGAGCGGTGATGGAGCGCCGGAAAGCCAAAGGCCCGCAAGACACTTTCGCCGACATATGTATCGACAATAAGGAGTACGACTTCTCGTTTCATGAGCTCATGTACTTGACAGGATCCGTCTTGGACGCAGGGACAGACACTACTTCGTCGGTCCTGATCACACTGATCCAGATGCTCTGTGCCTATCCGGAAATTCTCAAGAGAGCTCACGCCGAGATTGATATGGTAGTTGGCGAAGACCGAACCCCGATATGGGACGACTTCGCCAAGTTACCATACATCAACCAACTCATAAAAGAGACGCAGCGCCTCCGCCCAGCTACACCTATTGCATTCCCTCATAAAGCACTCAAAGGTGATAGGCCCCGGCCTCTTTGACTTAGCATCTTGACTCACTAACCTAACCCTCAGATATTTGGATCGACGGGAAACTGATCCCCGAGGGGGCCACCATTATCGCCAACATCACAGGACTTCATTCAGATGCCAACAAATTTGAACGTCCTGGCGAGTTCAACCCCGACCACTACGAGGGAATGACAAAGTTGGCTCAGGGTTATGCTAATATTTCAGATGAAAACAAACGAGATCACTATGTGTACGGCTTTGGACGTCGGATTTGCGCAGGGATGAAGATCGCCGAGAGATCATTATTCACTACCTTTTCCAAGATGCTCTGGGCCTTTGACATATCTGCTCCCAAAGATGAGCAAGGACGACTCGTGGAAATGAACCTTGATCCGATGACGGGCTACACAGACGGCACTATCGTCATGGCCAAACCCTTTCAGGCCTGCATCAAGGTCCGGTCTGAGCGGAGAAGGGAGACAATTCTGAGGGAATTTGACGAGGCGCAGAAAAATATATTTTCCCAATTCGAGGTGCCCACGATGGAAGAGAGCATCTCAACGGACTCGGAGCATAAGAGCGCAGATGGCAATTGAAATCATTCGGGGGAGAATTCATGACAAGTGCTGCCCTCAGGGTCCAGATAAACCCGGCATTTGGGCATGGATCGCATTCTTATAGCCTATTTGTTCGCTCTCTGGTTGTTTTCCGTACCCCGCGCGGGCGGTTCATAAATCTCCGACTTGGATCTGTTTAGGTTATTACTATTATGCATGCATGCATGGATCTTCCCCTCAATCATGTGACCATCGGACTCGTACTATACCCCGCAGTCCTCGATCTGCCCGTCCCCGTTAGCATAAAGTAGACTAAGAACTTTGATCATGCAACGAGTCTCTCTACTACCAGCGGGTCGTACTCACGCTATGACCAGCAAACAAAGAAGCATAATGAAGAATCCAACCATGGACTCGTACACTTCCAAATTCAGATCCGGGCAAAATAATCACGACAGGCGCAGTTGCAGCATTTGTGGACAGGTCTTTACCCGCACAGAACATCTCACGCGCCATGAGCGCTCACGTACGTCTGCCATCCTATTCGCCTCTCTTATGCTGAGTCGGGGTGCTTAGATCGAGGCGAAAAGCCCTTCCGGTGCAGCCTTTGTGGCTTCGCATCCTGCCGAAAGGACCTCCTCAAGCGCCATATCCGCCGGCAACACTCGGGCGTCGAATGCGCAACGGTAGCCACGGCTATGGATATCAGTGGGGTAAGCGGGGAGCTCGGTGATGATGATGGCTCTTCCGACAGAACGAATGATTTCAGTCTCGATCCCATCTTCGGATGGGGTTCTGATATGCCCGACTTTGGGTCTCTGAACTCGCAAGGCAACCTCGTCAGCGATGTCGATATCGGCACCTTGATTTCTAATGTCTATAATGATGACAGTCCGTTGAGCTTCCAAGTGAACGGGCCTCCTTCACCTCCAGCGTCAAATCCGCAATGGGAAACCTTTACCCAGTCTGATTCTTGCACCATCACCAAGTCAGGCAATGAATCTAGAGATGCGACGCTGGGGACCTTCCAAATCTCGGAGGCCAGGCGAATGCAAGTGATAGATTTAGGCCACGCGGTACGTTTTCGGGCTGTCTTCTCATGGAGAGTTCGTTATTAACCGAAGGATGAAATTCAGGCGTGCTCCGATATGGATGTAGATTTCCCGTCATGCTTGACACTAGAACGATGCATTGCCGCATGTTTTGACTCGCTTTTCATCGTCACGCCATGCGTCCATATCCCTACATGGAACGCAGAGGAGGCGGACCCCTGTATTCTGCTTGCAATGGCTGCGTGCGGCGCCAGATATCTACGCAAGGCCGAGCTTGCTCTGAACCTACACAAGGTTGCCCGAAAGGTCACCCTAGGCCAGGTATTTGTTATAGAAGAGAGTATGCTTATCGGACTTGCGTCACTGACCATGGCTCCGCAGATAAGGACCCCCGACGGCTTACGAATAGAACAGCCGCCTTCTGTGATACTGGCACTTTTGATTGTCACCGGATTCAGCCTCTGGAACGGCCCCGCGGACGCTTGCCGCGAAGCTATTCTAGACAATGTTCTACTCGCCGAGGTATGTGCACTAGCTCCAAAGCTTTACGACTCACTTCTCAATTCGGTGCAGCTATCGTGTCTCGAAACGAACTTGGAAGAAGACCATATGGATCCAGAAATCTCGTGGGAGACATGGGTAGAGAAGGAGACCATGATCCGGTAAGTGTGTTCGAAGAGCAGGCGAACGGCCACTGAATAGTAGGTTGTAGCACTAGATACTGCGTGCTCTACTTCCTCAGCCTTGTCAACATCGTCTTCGACGCAACACCGCCGATTCGATACTCTGGTGTCCAACTGTCCCTCCCATGTGCGGAAGCTGAGTGGACCGCACCCAGCGCCCAGGACTGGGCCAGGAATCGAAGACCAAGAGCAAGAATCTCGCTGAAAGATGCAGTCGATGACTTGCTCAATTCTTCGGCCCCAACCCCAATTTCCGATAGCCCGTTCACAGCCATTATCATCCTACACACGTTACTGCAGAAAATCTGGTACCGGCGTCAAGGCAGTTGGGATAAGAATCGGCCTTTAGATGCTGGCCCTTTTCGAAATGCCCTTGACAAACTGGAGTCGGCTGCGGATTCTGGCTCCGAATCAACTATGTCGCCACACAACGCCAGAGCAAGCCTAGCATACAACTTCCACTCTCTGCTCCGGCTAGCGAGAATTCATTTATGTGCCAGTATGGGCAATTGTCTCGCCGCCTACAAGACTCACGATGCGAGCAAGATCAGCCAAGCTATAGCCATCGGTTTTCCTATTGAACGCTCCATAGAATCCAGCAAGGCTGCCTTGTCTGCTACGCAATCATTCGCGGCGCTTTTAAAATTCGGCACGGTTCATACAAGCGGCTCCGGCACTCTGCACTACATCTTCAACACTTTCCACTCCATGATTTATCTCATCAAATGGCTTGAGTCAATGGAAGGGATTGCAGCAATTACGTGGACCGAGCACGAGAGCCAAACTATATCGTCGATAGAATCGACCGTCAAAGAGGTCGAGTTACGCCCTGAGCAAGCCAAGCTTTCTTTGAGCAGACGTGTTGCATTCGCCTGTTTGATCATATTCAAGGCTGCAAATACTTGGGATCTGCAAACTGTACTAGTAAAGGCTTTACATGAATATGCGACAAAGTCCCGTGCAGATTAACAGCATACGGATTCTCGGCCAGCGGTTTAACGTGGATAATTCTTAGCATGCTTGGAGGTGAAAGGAGTACATTGGTATTTGTTCTGAGAGATCAAAGCTGCTAGGGGCAGAAGGCTCTCTGGTATGGTATGGAAAGCGGAAGAATGTAGGCAATCGAGTGACAGAAACAAGAGCCTGTGATTTGAGCCATAGACTACTACTTGGCTTCGCAGCCATTGCATGACCAGTACAGAGGTCCGGGGCCAGAAGAGTGCACTGGTTTGCTTCACTATACAATGTATAAAAGGGCGACGATAACAGGGTCGGCTTTACTACATGAACTATTAAGGGCCAATATATCAACACTATGGGTAGCTGCCATGATTCTCAATGGAACGTGAACCCGCCGCTCACGTCCAAGATCTGGCCCGTGACAAAAGAGGCCTCTGGGCTGGCAAGAAAGCAAACAGCGTGTGCTATGTCCTCCGGCTGTCCCCGGCGCTTGACGCACTGATGGTCAACGTGGTAGTCGAAGATGGACGTGGCCCCTACACTCTCACGCGTGCTAACGTCGCCTTGCACGGCCATGGGAGTCTCGACAAAGCCAGGCATGACAACGTTGGACGTGATACCCGGGCCAGCCTCGATGGCGAGCGAACGCGTCATGGACATGATGGCACCCTTGCTAGCAAGATATGCGTTGAGGCCCACGAACACGTGCTGTGTCGTTGAACTGGACGTCTGGACAAGCCTTCCGTAGCCGGCTTTGCGCATGTGTGGCAGCACCGCACGCGCAAGATAGAAGCACGAGTAGACATTGACCTCCATGGTCCTAATGAAGTCGGTCTTGGTCAGATCAAGAATGGGTTTGTGGGTGGCAATGGCTGCAAGCTGTACCAGCACGTCGATCTTGCCAAACTCGCCGATCACCGAGTCCACTAGTTGGTTGCATGCTTCTTCGGATGCGATATCAGTGACTCTGAATACGGCATGCCCGCCCTGTTCTTTTATTCCAGCCGTGGTACTCTTCACAAGCGCTTCTTGCACGTCAACGAGTACCACAGTGGCACCTTGTTGTGCGAAAAGTGTTGCCGTTGTTTTCGCGATCCCTTGGGCCGCTCCAGTGACGACGACAACATGACCTTTGAACTTGTTGGGATTTATCTGGATAGGCGGAATATTGGCACCATTTTCTGTGGCAGTACTCATCGTTGGATAGGACTAGAATATCGTGGGGTGGTTGTCAAAGACGAGTAGAAAATTTGGTATAATGCGACCAACGAGTTCAGAAGCGTACCTCAACCGGTAGATCATGGGTTCCATATTGTGGTGTATTGGAGAATATAGCTAGCTACCCTGGGGTACCGGACCTCGGAAACAACACAACTATTGGGTAAAGGCTGTTAGTCCCGAGGCCTCTTTTGGTCTGGACTCAGAAACTATGGGGTGTAGGCAGATCCCCGGAGGAGACGTCCTTTGACACCGGCGCGGGCGGGATTTGCATTGCATTGCATTGCATTCCGGCACTCGGACAAGACTCAAAGTCCGTAACATCGCGGCGCCGGTGGGGTCGAGTCGCTGGCGTTGGGGTCGGAGTTGGAGGGGAAGCATAATTTCCTTTTCAGGCTCAATCAGCGTTCCATTAACGGCTAGAGTCGGGACTGCAGACCGAGAAGAGCCAAGCTGCCGGGCCAGTTGTATTATGTATGTACACAAACTGGGTGGCAGTCATGTTTTACATCTTAGCAATAACGCACCATGTCCAAGTCAATAACGGCTATGTAGTATTCAGGATCTATTCAATATGTCTTTCTATGTAAGAGCCATGAAGTGAGTAGCTGGAGTTGTAGTCTAAATCAGTAAATATAGACTCATAAATCAACACGTAGAGTTAGTTGTCTAAGATGCAGCTTCAGGTGTCTTTCGGTACGGCTCAAATGGTACACCTGCAAGATCAGCCTTGATCTGGAGCGCCAGGAACCGCGAATAGAATCGTGCAATACCAACACCACCTCCGGTGTACCACATTCTCGGATCTGGGCAGTTGTCAGCATTTAGAGTAAAAGTAAAAGGTACCGCCTTCGTGTTCGACGTGACTTACGGCCAACAGGTTTGAATGCACCCCTGATTTCACCCTCCTTATCCAGATGCCAATGATGCTCGATTCTCTCGACTATCTCGGTCCCCACAATGTCCGAGATCATGGTGCGCATGTCGTTCTCAAATCCAGTACACCATACAATGGCGTCTGCTTCCAGGATGCTACCGTCCTGGAACTCGAGGCCCTCTGGCACGAATCTGGATATGCGCTCAGACTTGACCTTGATCTTACCATCAATAATCATCTGAGACCCTCCCATGTCAAGGTAGTGTCCACCTTGACGCTCATACTGGATACTTATAGCGTCGGGGAACCGGTCGACTTTGAAGCCGGCCCGCTCGAGTCCGTCGAATTTCTCGGAATCTTGAGCCGACAACTTCTTGACAATAAGCATTGTCAAATTCCGGTAGAATACCAATGGGAGGGGAAACTCGCGGCGGTCTGACTCGGCAGTTATAGATTTGGGGTTGTAGTTGCGAGTGTGAGGCTCCCCAAACCAAGGCCACGGGATGACCGGTGTACGGTTGCGTTGAACCATGTGGACTGAGGTGAGACCTGCCTCGACCATATCAACCGCCACGTCGTGTGCTAGCACGTCGGCTCGTCAGTTTCTGAAAAGAAGCGTCTCTCTCAGAGACAAAAGATGAAAGGTTTCATACCTGTATTGGCCGTTCCGATCACGACACCCTTCTTGCCTCTCCACTGCTTCGACGACTTGTATTCCTTGGAATGGATACTTATACCTTTGAAGGCCTCCCTGTTTGGGATGTGCGGCATCTTGGGTTGCTGTCCTCCGGCGCCCATGGCAAAGACGATGTGCTTGGCTCCGATGGCCGTGCGCTTTCCTTTGCAAACAGTCTCGATGAGCCAGGAGGCTGAGTCTTTAAGCCAATTGGCTTTTTCAACTGTCGTCGATGTCCTGACATCAAGGTGATATCGCTTGACATAATCCCGATATCCCTTGGCAAGGTCTACGCCACGAAGAAAGTAGGGCCACTCATCGCCAGCAAAGGTCGCCTCAAAGGGTAGATGCGCGTAGTACTTGCCGGTGTGTAACGTGACTGATTCGTACCGTGACGACCAGTTACCGCCCACCTCATCCTCCGATTCGATCAAGACAGCTTTGACTCCGAGGCTTTTCAGCCTGGCGGCTACACATATTCCGTTCTGCCCCGCACCAACGATCAACACTTCGGTTGTCTCCGAAACGCCTTGGGGGATTCCATTGCTGTCCTGGCTTACTGCACCATTGACGCCATTACTGGGCAGGCTAGGAGCTGTGTCGGGATTCCCCAGCCCATCGACAGATTCCAGCATGGTACTGAGGATCCAGATCTTCCACGTACCATCGATCGGGACAAGGTGGATAATTCCGGACCCTTTACCAGGATGACTTCCCCCAACGTTGAACTGAAAGGTTCCTTCAATCCATCCCGCCGACTCTACTTGCTTGACCTGAGCATCTCCATTATACTTAAAAGAGGATGGATGGGCGTGTCCTTTGAGTTCTTTCCAAGCTGCTGCGATGGCCTTTGGCGTATGGAAGGTGCGGAAAAAGCCAGTAAACGCCAATATATCTCGCCATAGAGCCTCCTCCCAGAGATGATCCTCTTTCAAGCAAGACAGAGTCTCAATGGCGGATGACAGAATCGCCTCAGTATCAATATCTGGGGGAATAACGGTCTGAGGCAGTGGTCCATGGACATTTTCCAATGGAACCGCCGGAGTCGGAACAAATTGTTTCATCATTGGGACTGTAGTGTTGGTGTTTGTCTGAATATCGATAGTTTCTGCGACAAGTTCTGAAGTTGGCCGCCTAGTACTCTTTAAATATCGAATAATTAGTGAAAAGTGAAAAGCGCCAAAGTACGTTAAATATAGATATTTAGGTTTACGGTTACAGAAAAGTCACACAACCGCCGGAAAGTGAAGTCGTAGCCACTGCGGTTGAACCAAAGATACAGGCCCGAGCGCTCCGGATGCAATATGGCTAAAAAAAAGCCGTGAATATCTGCCGCTACAGATATGCTTTGATGCAGCAAGCAGTATGCATGGGCGAGTCAACCGGACCGAGGAGACAATGGCCGCTCCGAACCTCTCGGAACCTAGGAGGATGAACCAACCATAGCGATATGGCCTGATGATATGGCCTGATGATAAAAAAAAAACAATATTCAGGCTGTCTTTCGTCCAAACATTGAGATTGATTCAAGCATCTAGGGCTATTCCGAAATTCACAGAATCCAATTACTCTTTGAATATTCCTCTCGTCAGACTTTGCCATGGATATCATTCCCACTTTTGGAGACGAACTTATCCCAACCATTCGGCCGTCTTACGAATTACTCAGTGGTCTACTGAACCGCCCCGAGAATGTGCGTGCAATCCGTGCGACAAAGAGAGAAACCCTGTCCTACGGGCCACATGAGCGACATCTCCTCGACTTATTCACCCCTAGTGACTCTGCTGTGAATCCTAGCGGGGACGGCCCACGCCCGATCTTTATATTTCTCTATGGTGGCGGCTTCAAGGCGGGAGATAGAACCATTCCCGAAGTTGAAGGGGGCCTTGCGTATGCCAATGTCGGATCTTTCATGGCAGACAAGCTGGGATATGAGACTATCATCATGGACTACAGAACCATCGACCATGGAGGCAAGTATCCAAGTGGAGGAGACGAGATTGACATGGTCTTTAACTGGCTCGAAAAGCGCAACGTCGGTAAGCCACGCCGAGATGTCTACATCATGGGGAACTCAGCCGGAGCAGCGCACGTCATGACATGGCTCTTTGAACCAGCTTATGACGAATCTGTCAAGCGGCTCACCTCTGGCCAGGGCGACCTCAAGCTGAAAGCGGCTGCCTCTGTCGGCGGCCCTTTCAGGTGGTACTACAAAGATATGACCGACACGTTCTTGCAGAGTATACTAGTTACGTACTACGGAGACGAAAAGAAAGTGGATGAGAACGCGCCGACCGAGGTTGCTCATAGAGCTATTGAGTCTTCGGGTGCGAGCGTAAGCAAGACGAGACCCCCAATCTTGGTTGCTGTGAGCGAGTTTGATCCAGAATACATGCGGAGATGTGGCAAGGAATTTGCGGAAATCTGGGAGGCAGCTGGTGGAAAAGTAGAGCATTGGATACTAAAGGGTCACAACCACATCAGCCCGGTCCTATGTATGGGAACCGGAGGTGAGATGGAAGAGGCGTGGGCTCATGAGATGATGAAGCGGCTTCAAGACCTAGCACACTAGCAGCCCATATGATAGTATATCTCCAAGCTTTCTTCTCTGTCTTGTATGTCTGAATGCCTGACCGTGTTGATTGATGCCTAAAGCCTATGACATCTCAACGAGACATATCAAGCCAACACACTGAAAAATCCCCTTCAACTTCAGCTTTTAGAAGGAAATGTACACATAGCCTTGACAAAGATGAGGCTCACAATTGAAACGGAATAATATGCTTTGTAATCACTCAGTCACGAAACTTATTGGCAGCAGCTGGGGTATAAGAGGCCGCCCTGATCCATGCCTGACCGTGTCCAATACTCTTTCTCCAGAGTCGCGTGATCTTTGTGCTACCTGCTTTTGTCATCCATAGAATTCTTCCACATCAAGACTGCGAACTAGACGATACCGTGGGCGGAACGGTTTGTCTCTTCGGGGCTTCCGGAGGATATGTCATGCGCTCTTCCGAGAGGCCGGTGGTAAGATGAAGACCCCAAGATGAAAACGCCAAGATGAAAACGCCATTGCGGGGAAGTTTGCGGGGAAATTTGTAAGGAACAAATTGGCAAGAAATGCTATAAGTTATGATACTGCTGTTCCTCGTCACTGGGTTGCTGATTGTCCTCATCACCTCAGTCTTCTGGCTTGGAAACAACTTCTCCCCAACCCCTTTACAAAGATTGAACCGGTCTTCCCTCTACCTCCCACACCCATTTTCTTGGACACAAGTCCTACAAGAGTTGCTACAACCATACAATAATGGCATCCAACAATAGCCACGAGCCGTCGGTACCCAATGGCGTCTCAAAGGGTGCCAAGGGCCGATGTATTGTGATCGGTGCAGGCTACGGTGGCCTCGCCACCGCAATAGAACTGAGGTTGAATGGCCATGACGTTGAGCTGATCGAGGCTACCAAGAACTTGACTTTGAAAGGCTTGTAACCCCGATTGCGTGAGGTTCGAGGATCTGTCTGACGCTGTAATAGGCGATACACTCCAACTGACCTCATATTCCACGAGAATCATGTCACGTTGGGGAAACGTGCTGCAGCAGGCCATCGATGTCGCTCCTGTGTATCCCAGCATGACCTATCTCAACTGGAAAGGAGAGCCGATTCTGGAAGCCCCATTGCCCCCGACCATAGGCGGGTTCCCGGTCCTCTTCCCGAGCAGGGGTCTGGTGCAACAGTTGATGTACAACTATGCCGTGGAAATTGGGGTCAAGTTTCGTTTCGGCCATCGTGTGACCGAGTTTGTTGAAGATGATGACTTTGCTGGTGTCTACGTTGGGGGTGAACTACTCAAGGCCGATGCTGTCATCGGTGCTGATGGCGTTCACAGCAAGGCTCGAAAGTTTGTCACCGGCAAGGCTGATGCTCCACAGACCAGCGGCGGTGCCGTGTATCGGGCTTACTTCGACCTCAACCTCCTCGCGGATGATCCTTTGACCAAGCATCTCGTGGAAGCTGACCGGGATTTGTTCTTGCTGTGGGTAGGGTCGTCGATCCATATCATCGTCCAAACCAACCGTAAGCTTGGCAAGTGCACCTGCTTGTTCACCCATAGAGTGAGTCGGCCATTCATGACATGATGTTCTTGTCTGTGTAGGTGGGAGCTTTGGCTGATAAATGACTTAGCAAACGGCTACCAGCAGCGAGTCTTGGGAGAGCCTGGGCAGTGTCCCGCAAGCAGTTCAACTTCTTGATGGCTGGGATCCAGTTCTCCCAGCTCTTGTCAGCCATATTCCCGAAGAGACCTTTATTGACTGGACCCTTTTGTGGCGCGATCCCGCACGTCCCTGGGTTTCACCCAAGGGTCGAATGATAATCAGTAAGCCCCCTCTATTGATGTCTACAATCATGGGCGTCACTAACTCTCGCTTAGTTGGCGATGCTGCCCATCCTCACATCCCATCCTCTGGTGCCGGAGCGGCGCAAGCAACCGAGGATGGAGCCACCATCGCCGCGATGATAGACGTGACAGGAGTCAAGGACATACCCCTCGCTCTCAGGGCGACCGAAAAGCTGCGGTAAGCAGAGTAGAACCCTCCCTGCACTTTCTCCTGCACGATGATCTGACAGTGATGTTCTCAGCTACGAGCGAACAAGCCTAACTCAACGTTTGGGATGGGAAAACCGCCATCGCTGGCAACAGACAGATTGGGATGAAGTCAAGAAGAATCCCGAGTTTTTAAGATTCCCTATGCCAGGGTGGCTCTACGATGCTGACGCGCGCAAGTATGCTTATGACAATGCCGAAGCGGTGATTGCTCACATCAAAACGGGTGCACCTTTCACAAACACAAACGTTCCTGAGGGCCACGTGCATCAGGAATGGACAATGGATGAAGTTGTCGCCTTATTTGGCTCTCACAAACCCGAAGAGGTCTTTGTAGCTGGCTAATGCCAGGGTCAGACCAAAAGCTTTAACTGTTAAATGCACTCAGATCAAAGGCAGTGCGATATCTAGATAATTTGCGGCGATAGTCTTAGTGTTTAGTAAATTGAATCAAAGAACACATAGACTTCATCATTATCCTATTTCTGAATTATGACACATGGCAAATGGACCAAACTCCCCTGGTTCACGGACTGCTCTCCATATTTCCCCAAACGCTTTGATTCAATGACCTACTGCTTCGGATACGAGTCTCATACTAGTACAGAAGGCCTATGGCCTCGGAAGCAGATCGCTCCCGAAAGCAACTAACGGAGTATTCGACTCTGACTCTAGCTACCGCCGGATTAGTTGCATCAGGCATTAGTCGGCTCCGGGATTCAGCAACGGCGCCGATGTATAAAGGAGTCTTACTTACCACTTCAATCCTCTGTTCAGCATCGATATATCTCTGATTAGCACATTACACTCTCTATTGCATGCAGCATGGAAAACGGTACCCTGTCTAACGTAACGCCATTTCCCCACGGAGTATTTCTCCCCAATGGCCATGGTACCGATCCCATACTACGTCCAGAGGATCCTACTATAGGATACAAGCTTAATCACTTCATGATGAGGATTCAAGACCCTAAAAAGAGCATGGATTTCTACATCAACTTGATGGGTATGAGGACTATTTTTGTGTAAGTATTGGACAGCGGCCAAAACCATAACCTTTCACCAACCTTTCATTTATCTACTTGTTTCTCTCCAACATCATGACCTATGAAATCAAGATGGCTAGATGGTACTCCCACAAAGCCCGCATAACAACCCATGAAGAACAAAAGAGTCCCTGGAGACCCTGTCTTTTGTCATACGACAGCAGTTATAATTAATAACTTGACCCTTTACCTAGAATAAACGCCGGCCCCTTTACAGTATACTACCTCGGCTACCCACAAAGCGATAAGCATCTTGTCGACCTAGCCCAGTTCGCTGTTGATACTATCACTAACCTCCCACATACACTTGGTCTCTTGGAACTTTTTCATGTCCATGGATCTGAAGAACAAGCGCCCGGGTTTTACTCTACAGGAAATACACCGCCGAATCTAGGATTTGGACATCTCGGGTTTACTGTACCAAACGTACCGCAGGCGCTAACAAGACTGAGAGCACATGGCATCACGGTCCTCAAGGATATTGGACCATGCGAGGCCCCTATCCCGATCAGTGACTGGGAGAAACAACGCGGCGTGGGGGTCTCGATCAAGGGAACGGAGAGCGAGCTCCATCACGGGTATGGAAAGCTATTGGAGCAGATTGCATTTGTCCAGGATCCGGTAAGTCTGAATCTGGCGCAGAGCCAGGTGAAACTCGACTCACTTATTTGGATTCATTTTTTGGAGACCACTAGCTAATTTATTAATCCTTCAGGATGGTTATATCGTGGAACTAGTGCCACAGAATATGGATAATACATAATATGGAAGGAAATTGAGGCACGATCCAGGTCACCCCGCCATGAACACTCAGCACTTTCTACTCGGAATCAAGTGCTAGCCTACGATCTTGAGTACTTTGCATTTATATTTGTATGTATCTATATCTAAGAATGTCTGGTTTATCATCTTTTGGAACTCGTGTCCAGTGGAATGCAGACCTGTTTTGCAGCGCGCTATATAACACACTGTCAAACTTGTAACTGTGCATCCCGTCCAGTGCTCATGAAGCTGCGGTTGAGATATCCTGCCTCGAAGGAGATTTTGAGCCGGCGAAACCCGGAGGAGTGCTGTATACCTAGTACAGATTTGGTTGCCCGGACCCCGGAAGCGACTCAACTACCGAGGAACCGAATGGACAGAAGATGCCAAATCCGGGGGCCCAAATGTCCACTACTCGTTACTACAATATGTTACATTTTCGGAAGGACTCTAAATGCTACCTAATTAATCAACCCGGGCCGATATACTGACGCCGCGAGATTCAGACAAGGCTAGCTTATTAACCACCACCAACCGGCTATTACTACGCACGAAATCCAATAATCAAGTAACGATGTACCATTAGTAACTATCTCCAGAAGCAGGCAATATGAGCAGCGACACCAAAGAAACAGTCTGGCCAGACCATCCTGTCCCCAGCAGCGTTAAGAACCTGATATATCGATTCTTTGAGCTGCTAGATAGCCAGGATACCAATGTGGGGAACATCTTGGCCGATGAAATCTTCACACCCGATGCCCGCGCGCAATTTGGCGGGCACGTATTCACGGGCACTGAAGGTACGTCAAGTCCGCAACCCAAAGCCGTGCTACATGGCTCGTGTGTTTATATACACCGATTGGCGGCGCACAAGCAATAATTACTTAACCTCTATCTTCTTGGCTAATTTGAACTTCGCAACCAGAAATCCGCAAATGCAGAGACAACGCGTGGGCCTCGTTTAATGCACGAAAACACGTTGTCTTGAGAGTGTACTCATTCGATAGTGTCGCAACTGACTTACTCTTTATCGCTTGGGTCGCGATGGATCTTAAAAATGGTGAACACGTCGAGTGTGAATTTGTAGGTCGTCTAGGATTCGAAGGCACGGAAGGTCCTAACCCGAAGATTAAATCATACGGAATTTGGGCGGTAGGCAAAGGTCCCCAGAACCTTCTGTAGTTACAGAAGAATATGAGTTGAAATGTTTACTAACTTTCAGGAATTAGGATTCTTCTGCATTAGTTAAAGCACTAAATAAGAAATGAGGTCTTAAGAAGTTTTAGAATAAATAGAGCTATTGATATTATGGCTATTAAATCTTGAGAGATATACAACCCCGTCAAGGTTAAAAACCTTAAACATTTTAATATATAGTGCTATTATAAGAGTTAGCTTTCTTATGTTAGTCTTATACTCCTGAGTCGTATGTATATATGTATGTAAGTATACGTATTTTTCGTCCGGGGGACCGTCGGCCCCGAAAAGTCCCCCACTGGGGCACAAGACGTGCTGAGCAGTTGGAGACAGCGACTATGACAATTACCTGGCGACGTCTATCTTGAGTGCAGCTCGCAGATGGCAGAGGCGTTTCAACCTCGATAGCAATGCTCCTCATTCTATCACTGATACTGGCTTCACATACCATTGTCTTCCTTGGAGCTCAAGGCGAAAGCATCTCGCTGCCAGAAGTCAAATTGCCAATGAAATCTCAGTACTGCTAGAGCATGGTGATGCCCAGGAAGTGGTTGCCAAGGCCGATGATAGATGTGTGTTCTTGCCGTGGCAAAGAAGTACATTGTCAGACAGTCTCAGGAGATACAGAGGCAGGCGAGCCATCTATTCAGCTGCCTGATCTGATACATAACAGCAAGGACAAAGGCCCTTGGTACTACCCTCCAGCTGTCCAGCTATCGTTGGTTCTTCAAACGGCGGTTACAATATGTCGATTCCTTGCTGGCTACGGATATACGTTTTATCAGCTTCAGGGAAGTGCATGTTATCATATAGGTAATAGTCGTTTTGATTCGTGCTG
Organism: Fusarium musae; assembly: GCF_019915245.1. Taxonomy (NCBI): domain Eukaryota; kingdom Fungi; phylum Ascomycota; class Sordariomycetes; order Hypocreales; family Nectriaceae; genus Fusarium; species Fusarium musae. The sequence continues at coordinate 137,398 of NC_058388.1, forward strand.
CTTAATCGGTTTAGTGCTTACAGATAGGAACTCTCCTACTGCAACGCCCAGTACAAGAGGTAACTACCTACGATCAAAGCCTCGTGTCTATGTACCTCTCTGTCTTACTCTCCTTCCTCCTTATTTTCCCTTTATTCATTTTCTCTGTCTTCCGTCTCTCTATAAATGTCCACATGGTCCTTGCTATATCCATCGCTGTCACTTTCATCGCCACCGTTCCGACTCTGAAGATTGTATTTTTCATTCACTCATCTCACAACTCTAGTTCCGTCCCCCAAGACCCCTCGAGGATTTATACCGAAGAGCATGGGCAGCCCTTTTAGAAGTTTACTTGGTCTTTCTATTGATAAGTGTTCCTGTGTGCCTATCTAATGAAATCCGAACCACGGAGCTCCGGGTTCGGAGCTGTTAGATCCAGAGTAATCTGAACCGGAGCTCCATTGTCGCGAGCTTTTTCATCTGGAGCGCCGAATGACGAAGTTGTCGGCGGGGTCTCGTATGGTCTGCAGGTTATGAATGGTATCCCGGATTCTAGACACCAAAAGTCCTTCGTGAGAACTCGTGGCGCTGAGCGTTCTCAGATAAAGTCCATGGAGCTCAGTAACCTGGAGGTCCTGAGATGTGAACTCAGGTATGTGAAACGCCTACAGTGGAACAACTTAATCTAGAACTCCTGGAATATGTAATCCCAATCACGAAGCTCACTATTCGAGGCTCAGTGATCTGGATTCCCTTGAAGTTCTCCGAGCGTCGAGATCAGTACTTGGAGCTCAGAAGTCTGAGTTTGAACTTCACTGGGGATGAGCTCCAAGACACGGAGATCTTCGCTTGGCGCTCCGTGGCCTGGGTATCAGAACTTGCTTCCTCCTGCATGAGACGCACCCGTGGCGTGTCTATTATTCTCAGCGTTTGTAGTCACTGGGTCGTATTGCGTCTCTGGATTCAATGTGGGATGGAGTAACATGAAAGCTTCCCCGGAGTAATTATGAATTTTCAACCATTCTAAATCAACCCGCTACGAGTGCCCTTTTTCATCCCAGCAAAATGTATATCAGTAATAATAAGAACAACTGGAGCGCCCAAGTCTATAAAGTTCCTGTTATAGACCCGCAAAGAACGGAACGTTCTTAGGATGAACTGCAGCTTTCGGATCTTAGCCTTGGGCACCGCCCAGCTTGGGTGTCCCTGAGATCAGACTTCGAGTTGTAGAGCTCAGTACATGGAGCTCAGGTTTCCATTTATGCACGTAACATGAAGTCCGGGGCACGGAGTTTGCATCACTGAGTTCGCTAATCGGAGCTTCGAAATTTGGTATTTAGAGACTTCTTCCGCCTGCATCAAACACAACAATAAGATCTATTATATCCAGTGCTCAGCGTCAACGTGTGATGAAATAGCATAAAGTATTTGTTAGCCTTCGCCTATCAGTATAACATATTTACCAGCAATCAAAACAGTAGCCAGAACTCTTACGCTGATCTATCCAATATCCCTTTATATCTAATATCTCTTTAGCCGAAAGACACACCTTTCTGTTCCTTAGTCAATCTTTACTTGATAACAGCATGCTTTGATGCCTGACCTCCGTCATTGGACTTCCGCTTTTGTAGTTGATAGCGGCTCATGTCATTGGTCAAGGAAACCGCCTTCCTGAACCCCTGAGCGTAGCAAGGTTTCTTACATTCTTGCTGTTCAGCCGTCACTAATCTGGACACCATTCCTTTCTTACCCCGACCCCCTTGTTCTTCCATAGCAGTCCAATGTCCACAACGCTCAACCTCTCGGCTACTCTGGGATAATGGCTGAGGTTATACTGTCAGTGATTTATCTGGAGGGGACAATACGACGTTCGGACATATTCCTACATCGACATGTTTTTCTGGATGGCATGACCCATATGGTACAGTTGTCAGTTCAACATGGGCCAGTATTTTGATCCCTCACGAGCAGCGACCTACATGGCTATCATGAGCCAACGGCATGAGCCATCTTTCCTTAACAAAGATAAGTACAAACTAACAGCTACACTAGGACTTCTGGAATTAATACTTGAGAATCACTCTGTCGGAACCTCATTTAGATGAGCGTTTTCACTTGGAACCTCTTGTGCGATGCTGTCTTTACTGGAATAGAGAGATAGGCATCTTTTGACGACGATATCGATTGCAGATATAGCGTGATCGGATATGTTATTTTACTCTAAAGCCTTTTCCCTCAGACAATGGTTGAATTTATGTTAAACAAAGTATTACAAGTTAGAGATAGTCTATAGCCTCTATCCTTACAAACTATATACCAGAACGGTTTAAAATAAAAAGAAATATATATAAAAAAAAGCTTAGTGTGGAGCATTGAGAGCGTCCTTGTTATGCAGGTACCTGAATACCTGCTTCGCCTTGTTGACCCTGTACCTGGTTGCAAATGGTGACAGGGACTTCACCAAGATAAGCCAGCCCGCAAGTGTTGGCAGATTGTAATGTAGCCTGTTGACGCCCCCAGACGTGAGAATTGTGATGAGGGTCTGGAACCAATGCAGCGATGGGAAGAAGTAATTGATGCGATACCAGTGGTGAAGAATATCAGGTGCACCTATGGCAGCAGTGACGTTGAAGATAACCCAGCTTAGGAAGACAAACGTTACAAAGGCAATGGGCACAAAGCCAGTTATAAGGTCTATGACGTCGAAGTGGATCATGGCATACACCCAATTGACAGCCCAGGTTGCGAAAAACATTTTGGCGGTCAAAGGGTAGGAGCCGCGGAAAGCATACGTCCAGCCTGTGGAGCAGAGAGCACATGCCATAGGCCAGAAGATACTCCAGAAGAACCGGGCGTAGATATGCGCTTTGACATTGTAGGCGGCGTAGAGATGGATGCCGTTGCAAATACCGTTCCAACCCATGATGAAAAAGAACTGCATCAGTATTGGAAAGATAGTTCCAACGGTATTGAGGAAGGCTTTATCGTCCATGTTGCTGAACTCGTGGCTCGATGCACTGACACCAACAGCTCGTGCTGGAGTCGTCAGCGCGTTCAGTGATGCGGTTGTGTTTGCGAATTCGCCGCGTTCAAGTTTGGGTCCGATAAATTGTGCGCTGAATATTCCGACGGCTGTGCTTGCAGTAGTGATGGTGGATGACTGTATGCCACCAGCATATAACGAGTAGTATCTGGCTGTCAAGAGATAGTAGGTGTAGACATCGGTCTGATTGTATGAAGAGGCGGTGCCGTTGACAGCCTCCTCGAATCGAGTCGTTGCTCCAGGTTGGACGACGATCGCGGCCCAGTACTTCCCATCGAAAACATCCTGCCTGATCTGATCTGGAGACGTCGACGAGGTCTCGACGTTGATATAGGTTGGGAACTCGTAGGATCGATTGTTCGCCGCCGCCGCAATGCGCAGTGCTGTACCAAAGTCACCACCATCAAAGTCAGCAAGGGCAACTTTCGCCTGCTTGACATATTCGCCCTGATTGAAGAAGACACCAAAGATTTGGGATACATTGATCCAAAAGATACCAAGGATCATAATGGCTGCGGGGATTAAAGCCTTCAAAGCGTCCATTGCGGTAGCCTTGGGTTTTGGGCCATTTGTTCGCGTTCTTGCTACCGTCATCTCCACTGCAACATCCTCCTCGCCTGGTAAGGTCTGATGCGTACCGACGAAGGGGCCATGCATCGAGTATCTGGTTTGAGTGGTTTCTGGCATTGGGAAAGTGAAGTAAAGATTAGAGCTAAACCAAGGAATCGAGATCAGTGAGTGGTGTAAAGGAGAAGTCAGAATATTTAAGGAGAGCAATTATAAACAGGACTTAAATAGAAAAACGTGTATGCAAGCCGTCTACGTCACATTTATAGGGGCATTTTGCTTGCTGTCTGGTACGATAAGTTGCTCAGCTGGCCGGAAAGTAAGCGAGAGCAGGTGGAGCGGGAGTGAAGATCTCGGCCTCTTCGGCTTTCATAAGATTGCCATGTAAGTCAGACTGTCAGAGCATACCGGACATGGGAAATAAGAATCAGCCCGCGGCCCGCGGCTTGGCAGTTAGCGCCTTATATTCATGTTACTGAGGAAACAGCTATTAATATTTCCGTGGCATTCCTCGTGCCGTCTGAAAGACCTACATTGAGTCTTTCTGGACGGAACTCACCAAAAAGCGCCCGGTGAATTTACGCACAACGCCCTGTATGTACATCCGAATTATCTAGTATTCCCTGTATCATTTAGACAGGCCATCACCGTCCTCGTCAGCCGCTTTTCCCTTGAAATTCTCACTTGGGAGAATGACACCAATCAACCTTGCCGGCTCCGTCTTCGATGGATTCACCCATTTATGATTGGTTTCACGCTGAATAATATGGTCCTGTTCGCATGGAATGAGCCTGACTAGCCTTGAGAAAGTGAGAAATAACTTACTCCAGGATATAGTCGTATGGATTCTCCACTGTCCATAACGTGATCGATAGTGCCCATAATGCAGATAGAAAAGTCTATAGACGGAGTCTTATGCATAGGGCTGGTAGCTCCGGGCTGAAAGTCTATGACTGAAAGATTCGCCCCGGGAATGACGATATCTGGCGATTTGTAGCTCGCAATGCCTTCGTTACTTTGGTACGCTTTAATATCGTCCTCAGCTTGTAGCTGGGCTGGAATACATTTTACTGAATATGACCGTGCAACAGAGCCAGTGCCGGGGATGTCAGAGTAAATGAGGGGAGTGAAAGGTTTGTGTACGCTCTTTCCATCGGATCGCACCGTAGTGATATATCGTTTGCACTCTGGCAGTTCCATGTTATCGGCAGCTGTATTTCCACAACTCACTTAATGTGTGTACTGTGAAGTTGTATGATGGCTATGTAGTCCCTACCACGGTTTGATATATAGAATAAATAAACGTGAGTTATTTATATTATAAGGAAGAGTTATGAATTAAGTTGAGCATAAACGTTCAATTCACAGTCCCGGACATGAAAGAGACACTAGATATAAAGTTATGTTATGGATCCTGCATCCGATTGGCACAGCCACCGGAGAAAATGCGGCCTCCGGTTCTTCCGAATAACTCTCCCGGCCCCATAGCGCAGGCCCCGACCCCGGGGTTTCATAATCTAGACGGGAGACACTGCAAGCTCGAGATGGACGTCACTGCCCTGGTTGTGGTCGCCGTCGTCATGATGGCCGTCGTATATGTTCGCCTCGGCTTTTTCGCTCATTGTGACAAACTTGGGAATAGGTAGACAAGATATATTCTGTCTTTTGTCTTCACTCGTGCATTGGGCCTAGTTAATCTGTCTGCCTCTCACTCTCTGGTCGATCGGTTATTTTAATCGACCTGATGGACGAAAGCACCTGTATACTACTTGGCAATCGAAGGATGTCCTATATCTTTTCTAGGTGTCCGAAGTATCAGGAAGCGGGACCAGACTCGGCCCCGGCCAGCCTTCCCGTCCTCCGAGGATGAGGCAACCAGTGCCGTGCGATATACTAAAAAAGATTTATTGATACCGGAAGAGACATTGTACGACCCCTAACTGTCCAAGCAATCCTTAACTTGTTTTAGGCTCGATAAGGGTAGTCCGGATTACGCAGCGTTGGTTTGCTCTTGGGAAGAATCCCCTCATCAGCATTCCGCCGGCTGTCTAGACTATCCGAATTAGCACAGTTGCATTCGGCATAGTTCGGCTCCAACTATGTCCGACCTGCTTTCTCCATCTCCGTCCAGGTAACCCTATTCCTCCTTGTGGAGCTGGGAAACAACGACGAATGCTGGTGGCCAAGCACATAAGACTACCCTTATTGCACGAACTTGTCGCTTAGATCCCACTGTTTCTGGAGATATATGTTTAATCAGTGCATTTCTATGACATTTTTCATTGAGCACGAGATGGACGACACTACCAGCGCCAGCTCCAGCGTGACGCCATTCCCGTATGGGGCGTTTTGTCCTGGTGGACTCAACACAGATCCTGCTATATCCCCGAATGATCCAACAATTGGATACAAGTTCAACCATACCATGATCAGGGTCAGAGACCCTAAGGAGAGCTTGAAGTTCTATGTTGACCTGATGGGGATGAGGACGGTTTTCACGTAAGTTGGGACAGCCTCCATAACCTGTCATCTTTTATAGTTACACCTGCTTGTCTCTTCTGTGTTGGAGCCACTATTTCAGGGCTCTGTTTAATGTCGGTATATTCTGAAAAAGAGGTGAGAAGCTATTGTGCCAGGGGGTGCTATTATTAACTTCCACGATGTATTTAATGGAGACATCCACCGCCCTAAAAGAAAACAATTTCTCAAACTCAGTACCCCTGGTCTCGTTACCATGATTAGGGCGACAATTAGCTGACAGCTTTTCAATAGCATGAACGCGGGCCCCTTCACCAACTACTACCTCGGCTACCCAGACACGGACGAGCATCGCGCCAACCCGGCCCAGTTCGGGGCTGACACATCCAAGGTTTTTCAGTTCACGACGGGTCTCTTGGAACTATTCCATGTCCATGGCTCTGAGAAGCAACAGCCTGGCTTTTATCACAATGGCAACACGCCAGAAAGTTTAGGGTTTGGCCACTTGGGATTTACGGTCCCTGACGCGCGAGCCGCGGTCGCGAGGCTAAAAGCGCACGGTGTCAGGGTCTTCAAGGACTTTGGCGTGGCTAACAAGGAAACTATCCCCATCAGCGACTGGGAGAATAAGCACGGAGTAGGCATTGAAGTCAAAGGGACCGAGAGCGAGCTCCATCCTATGTTTAAAAAGGCGTATGAGAGTATCGCATTAGTTCAAGATCCGGTAAGTTTATCCGAGTCAACGATCAAATCAAAGTGACTACTAGGACCCCTATCCCTTGATACGACCTATTCTGAAGAGAAGGAGCTAATCTTCTATCTCCAGGATGGATATATTATAATAATATCGGGACAGCATGGCCACTAAGGCACCTGTGTTAAGATTTAGATATCAGAGAGGATATAACAAGATATTTCCTATAGGAAAAAAGCAGCCACAATAATGAAGTTCTGCTCCACGCTCAGATCGACAACACTACGGCAAAACCGATTAAGGTCTTTTAATTAGCAGACCACTTTATGTTCATGGCCTCGTATATCTCTGTCCAATTGAAGAGTCTTTCTTGTTAGAGAACAATAGCTTGACTGCACTATAGTGAGCATGTTCTACTTGTGAGTGATTATTTTTCAGGGTTCCTATAATTAGCTTTTTCTAGATCTGCTATAATGTTTTATAAAAGAAGAAGTAATAGTATATAACTGAGTTCTTAGTATTAATAGTATCTCTTAAGTATATTAAGATAATTACTTAATACTTATCTATTATTATCTTATTAAAAGAGCATAGGCTAACTCAGCTACTGTATATAAGATAGTAAACCTAGAGGCATTAGAAGTATTTAAGGTTTAGATAGGCATTAGAAATAGTTAACAGTAGCAGGCTAGTTTATATAAATAGTTATTATTAATTAATAAGTAAGGCATTAGAGTTAATTAAGTTAGTAATATATTTAGAGAAGCTATAGTAATAGACTTTAATAGTATTATTTTTATTTAATAAAGAGCTAGATTTTAAGAAAGCTGTAATTTCTTAAGTATAATACTGTCGCTAGGTAGGCCAGACTCCAAGCATATATAGTTTCTGGCTGCTTAGCCACGTTTTAGTATTACTTAAGACAAGCTATACCCATTTCTTGTCCGTTAGTAGTAGTGGCCATAGCGCTCTTAATAGAGTACTATTTAATAATTTAGCATATAGACATCACCAGGCTCTTTAATTCTATAAGGTTCGGTATGCCATTGCCTCCAGCAGTTGTAGATAGCAGACACCTTGGCGTTAGCTGCAATAACAATTGCAATTAAACCTAACGTTATATCAGCGTTTCAGCTCTAAAGCTTAGATTTCTCTACCACCTCTATAAACCATCTAATGATAATAATAATAGGTTAAAAATATAACTAAGGACTACTCGAGAAGCCATTTAAAACCTTTCTCCTGCTCCTTGAAAGCCTGTATAGCAATATCTATACTACTAAACGCCTCTTTAAAGCCATGTAGAACTCCAGGGTACACATTGACCTTAACTTGCACCCCTGCATTATTAAGCTCCCTGGAGTAGATAAGCCTGTCATCTTATAAAGGATCTATACTACTGATCTATATAAAAGTTTTTAGAAGACCTTTATGCCCAGATGGCTAGAGCAGAGGGCTAAAAAGCTTAGACTTCGGGTTAGGAGTGTAGTATTCTAGTATAGATAAGTTCTTAGTAAAGCTTCAATTTTAATTAATTTTAAGATGCTATTATATCTTCGAAACAGGGTAACTTACGGTGGAAAAGCTTAATACCTTTCGTATCTAGGACTGGAGTATTTTTTATCTATTGCTAACTGGCATATTCTAATCTATAATGCTCTGCGAGTATTTCAAGAGTATAAGTAAGAGGAATATAAAGATAAATACTAGTTAATGGGGGTGAAAGTTTATTATTATAAGCTAAGTAGGATAGCATAGCTGTAATATTACTACCTGTAGAAGAGCCTCTTATAATAAAACTGGCAGATAGCTTGGCGCTAAATTTGGAAGAATTCTGAACACTCTATTATTAGAAGTTGTTAGCATGCTAAGTCTACAGTGGCTAGCTCAATCCTATATAGGAAAAGGACTTACCTAAACAAGCGTATCCCAAGAGTCATTAATTGCTGTAGGGAAGGGGTTCTCTAGTGCCTTCTAATAATTAATACTTAGGACCACTGCTCTATGGTTTCTCACTAGCTTCAAGGCTTTTAGCTCTTCTATCTCAGGACTCCCAAGACTCCAACCGCCACCGTAGAAAAGGACAGCTAAAGGCGAATCTGAGCTCGAGGCTACAGGTTAATAGAGTAAAGCGTTAATTATAGACCCATCTCTGACAGGAATCTGTATTTAGCTCTTATTAATTCTGTCCAAATTGGGCTTAGGGAACAGAGAGGCAAGTTCTGATATATGCTGGCGAATAGCTGTAATGTTAGGGAAGTCAGCAAAGGAGCTTATTGCCAAAGCAGGGTTCGCGTCAAAAATCTGGAGGCGACTCTTAGCTTTCTATAACTAGTTAAGGGTTTAAGAATATTAACTAACCTCTTTCAGCTGCTTATCGATCTACAGTGGGTCGGCAAAAGTCCCGACACATAGCTAAAAAGGCTCCTTGATTTTATATATTATATAATAAGCTATATAAAATAGATAAAAAAATAAGAAATAATATAACTAATATTTAAATAGTTAAATTATAATATAATAATACTAAAACTTATATATAATAAATATACTTATATTATTAATAAGTTTTAAATTTATATTAAGTTTTTAAAATAATACTATCTTTTTAAACCTTATTAATTAGATTAATAGATTAATTATAATACTTAAAAACTAGTAATTATACTATTTAAAAGCTTAAAAATATTATAAAGCTTAAAATATTTTATTAAATATTTTATTTAATTTTATAATTAAGTTTATAAAAGTAAGAAAAAGCTATAATTTCCTTAAAATCTTTAATTTTAAGCTTTTTTTATATTTATAAATTAAAAGTAAAATACTAAATAAAAATCTTAAATCTTAAATTACTATTTAATAATACTATTTAATAACTTAAGTTTTATAAAAAAACTTATAAATAATAAAAAACTTTATTTTAAATAGTTAATAAGGGATTATAATAATAACTTTTTTTAAAAGTTTTTTTTAATTTTAATTTTTATTTTTAAAATACTTAAAAAATATATAAAAAAAAACTTAAATATTTTAAGATAATATAGCTATTTAAGATTATAATAAAATATATTATAGCCTTAGTATAATAAAGTTATATATTTATATATATAATTATAAAATAAGGCTAATTTTAGCTATATATCAGGACTTTTGCCGACCCACTGTATCCAAGTTCAGGCCAGGCAGCAGGAGTCTGATAGATACTTATTTTATGTTTTTGTTGTTTATAGAAGAATGCTTATAAATCTCTTGTAGTTCAGGAATTTACGCATTTCTCGGACAGTTCCTCAGACTCGGCTTCGCTGGACTAACACTTGCGTCCGGACTCCCCTTACCCGAGCTAACACTTACTTCCGGACTCCGATTTCAGCAGTAACTCCGTATAGTTCATATAGCCGAATGCCGATTGTCCGATATCATTATACTAGATATAACTAATTAACCTCGGTGTCTATATTAATAGACACACACATCTGGCCTGGGGTAGTAATGGATTCAAGAGAAGACAGCTTCTCGGACCGGATACCGCCCCTCTTCTATCTTTCCTCGACATGTATTGTTATATATAGTTTAGACTCGGATATACCATTACCGCGGTCTTAGAAGAAGGTATAGGGAATGACAATTAAATATATTTATAATATTAGATAACTTGACTAAATAGTCTATAAGCTCAGTTCTCTAATTACTATAAAGAAACAATATTAGATAATAAAAAGAATATATAATTTTAATATAAGAAACAATACCTAGAGCTAAGTCTAGTAGATATATACGCAACAATGTCTGTTAAATATTATTAAATATTTTTACTAAAACGATAAATATATAAATAAAAACAATAAGTAAATATTATTTAAAAAAGTCTTTTATAAATATTTTTAAAGCTAAAATAAAATAAAAATAAAAATAAAAATAAAATAAATATTAGTTTAATATTAAAAAGGTTTTAATATTTAATTATTAAATAATAAAGTATTATAATAAAGTCTTTAATTTAAAGAATATTATAATAAGGTTTAGTATTATAATTTAATAAAAACACTTATATTATATATATCCTACTTATTTCTTACTGATTATTAAATAACTTATACTTTACCTTAGTATATATTATAAGCCTTATAAATTATCTTATAATATAGACTTGTAACTTATTATAAGCCATGGAGGATTTTGCCGTTCTCGCTGCTCCTGTCAGACCTGGCGGGCATTAGCGGAGTGGGCTTTGCGATGGCCCGCCATGTTACGATTCGTGCCCGTAACAGCGCTGTAAGGCATCTATAAGCAGCTGTACACACCACTGTAATTGCTACAATAGCAGTTATAGCCCAATCCTTTGCCCTGTGGTGTAGTGGTTAGGTGTGACCGTTACACGCCAAGGGAGACTTGGAGGAACCTGGACTTCGAATGATTGGGGCTGTAGTGGATCGTATGTCTTCTTGACTTTGGAGAGACTGCACTTTTTGGTGTTCAGTCATGGACCTACTGCCATCAGCGAAAGTCAGGCAGTTAAAAAGCAAAGGTAGATATGCCCGAAAACGGGGGCATTAATTAAGTTATGTCAGAAATTAAGATCCCTGTCCTGAGCCTTGCCTCCAGTAGAAGCTGTCATAGATGACAAATTGGGTAAAGCGCAAACTAAAAATCCGGTATCTTAGTGGGCCGTGAATCTTAGTATCATGACGCCTGTCATGACTCTTATGGAGCTTCCCCTTAGACATATGACGACGAGAAAGTACTAGCATAGACATAGTGGCTTTTTTCCACCATTCCCAAAGACGTCACTGGTATGCTAGAGTCTAGTTATATAGCCTAATAGGCCTATTGCAAATAAAAAGAGGAAGGTCTGATATCTTAATCTTTGGACCGAGCAGTACGCAACAAAACCTGATCATCGCTCGCAATGGCTAAACCTGTGATGATTAGTGTCTTGGAGTGCGATAATCACATTGACCCCGACAGATCGAAGTGGGGAGGTTATGGCCCTCTTGTTTCCAAATGGCTCAGGTCAAACGATCGTTTGCAAGAACTCGCACAAATACGTGTCTGGGATGTCAAGAATGCCATGGACTATCCGGAGCCAGGGGATTACGATGTGCTCATAATTACTGGTGCACGTGAGTCATGGCCAACACCACAAAATTACTGAAGGACAAACTGACGAATTTGGATACAGCCGCAAACCCAGAAGGCGAGGAACCCTGGTTGGTGAAGCTCCGGGAGTATATCGAAAAAGAAGTCGAAACAGCATCTCATCAAAGGTTTGTCGGCTTTTGCTTCGGTCACCAGATCTTGGCTATGGCGTACGGGCTGTCCGTTGAATGCAATGACTCCGGGTACGAGTTCTCCGCAACAACTATCCAACTATCAGATACAGGAAAAAGACTTTTCAACCAAGACTCTATTGTATGTTCAAATTGGGAATGGATTTCTTCAAATGCAAAGACTTATGTGAACACAGTGTTTAAACGAGGGTCACCAATTTCAGGTCAAAGATCAAGACTTGGGACAATTCCATAATCTCGGCTCGACGGATCATACTCGCATACAAGGTCTCTTTCTTCCTAAACGCCTTTGGTCGCTCCAAGCGCACCCCGAATTTGACGCTGAAGCATTAGGCCAAATATTAGAGTTCGCAAAATCGAAATTATCTGAGGAGGATTACCAAAATGCAAGGGCAAGAAATACTGACAATGTCGAGCAGCAAGTCGCCTTGGATTCATTAGTTAATTTTATCTTAGAATAGAGACAGAGATAATCATGTATTTATAGTTTCTAGATCTATGAAATGCAAAGACCTATTAGTTCTAGTATTTTGGCTTTTGGTATCCGACCTGTGAAATGCAATAGTGAAGTAATTGCCAGAGCTGTGCCAGAGCAATCTCGCTGCCATGCTGGACAGTCGGATGCTACGAGGGCCATCAATAAAGTCCAAAGATTAGGCATCTAACCGAATGTTGGTATCTTAATCGCACGAGAAACATGGTGGATATATATGTACTTACCTCTACCGGTAGGACTGTACTGAGATTCTGATAGATCTGCTCTGTAGATATATTGTCCTTGCGCATGGCTGCATCACTTATTGACTGTAGTGATTGCCAAGCTTCACTGTTCTCAAGCATAAGAACCGCTTCGGCCTCTTTGAGAACCTCTTCACCGAGGCCACGGCGCTCCGAGGCTTCCCATCTTCTTGCACCTTCCAGGATCTCCGCGAACACTCCAGGAAGTCTTCTGATCCTACTGAATCGCTGTTCATGAAAGAGCTTGGACGCTTCCTCAAACTCATCCGCATAGTATGATGTGACTAGATCGTCAAAGCTTTCGAAACCCATCGCGCCGACGCATTCCATGATGTTCTGGAATCTTGCGTTTAGTGATTCTCTGGGCACGGTTGCTGGTGATCTTGAAGATGAGGCATAGCTTGGTTCTCTTGTGGTGGATGATTGGGCTTTTAGTGAATTGGAGTTAGTTAATGAGGGTCTCGGGCTTTTGTCTGGTGATTTATCGCAGGAGCATGGCTTTTGTCCCTCCAGCTCTGCGTTTGCTATCATCCATCCAAGATCTAGGTCTCCTTCAAGGTCGCCAGCGATGAATGGGGGATGGGAAGCGGTTGTATCAAAGGTTGATAAAGGGAAAGACTGCAATATGGCAGAACTGTTGTTCTGGCTTACAGTAACATCATCAAGATGCGCTCGATGGAGATATACATTCGCTTGATGAGACTCAGTTGCGAGGGTCGCACGGCCACTTCGCGGCGTATCATGGCCGGGTCCAGCTTGTTGATAAGGTCTTACTGCTTTGATCGCAGAAGGACCTGAGATCCCATTCACAGGACCGAGAGAACTTGCCGGGGAGAGGGTATAATTCGAGCTTTTGTGAGTGGAACTCTCTTGGCTCTTTTCACGGCTTGATCGGGAGCTTAGAACTTCAGGCAATGCCTGAGTCGATCCCTGACTGGTTGTTTCAGGTGACGTATATGATATCCGTCGATGTATAGAGTCTTCATGAAGACGAGGTTGTTCCCCAGTCTCTGGACCTTCTTTCGATGAGTTTGCATCTTCATACTGAGCCACCTTCTTTTGCAGGTCGGCAATCCGGGACTTGACGCGACGACCTATTCTCTAGCTCGTTAGCAACTACCGCAAGCCAAGGCAATCTTGGAGGGGTCAGCGTTACGGTAACTTCGCTGGGCTACCCTATTCTGCAGGCGTTTCTTGGCCCTTGGGTCCGTGTCCCCTTGGCATTCCAGATCGCTAACGTTGGCATTGGCGCCCAGAGATGCAGTAGCTAAAGATGGGTTGCTTGTGAATACAACGTTCATGGTTGTGCCTGATTGAGATGCAACCGACATAGTGTACCCAGAATTTCACAAGCCATTTAATCGATCGCAATTGAAAGATAAAGGACCTCTCAATACAACCGGCTTTTGAGCACATTTGTGCATTTTGAAACCAGTAACAAAGCACGTGAGCATCATTTCCTTTTCGAAATAAACCAGATGCAACGTTAAGGAGTTTTTTCTGCAGCTTACGGGCAACCTCAAAAGTTCCATCCCAAATCACTTGCTAACCCACTGACTCTCCACCAAGAAGGCAACTCTGGCAGATCGAGAACGCTCCTCGTGTGGAGTTTAGCCGGGGTTTTCAGAGCAATTCTTGTTTAGCCCCCAGAGCGCGCTGCATACGCCATACGAAGGATCAACTACGCCGGAGTCAATTTCGTAAGAATCGGAAAGATCTCATTTTGACTGGTCCATCCTGTCCTTTTTCATGTTACACAACTTGCGTGACCTGGCTGATAATTGCGGGTCAAGTCAGCATGCCGGCTGTCTATTCCGGCGCATCAAGGCCAACATAAGCTTGATTTTTGTGTTATTTACAAATCGTCGGCATATTTTGCCTCATTTGATTCAGTACTCGAAGGATTATATGCGGCCCGACCCGGCTTGGAACCAACTGTCAGCACAAAAGTTCCGAGCAGCCTAACCCTGAGAAGATATTTGTTCCGATGAGGCAATCACCGAGCTTACGCGCTGATTATGGCGTCATGGTCGGCTGGTCGATCAGTACGTCCAATTATGCTTGGAATTATGCTATAAGTCCTACTGGCATGACCAGACATTGAGTCATGCTTACATGGGGGAGGGCATGCAAATGACTAGCTTTAACCGACCACTACAGGAGAGCTCAAAAGTAAGACAGTGAGGTTGAGCTCAAATGCTTAATTGATGACTTTATCTAACTAGTGTTCTCACACCTCATCCACAACGTCCCTGCAAGTTTGAATGAGGCGATGATAGGTCTGCAGCACCTTTCGCCGATCAGTCCTGGACTGGACCAAGAAATAAGCCAGAAACTCAACACCCAATGGTGGTGACACGATAGTGCCAGGCTGTCTAAACAGCTCGGACCTATAGACTAACGGAGCAACGTCTGGCATTCTCTCCAGGACTTTGCTACAGAACCCTGCCGGTACCAGTACATTATGGCGGTGAATAGGGATCAAGCAGTTCGCGCTCCAATACTGTGTCTCAGATAAGAAAGGCTTACACATCGCTTTGAATCGATCGCCATCCCGTAGGCATTGGAGCAGCTGTAGCGCGCAAAGATCTACCCCGTAAGCATGAAGGGTTGAGAATGCGCAGTCTAAGCCCGGAGGGCGTGCGTTGACCTCGATGAGATACACCTCAGGGACGCCTGGTGACGGGCTGCCTGTATCAGCCAAATCGACAAGACCGTCGATTTCCTGGTATCGCATGCTTGAGTTCTGGACTCTAGCCTCAACGTGGAAGACGCCATTGCGGAAACCAAGTTTGAGCAGTGTTTGATGTAGAGACGACTTGATCAGCTCCTGCTCCTTCTGACTCAACAGCGTTGGTGATACCATGACAGTCTCCCCAAAGTTGTCCGCAATAGTAGCATTGATGGCATCAGCTGTGCAGGGGAAATCATCGGTGATCTCTGCAAACATAAGCTCACCGTTCCAGAGAGCAATGTTGGCATCTATCTCTGGCCCACTTATGTAAGTTTCGAGCAGGATCCCATATTTCGTGAGGCCATCGCTTTCGAGCTGGTCGATTGCTTCTCGGAGTTTGTGGTGATTTTGAACTTTCTTGACACCCCGGGAGGCGCCACCACGGCACGGCTTTATCACCAGAGGGTACTTCAAACTTTGCAACGTCTTAGAAATCTCTTCACTATCCAAGTCCGCGGCGCTCTCCAATCGAAAAGACTGCATATTAGGCGTATTAAGAACCTTGCGCGTCGCATCCTTGTAGTGAGCGGTGATTATTGACTCGACAAGCTCAGTTTCAAGCTTCAACATTTCGGCTGCCTTTGCGGTGGCGATAACATACTCATCTGAAAAGGTGATGATGCCATCTATTTTGCGGCTCTTGACAGCTACGGTGAGACGTTCAGGCAAACTGTCGTCACTGGTCATATCGACAGCAATAAAGTCGTCCCGCAGATGACTATACTTTGGGCCCTCCATGAAATGGCCAGGGCGATCAAGGACGATGACGGCTATTCCAAGCGCTCTAGCCGCGTCGAAGGGCCCCTCTGAACCATACCCCCCTGTTGTGCTATCAAACAGAGGGCGACCGCCGACAACTGCCACGGTCAGTGCTGTAGCTTTGTCTGGGAGTATCCAGTCAAAGGAAAGCCTCTCATTGACTTCCCGATCGACAAGGTCAAAGACTTTAAGGCCATCAGCCGATTGGATGGATGGTTTGCAGATCAAAGCTCCGGGGGAGGACTGTAAAAGAGAAAGAAGATCGGTTTCTGTTTGAAGTGCCGCGGGGTAGGGCTTATCCTCAACTTGGAGGGGAATGACGGATTCGACACAGTCAGAATGTACCATTCTCAACTGCAGAATATCACGTCGACAGAGATAGCCATTGCGTGGGACCAACAATACCTTGATCAGAGCCTCGATGGCGCGATTTGGTCTGCTATTCTCGGCGTACGGCAGCTTTGGTGTCACACATTTGTTGATGATAGTCCCCAATGGCGTATCAGTACAGTCAGCGAGACCCTCAGTTCCATTGGTTGTGTGGCCATTCGTCTCGGCCTTCTCCGAGGATGTGATATTCAGGATGAGATCGATAGATTTGTAGTACGGATGTGCATTTCCGTTAACTTTCTTAGGCAAGAGAGGGGGCGAGAATCTCCAACGGCACTCGACGTTCAGGGTGGCTAGCAAAGAGGAAAGGGAACATGTCAGCATAAGATACTCATGACTAGTGGAATCCCCAAGGGCAGCTTACAGTCACTTTCGAGAGTCTTGATCGAAAAGGTCTCGGAGAAAGATGATCCATCCATCTCAGGTATAAACTGGCATCCCATCTTGGCCGCAGGTACTGAATCCTTTAGCGATCAAAGGAACTTCACAGTGGGGGAAGGATTATGAAATAGTAGTGTTTTGTCTTTTGTATTGTCTATCGTAACGGATTGGTGCCCCTCGTTTTATCCGTAAGTGAAATTCACATTCTGACATTTGCATGGCAAACGTAGCTACATCAGACATCATGCTTTGATCCCTGCGCTTGTAAGAGATTTGTCAAATCTCTCTCTCGTAATAAAGTGTTTCAGACACCTGCCGTAAGAAGAGCTGCCTTGTTTACCCATGATCGGCATTATTGGTCAGATTGGAATGGCGGTGAAACGTAGAGACATCTGATACATTGGTCAAGCGGAATTATTGCTCACTTCATAACCAACGATGTCTACAGCAAAATATGAGTTATTACGAAATTTAAGAGCCCTACCCTGGGTTACTCCATTGAGCGTTACTGACCAGGGTATCGTATCCACATCACACACACACACACCTCATTTTGAGGGGGGATCAGACAAAAGGTACCTTCCCCATAAGGAGTGCGGTGCGGCACAAACGTCAGCTTAGTTGTACAGATGAGACTAATCACAACTTCCGTAAAAGGTAACACGGCACGTTTGTGCCACCACTGGGGAACGAGAGAGTTATTACGCGTACCATGAATGACCAATCAGAGCTGACCAGTACCGAGGGCAAAAACACTCTCAATAAGGCAGAACAGGTAGTTTACGCCATTCTGGTCATTTTTGAGCATACTGAAGCTGAAAAAGTCCCTTCTCGATTATCAAGCGAGGGCATGGGTAGCGGCAACTACAGGGTGATCTACATTTAGTGCTGGCGGTAGGGCTCAACTTGAGAAATAGGGGCCTGTATCGCTCTGCTGTGTGTTGGCACGTTATAAGACAACTGAAGAAGTAATTGCGAAAGAAATAGAATATAGTCATATGTATTGGTTTGAACTATCTCACGGAGATATCAGATAGAGAAATCTAGAATGAATGACTATTGCTTTAGAAGCATCAACAAGATAGCTAGACTAAGCCTGAGTTGTACCCTCCGCGTCAACCCCCTCAACGTCCGCTAGGTTGATCTTCTCAGCCCCATCTGAATTCGTAGTGACACTGTGAGCCACATCAACCGACTTGGCAGGACTATGGCTCACGACCCCATTTCCGCTAGCCGCCTTGCTGACTACCCAGTCCAAATAACTATTGGAGAAGATACGGCCGGTGTTAACGGCGTCAACATCGCAAAGGACCATTTCTTCAACCAATGCTTCGAAGCTGTATGTTGGCTTCCATCCGAGCACTCTTTTCGCCTTGGCTGCTGAGCCAAGCAAGTTCTGGTTATCAAGTGGTCGGTAGAACTCGGGGTTCACTTTAACGCGAACCTTTCCGTTAGCTGAGTCAATGCCGACCTCTTCAAGACCGGTTCCAGTCCATCTAGTTGATGTGTCAGCCACTTTAATCGCACGATGGTGAAGAAGAACTTACTCAATATTGACCCCGATGACCTTGAAAGCTGCCTCGACAAAGTCGCGAACGCTGTAGGATTTTCCACTCGAAAGAACATAGTCGCCTCCGACTGGCTGTTGCAGCATCAGATACACGCCTTGCATGTAATCCTTTGCGTGGCCCCAATCTCGGACAGCGTCGAGATTTCCTAAGGAGAAGAAGTCTAGCTTTCCACAAGCAATTAAAGCTACTTGTGTAGTAATCTTTCTCGTGACGAAAGTGGTGCCTCGTCTTGGTGATTCATGGTTGAAGAGAATACCGTTCGAGGCATGAAAGCCGTATGCCTCTCGAAAGTTGACAGTAGTCCAGTACTGGAACAACTTGGTGACAGCATATGGTGATACCGGGTGGAACGTGGTCTCCTCTGTTTGTGGAGCGGGCATGTCCGACCCAAACACTTCCGATGAACAAGCCTACACGAAAATGTTAGCTGTTTTGTGTTATATGTATGATGCGAGATAAAGGAACGTTACATTGTAAAACTTTGTCGACTTGTCCAAGTCCAGCATTCGCATGGCTTCAAGAAGACGAAGTGTACCCATAGCATTGGTGTCACTAGTCTGCAGTGGAGTGTCAAACGAGACAGCCACGTGGGACTGAGCAGCAAGATGGTAAATCTCATCGGGCTTGATGCTGCCCAAGATCTGGACGAGACGACCCAGGTCGGACATGTCGCCAAGGTGCATGGTCAACCCAGGACGGAGTGGCTTGCTTAGAGCTTCCCGTCTGGAAGCAGTCGATCGTACCAAGCCATGAACTTGGTAGCCCTTTTCCAGCAGCAGCTCGGAAAGATACGAGCCGTCTTGCCCAGTAATTCCTGTGTCACCTGTTAGATACCCAGATAGCTACTCGTGAGGTGTATACCACTGACCAGTAACAAAAGCCACTCTGGGTCTGAAGTAACCGTTCAATACTGCCATGGTTTCTGGTGTAAGAGGTGGATATGGAGTATTCGATAGCGCTTTTGTCAAGGTTACAAGCTTCAGATGTTAATTATTTAGACACATGTCATTATATACCTGTAACCCAGAGCTGAATCTGGCTGCCGGGTACAGGGGCATCGTTCATGATGATTCATCCGTCACTTGAACTTTGCCAAGAAAGCAAACACATAGGATTCGCACGCGACCAGTCACCCAGAACAAGCACTCCCATCTCGCCTTCAGCCACTACACCAAGCAGTAAGCCTCTTGTCATCCAGCTCTTTGTGTAAGCCAACATTAGGCTGCGCCGTACGCTGGCCGGGCGCCTGCTGGTTGAGTCAGTATCGATACAACAGAGTTTCCTTCCTAATCAAGGTTCTGGACCTTTCATCTAAGATCTGTCAGCCTGTTTCCCCAGTTATCATGTCATCTCCGCTTGTGGCAGGTGGGCATGAGGCTCGTGTACCAAATTAAGCTTACGTTAGGAGATATGCACTACCATGTGACGAAGAGGCTTTCAGGGAAGTAATGTACGTATTACGTAAATAACGAATCCTTGACTAAACACAATTCATATTCCAGTAATGTGACAATAGATTATTCTATCGACGAGTCTAATCTCCGCGTAGTACCGGCTCCAGGATGCTTAGAAGATCAGTGGTGCTGAGCTGGCTCAAGACCTCTTCATCCAATGAGTGTCTCTCGAGGAGGGCCCGCCTCATGGCTGTCGAGTTGATGTCAGACCCAGTTGGTCTCTTTGCAAAGTCCAAGTAGTAACCCATAGTCACGTGGCCGAGGCTATCAGTACCTCGACAAGTCCATAGCGTAGCCTCCTCCGCTGCTTCTTCAAGTTGCCCATCTGGAAGTGTCAGAAAGCTCAAGCAGGAATTCTAATCAGGTCACTTACTTTGGTCACTACATGTCATCTTTTGTGGAAGCCAGTCCCCAAAGCCTTTCCACTTCGTCGGCTGTCCGTCTGGTAAGAATTGAGAGGGTACATGCCGTGCCTTGTTGGTAACAAGTATTCGCGGCAGCCTGTAAGGCAAATTGTTAAGAGCATCGGCCCTGTTGAGGTTATCCGGCCCAATGAGATGCGAGAACACAATCTTGTAACCATCCGCTTCGCAAAGCCGCTGCGCCGCTTCCATAAACGTGAAAAATGGGTACCATGTCTCTGACCATATCCAGACTTTACTTCTGGGCACCTGCGGCATCTCAGCCCAAAGCGCAGCTCTCGTCTTGCGACTCATGAAGAACTCTGGGTGACTGTTTTTCAGCTTGTGGCGTAGGTGGAAGTCCTCGCTGGGGAGAACCACCACGGCGACGGCATTGACGACAGGGTGCAGTGCTGACAGCAGAACGTCCAAGTGTCCACGGTGCGGGGGGTTGAAAGAGCCACCGTAAACCAAGATCAGATTGTCCTGACCTTTCTTGAGGTGACCATCAAGTTTCTGCAGCGGATCGAGTGCGGCTTCTGTAGACAAACGCACCTCTCTGTAGGCAGATTCCAAGTAGGGCCGAAGAGACATAATGGCGAAGATTTGAGAACGAAGAGCGGTACCAAAAGAACGAGAATAAATGTTTGGGCTGAATTGTTGGTGGAACTGAAGAGTTTTATGTTTCACGAGAATGTGTAACGCATTTTCTATTGGTGTAATCCCTCTGTCAGCCTCTTGAGAGCCCTAACTAATCCTTCACCCTGCACATAGTCAGCGCCCGTCTGTCTACTTTGTTGGTCTTCCCTACATCGCTTGACTTTCGCAGCATACAATTTACTCTGAATCACGTCTTCTGTCCCCTTTACACCCATTCCTCCACCCTTCTCCAGGCTGCCTACCGACAACGATACATACTACCCTAAAATCGCATCATGATTCAACATCCACCTCTCACCACAGCACAGCTCTGATTGGCATTGGTGAGTGCGACCAGCACCCTGCAAAAACCAACATGCTTACAACGGGGATACTGTAGGCTCCATCAATGTATAAATGTAGCCGCTTGCTTACCATGGCGGCGCTGAACATGAGCACAACAATAATGGGTGGGTAATGAGAGCCAGAAGCCAAGTTTGTCAAACAGCCTGTCCACTCCGCAACAGCAACCGCTGTAGAAATGAGAAGAGCCGCATATGCTGTAGGAAGACCCTCATGGTACATCGCTTTGCCCTGATCGCTCTTGGGCACCAAGTGCGCGGCAATGTTGAATCTTGCGAGTCGAGCAACACCTGCACAGACAAAGACAGCCAAAGCTAGCTGATCGGCCACGGTATCAAAACCAGCGGAATAGATCATGACTGCCGGCGCCACGCAAAAAGAGACCTGGATACGAATGCTAAGTACTGTGTCCTATGCCTCGCCGAGGTAGACAAAATATTACTTACCAAGTCACAGAAGCTATCCAATTGTTTGCCCATTTCGGAACATTCATTCCTGGCCCTTGCAACAATTCCATCAAAGCGATCAAACTCGTAGCCGAGAAAAATGAGCAAGTGTGCCAAGAGAAGTGATTTCTCTATCGCACAGAAAATGGCGAGAACTATTTACAGGAGTTATTTACCAAGTATCATATGGTAAGAAGTGCTTTAGAATACCTCCGCAAAAGCCTGGATTGTCGGGGAAGACAGGTCAATTTCATAATTCCTAATTGATAGTTAAAGGTTGTCGAGATACTCACCATTGGAAAGAGTGATGTAGTCAGCTACTCGCAATCGCCTGTATTTAGTTAATGCTAACTCCATACGACTGCGCGAGCGATGTATACCTCAGCATATCGTAGTTCATAGGAACCTTTGTTGCCATTTTGAATTGTCGCAAGTGCTTGTCCAATTGGAAATGGTTTCCGTTAGTCTCGACACCGCTCGTCTTATGCTAGCAAGAGAAATACAGCGACTGTAAACGCGAGTGGTCAATTTATGCTTGGTTGCTATACTGAGGAGAGCGTGTATCACTGGTCAATCATGGAGTAGCCTACTTCCACCAACCCCCAGCTCTGAATCGTCCCATTTCCAGCTACTAATCACTGCATGCATCTTGATAGAGGTTGTTTGGGGTATGATGCACGATTAGTTGGCTTACGAAAGCTAATGACTACGGTTGAGGCGACAAGAGAGAACGACTCTCGTAATATTTCCTTCCCAGAAGGGTAAGTGGTCGTGCTGGGGCAAAATCTGACGTGATGGCGATCGATCAACCGCTAGTGGGTACAATACTGAGTGACGGCACACGAAAGCCCAGGAGTAAGCGTAGAATAAGCTCGATATGGTCATAATTTACAGTACCTTTGTTTTTATTAACAGGCTGGGGTTATTGTCCACTACATAATTTACTCAATAACATTCTCACCCAGGACAAACGTGAGTAGACTTCCAATCAGATCCTAAATGCGCCGCTTCACATGCAGCCATAGCCCCAACGCGCATTTCCGCGTAACATCTGCAGTTGGTTGAGGGTACTGACGTTCAAAAGTGCCTACAAAACGATTACCAGATTTGTAAAGTGATCCGAACCGACCAACATAAATGTAACGTCTTCGGACCCTGTACGTAATATGAACAGGGCATCAATATTACCTTGCAACCCACGGTTTGTGCCGCAATCCTTTGTGAATACCTGTCAGCGTTTTAAGCGCAGTTCGGACTTGGAGCAGGGCTGTTCATCCAAGCATCACAGCATTCTTATAGTTATTTTACAATTGTTTTACACAGAGCATCCATACAGTATTTTCCCCATTGGCGGACTCATCATGGTGACTCAGTATCCCGAGCACGAAAGGCAGGACGCTACAGAAGAAGAGATCAAAGAGCTGCGGCACGTTGTAGACTCAGTTTCATTGGCCGTTTGGGTCGCACTCGTCGCCAATGCTACGGAGAGATTCACCTTCTATGCCGTAACAACGCCATGGCGTACGTATCACCGATGCACGCTCTCTCGTCGCTAACTCACATTGCGCGCAGAGAACTATATCCAGAACCCCGCTGATAGCGTCGCTGTTCCCGGCGCTTTGGGATTGGGGCAGGCAACGGCTACAAACATTACGAGTGCATTTCTCTTCTTGAGCTTTCTTCTCCCGACTGTTTGGGCCATTATCTCAGACACATGGCTGGGGCGTCATAAAACGCTCTGTTTGAGCTACTTGTAAGTTCGCACGCATCCTTAACGGCCAAAGTCTATCAGTACTGAGTGACGACTGCAGCTTGAACTTTTGCGGGTGTTTGATCATCTTTGTCACGTCGCTCCCAGCCTTTAGCCACTCCCAGATCACTAAGGTGGTGGGACTGGGGTTCGCCATGATTGTCCTTGGAATCGGCACTGCGGGCGTAAAGGCAACCGCCTCTCCATTCATTGGTGACCAATACGCCGAAGCTGCTCCTCAAGTAATCTCCACCAAGAAAGGGGAGCGCGTCATTGCAGACCGGGCCCTCACACTTCAGTATATATACAACGTGTCGTACTGGTAGGAAGTTCTGCAAGAAAGAGTACACACAGAATTCGCTGACACTTTTGCTACAGGTTCACCAACATAGCAAGTTTATCACTTGTCGCATCCACCTACTTGGAGAAGCTAGTTGGGTTTTGGGCTGCGTATCTGCTACCTCTTTGCGCGAGCTGGACACTGGTACCTTTACTCCTAATCTTTCATAAATCCCTTGGTAGGTTTTCCCCGATCCTGAGCTGGTACTGCTCGCTAAAAGAAGCAAGTCAAACAAAAACCTCAAGCAAATATCCTCCCCCGCGCTTCCCGAGTTATCGTGTGCGCAGGAAGAAACAGGTTCAACTGGGAAGCTGCTACACCAGTATACCAGTCGGAGAAGTTTGGCCACCAGGTCGAATGGGATGACAAATTTGTCTTTGAGATCAAGAGAGGTCTGCAGGCTTGTAAGGTGATGTGAGTTCCCCTTCCCTTGGTACGCTTCTTGAATCTCTGTTGATTGATAGAAGGGCCTGTTTTGTGCCATTCCATCTCTGTATGAATCAGATTACAAACAATCTTGTTTCACAGGCAGGACAGATGAGGCTCGGTGGCATCCCTAACGATACTATCCAAGCTCTAAACTCTATCGCTTGCGTGCTACTGGGACCAATCATGCAGAGATTTGTTTATCCGATTGTCCGCGGTCGGGGATTTGCTTTCGGCCCAATCGCGCGTATAACATGGGCTTTCATCATGATGAGCACCGCAATGGCATATGCTGCTGGAGTTCAAAAGCTCATTTACACCAAGGGGCCTTGCTACGATAAGCCCTTGCAGTGCGAAAAGTCGCCCAACGACGTGAGTGTTTGGATCCAGTCGCCCGTCTACTTCCTTCTCGGCGTCGCCGAGATCCTGGGCTTCACAACTCTCGCTGAGTACAGCTACTCGGAAGCGCCGAGGAACATGCGCAGCTTGGTACAAGCGATGGCCCAGCTGAGTTCAGGCGCTGGCTCTGCGCTTGGAATGGCATTCTCACCATTGTCAAAGGATCCCCAGATTCTTTATCTCTACACGGGTTTGTCTGTAACAATGATTACCACGGCGCCTACTTTCTGGCTCATGTTTCGTGCGTATGATGACAGAGTGTTTGAAGAAGAAAAGTCGACCGACGATGGGAGTAACCAGGCCGTAGAGCCAATGGGTTCTGGCCCATCTGATGCTGCCGAAACAGGAGAGAAGGGCGACGGTGCCAAAACATCTGCCTAAAATCTTCGACTAGTATAATTCATCCGAGCGATTTAGCAGAAGCAGAGCACTTGTTTTGATCTGCATTTAATTCTCGAAATATTATACACTCTGATTACTTTGGCGGTGAAAACATATGCTGTTGGCTGGGGAATGTAGTATGACAAGTGGCAGTGTTGCATAATTTATTACGTTGTATGACTGTACCATAAAGCGCTGTTGCACACCGACAATTTACGAAAGTTCTAACTGGAGCAGAGCCATAAATGTCTCGGGTGGATTAGTCATTTCTTATGCATATAATACCATGTTCCCCAAGATGCTTCGCTTGATCTCGCACCGAAAACGTTATCCAATCCGCCCCAGCACAGGCACCATGACATACGACCGCCCTGCACCAACCACTGATGGATCAGCTCTGTTGTCCACGTTTGATGCCTTGAGCAAGTCCGGCCTTGTTCTCTACGATGAAAACCAGAAGATTGTAGAACATACGGATGGAGACCTTAAGGTTCGCTTCTTATGCCAAAGCTAATACTGAAGATCAAAGCGGCTAATATTGACATAACTGGCATCAAGTTTCATTTTGTTCTCACCAAAGCTCTTATCAAGAAGCCGACTTTATCCACGCCAGAACAGTCATCTGCATCTGCATTCGGCAACGGCGTATCAAATCAACTCCTCCCTGGCAGCGATATCGATACAAATGGCTTCGAGATGGGTAAGAGCGAGAGCAGCACTCACTTCCTTGTCGCCAACAAATTTTGCTTCTCACGACCTCACCTCATGATGCTCACTCGCGATGGGTATCGCAGGCAATACGAGCCATTGAACCAGATCGACTTTGAAGCTACGTGGGGCACTTTGGCCTCCTTGAATAATGAAACGACAGACTACGTTGTGTTCTTCAACTGCGGCAAAGATGGCGGGTGCAGCCGACTACACAAGCATGTACAATTGATGCCTCTTCCCGCTAGTGGATTTGCAGTCGACTTTCTCAATTCAGACAGTAAAAAGGAACCAAAAGTACCTTTCGAATGGTTCTACCACAGATTTCAAGACAGTGCCACTGCAGCTGCGAAAGCGACCGAGATTTACCTCCAGCTTCTTCACCAGGCGGCGGAAGCATGGATGGCTAGCACAGGAAAGGATGTACCAGATGGACAGGCGTGTCCCCACAACGTGGCTTTCACATCTCGCTGGATAGTGGTTATTCCTCGTCGTAAAGCGGCTATCAACAAGGAGGCCGGCGTCAATTCTTTGGGTATGTTGGGGGTAATCGCCGTGGCGACCGAGAAAGAGATTCAGAACTGGGCTAAGCTTGGTCTGACAAATTCGCTCAGAGAACTTGGAGTTCCGAAGAATTTCGATGAAATGCAAGGAAAGTAATCTCTGTTTTCTTCTTAGATACCCATGCTAGGGTGGAATATCAAAGACGGCTTTAGAAGTCTAGTAACTCTATTACAAGTGATAAAAGAAATTAGTGAAGTTTAATTTACTTTAGTTACGGTTTGAGAAAGTTTATTCTAGTGCCCAACTTCATTATCAGCATAAATGCGCGGGGTTTCATTATTTGCGCGGCGAACAGTGCCAACACCGGGCCCAAATATATTCCAGGTTTGTAACACATCAGGGTGACCTCCCATTGGACAATTGTCCTATCACGCTCATGAAACTGTGACGTAGGTTTGCTATTCGGAACTCTCGGATATTCATCAAGGTTCTATTGAAGACCAAACCAACGGCTTTTAAGCGTATATAAACCGGGACGTATTCTACACTGAACTCCCTATTGAACCAATACCGAAATCACAATGGTTTTTAAATTGATACTCCTACGCCATGGCCAGAGCACCTGGAATGAAAAGAACCTTTTCACAGGCTGGAAAGACGTCGGTATCACTCAAAGCGGCCGCGTTGAAGCAATTCAGGCTGGAGCGCTCTTGAAGAGACATCATCACCTGCCAGACCTGTGCCATACCTCGCTACTGCGACGTGCAATCACATCAGGCAATATTGCCCTCGATACAGCAGACCGACACTGGATCCCGGTTACGAAAAGCTGGAGGCTCAATGAGCGCCACTACGGAGCATTACAAGGCCTGAATAAAAGGGCCACGGCAGAGAAATACGGTGATGAGCAGGTCAAGATCTGGCGGCGCTCGTATAATATCCAGCCACCACCAATGTCCGATGACGCCTACCAGAAGCAGAACGAGTACACAAGCGTGCAATGCATCCAAGCACCAAGAACAGAATCATTGAAAGACGTCGTGGCACGCGTGGAACCGTATTGGAAGGAGTGCATCATTCCTGACTTGAGATCTGGCAAGACTGTGCTTGTTGCGGCTCATGGTAATTCACTCCGTGCACTGGCAAAGATTATCGATGGTTTGGGGGATGAAGAGGTTGTGGAGCTGAATATCCCTACAGGGACACCTATTGTTTATGAGCTCGATGACAGTCTACACCCTATAGTGAAGGGTGGCAAGTGGCTTTAAGAGTAATAATTGTGAACTTGTTCTTTGTTCATTCAATTTAAATACTTTCTAGTATAAATCCGTATGACTCAGGCTGGACCTTGACCAACAAATCGTCCCTCACACCAGGTCCACATGTCGCGCTACCAACACCAGCGACCCTTGGACTGAGGTTAAGAAGCGTAGCATCTTCGCGAACAAGGTCGCAAGGATGCCTTGCGTTCTCTATAGTCTGATCTGACAGACGCCCGCTAGTCCAGTTGAAGGTTGCGGCATCGACCCTTGAAGCTCTGATTCCGTGACCGTCGACATTTACAAGCCGCACCCAACGAGTATCCATTCTGTTTCCATTGCCTTGGGGCACATCATATGGGACTTCAAGGTCATCTACAGGCGAAGACCAAATTCCAATGGCTTGTGAGTGCTTCTTATCGGGATAAGACTCGCCTGGACCTCGACCGAACCACGAAGCTTGACTAAGACTCTTGGGCAATCTGATGTTTAAGCCAACCCGAGGGACGTCAACTGGGAAGACTCCCTTAGGATTGAGGTCCAGCTTTATCGATAATGCGCCCTTGGAGGATATGTGGTAGACGGTGTGAATGTCATATCCCCATCCCAAAACTGGAGGGGCGAAGTATGTCCTGGTCTCGATACTGACACCAGAGCCATCAACCCCATTCTCAACCTTGAATGATCTCAACTGAGAAGTCATTCGATGAACACCGTAGTCCTTCCAAACGCTGACAGCGCTGTCTTTATCGTTGTCTGTCGGTGCGCGCCAAAAGCATGGATAAATTGCTGCACGAGTGGCTGGATCAGCTTCCAGCAGATCCGATCCGTGAGACCATTTAGTGACGTAGCCTCGCACGCGATCAAAATGAATCTCCCAGTCCGAGCCAGCCACCTCCACCTTGGTTCGGGTTTCGACGACCTTGACACTTCCTGAAGCTGACAGACTGGCTGGGATACTGGGTTTTCTGTCGGCGGAGATCTTGTGCTGGAACCATGCAACTTCATGTGAAGCTGGTGCCCAAGAGGTAGATTCTTTGAGGGTAAAGGAGAGACTCAAAAACACTTCTTCGTCGTGACCCGAGTACTTAGTCAGGTCGGCGGGGAGAGCAAGCTCTACAGTATCCCAGGGTCGGACGCTTGGAACTTCGAGAGTGCCCGACTCAAGCAAGGATAGCCTAGTAACGCTTGATTAGCTTGATCTCACTATAGCTGTACGTTTGCTTACTTGTCGCCATACGCCTTGATGGCATACTTCGCCTCCAAATGGTCAAGGCTGATAAAGTCATACTCATTTGTGATGAACACCTTGCCCTCTTCAAACTTGAAGTTGATGGGCTGGAACACTCTCTTCAGCTCAATCAGGCCTGGCGTCGGTTTGTGCTCGCTATTACAGAGACCATCCATGACAAATGTGGAATCGTTGGGCTGGTCACCAAAGTCACCTCCATAAGCATAATAGCCATCCTTGTGCAAGAGACCGTGATTCGCCCACTCCCAGATGAAACCACCCTGAAGACGTTTATACTTGCGGAATGCATCTTGGTAGTCATCCAGACCGCCCGGGCCATTACCCATGGCGTGAGCGTATTCGCAAAGAATCACGGGCTTCTCCCACTGCCCGTCCTTGATGCCGTCGATCTCGACATGTCTCTTGAGTCGATCTTGGTCAGGATACATGTAAGAGTACATATCGGTTTCTTGTGCTTTGATGTCGCCTTCGTAGTGAATAAGTCGGTCGTCGATACTTCGTGCATACTCAATCATTGCGACGTGGTTGACACCGTAGAAAGACTCGTTACCAAGAGACCATGAAAAGATGCAAGGATGGTTCTTGTCCCTCTGCACCATCTGGACCATCCTATCGAGGTAGGACTCGCGCCATTCGGGATTATCTGAGGTGAACTGCGCTGCCTTAGGGAAGAACTCCTCCTTGCTTCCTTCATAATCCAGATATGGCGCAGGCGTGACGTGCTGGGTGACAACATCATAGAACCCATGACACTCCAGGTCAGCCTCGTCCATGACCCAGAATCCCAACTCGTCAGCCAAGTCGTACAGCCAGGGCTGGCCAGGATAATGACTTGTTCGGAGGGCATTGATGTTGTGCTGTTTCATGAGCAACAGATCTTGTTTCAGAAATTCATATGGGACAACCCTTCCGTGGATTGGATGGTGGTCATGTCTGTTTGTGCCCCGAAGAAGGATCGTTGAGCCGTTGACAGTGATGAGACCGTCTTTCAGTTCGACCTTGCGGAAGCCAACTTTCTGCGTAATAGTCTGAATTGACTCTCCTCCTTGTGTCTGGAGAGAGATCTCGAGCTGGTAGAGGTAAGGGCTTTCAGCAGTCCACTTCTTTGGGCTCGAAAAAGGCACTTCGAAATTCGTCTTGCTGGCATCAACTGTCTTGCGTGTTGAGGTCACTTCGACACCAGCATCTCGAAGAATGAGCACAATATCAAGCGATGATGTTTCCAGCTTATTCAGGGTGACATCGACTTGGAGAACAGCATTTTCATAGTTCTCATCAAGGTTTGTCTTGACAAAGAAGTCTTCAATTCTCGATTTTCCAGGGAGTGCCAGCAAAGTCACATCGCGGAAGATACCTGACAGCCACCACTGGTCTTGGTCTTCGATGTATGACGCCTCGCACCATTGATAGACTCTCACGACCAATTCGTTGTCACCGTCCTTCTTGGCGATATTTGTTATGTCGAATTCGGCAGCATTGCGACTCCCTTGCGAATATCCGACAAAGGAGCCATTCAGCCAGACGTGATACGCGCTGTCGACACCATCAAACCGCAGTCTGAGTTGATATGTGCTGTCCCATTCAGTAGGAACCTTGAAGTGACGTCGATAAGTTCCCGTGGGGTTCTCTGTTGGTATGTAAGGAGGGTTTGACGGAAACGGGAATTGAACATTGGTATAGTGAGGGTGGCCATGCCCTTGCAGTTGCCAATGGCCGGGCACATTGATCGGGGACCAAGCCTCTTCAGAGCTTCCGTCCTTTGGGGGATATTCTGAAGCTTCCAAGGGCGTTGGGGCGTATTGAAAGTCCCATGTTCCATTGAGGAGGAGATGCGTAGGAGGTAGCCAGTAGGCTCTGGCAGGAAGCCTATTCCTCTGTATCACCTCGAGATTTTCGTAATCTGGCTTGTCCATGGCTGAATGCATAATAGACAATTGACCCTTAGTGAGATGAGAAGCAGGCCTTGGTTGTACGTACGTTGTGAAGCAACGGAGTTATAGGCACGCTAATAAAACCAGGGATCTGTCTTTGGTGATGACACTCGGTGGACTCATTGAGGGGACGATAAGATGAAAGCCCCCACTTTCGCCGAAAAAAGCCGGGGAACCGACGCTCTAAAACAATGACTCGGGTGAGTGCGAGAAACCCCTCATTTGTGAAGCTAGCATAAACACTACAGGTTAAATGATCGCATTTTCACAAATTCGGCATCATGACAATTTAATATGGGGATGCTTTGTGAGCCATGACTGGTTTCTTGAAAACAGGTTCTCGTTACACTTAGTTTAAGGAAACTACATACGGAATGTTTATATGACTTTGTAAAGGTTTGAGATTTTCAGCTTACAATGTTGTAATACTCTCGATACATTGGAATACAATGTTTCGCTAGCATTAAATAAACAGATTAATGCTCAATACCAAGGACTTAATTAATTATACGATAACTTCATACTCCTATATAATTCAATCACCCGGCTCTTTCTATATCGATCCTCGCTTCTCTGTCTCAATGACTTGAACGGTCTTCTCGGTATTCTTCAGAACCTCTCCGACCAGTTTGTCTCCTGCCTCGGGACCATCAAGCACCAATGCTGTCTCCTCCAGGCTCAGGCCACGGGTCTCAACAAACAAGAAGTAGACGACAAGTGCCTCTACAGCCAGCCACACATCGTAAGTAATGTAGTACTTCCAGCCCGAGTTGGTGACACCAATTGGGTTGGCGTATTGGTTGAAGATCAGAGCGCAGGCCACGAACAGGTTGTACAAGACAAGGCCCCTGGCGCGAAGGTTGAAAGGAAGGATTTCAACAACATAAGTGACCTGGAGGACACCCCAACCTGCCGTGAAGAAGACGTTGAAGAGGAAGATCATGGCAAGAACACCCTTGGCGATGCCACTTGGGCCTCCAGTTCCATCATCATTGAGGTCAGTTGACATTTCGTAGGTCGCCTCAAGAGCGGTCCAGACAACGTAGGTTGCCAGAGAACCAAGAGTCGAGAAGAGGAACAGGGCGCGGCGAGGAATACGGTTGACAAGAAGGGAAAACACAACACCCCAGAACAGCCCCCAGACGGTCAGCAACGCGTTGATGAGTGTCTGTGTCTCCTGAGATCGGTAGCCAATCGAGTTGAGAATCAAAGTCAAGTAGTAGCTGATGAGACCATTGCCACTCCACTGACTGAAGAAGCCGACTGCGAGAATGATGAAGAAACGGTGGCGGTTACCCTTAGTCTTGAAGAAAGAGAGGTAGCTGGTAGAGCTCATAGCGTCATTCTCCAAGCGAATGGCAGTTCGGATCTCCTCCATCTCGACAGCGACTGCAGGATTGCTGCTGTCTCCGTTGGCGTGGTACTTGATAAGAAGCTTCTCAGCCTCAGGCTCACGCTCTTGGGCAACCAGCCATCGAGGAGACTCATCGATAAGGAAGCAGAGACCAAGCTGAAGAAAACTGGATAGAGCTTGGAGGATGGAAGGAATTCGCCAAGCCCAGTCGCTGTTGATTCTGAAGGTGCCATAAGTGATCCAAGCTGCAGAGAGAGCACCAAGACCCCAAAGAGTGTTGTAGATAGAAACCATGGGCGCTCGTTGAGTAGGATACGCCAACTCCATGATCAAAACAGGCGCAGCTGTGATGTTCAGAGCCAAGCCGAAACCGAGAATACCTCGAGCAGCAATGAACATGCCTGTATTCTGGGCTCCACCTTGAAGACCAACACCGAGAAGCATGATAGTGGCTCCAACAACAAGACCAGGGCGACGGCCATATTTATCGCAGAACCAGGCACAGAATGGCAAAGCTGCAAGTTGACCAATGTTCTGAATTGCGTTCAAGCTGGAGCGGGTCATGTCAGTTATGGAGCCAAGAGACTCGACAAGGCGCCAAGTTTTAAGCCTCAACGGTCAAAGACTTACATGGCGAGTTTGTTGGCATCAGGGTTGTTGAAGGATGCTTTCCACGTATCCAAACTCTGCAATCCATTCATCATACCTGACAAAGTGGTGAGTAAATATGATCTGACACCAGCCAATTGGCTCGTCACTTACTTCCATCATAGCCAGTGGCATAACTAGATATGAGCGAGAGACAGAGAATCGCATTGAGTTTGAGGATGCCCTTGTTGGCCAGCCAGCCAAACCAGCCTGCGGCCAACTGGTCATCGAGGGCAAGAGAAGCCTGTGCTTGAACCATTGTGATATTTTGATGAGGCGAGGTTTACGTGCAGCGCAGGATTGAGAGAGGGGAGGCAAGGTAGCATTATCTACCATCTGCGTATCTCTGTGGGCCGGTGTTCCCCGCGACGTTGTCTATTATCGGACCCCCCCATGGGGGCGAGCTAGACTAGCTTAGTCCCCAGAGTGCACGCGACCACGATAGACAAGGATGGAAGTGATTAGCATCGGAGAGTCCACCGAACTTTGCCGGGCCCAATCTCGAGCTGCGTTTTCTAGCTTGCGAAGTTAGTCTTATCATCTGATCAGGGTCCAACCATGTACTCGGAGCCGAAATTCCACGCGAAAATAAGTCGCTCGTTTAGGGAACGAGGTTAGAGTTTGGACTTTGCATGTTCGAGTGATTGGATCCGAGTCATTACAGCTGTCAGATCTTATCTACAGATAAGCCGGCATAAACGTACACTGCCCGCTACAACAGCACAAAAGAAGGATTTCTTCAAGGAAAAAAGTACATTGAAAGAAAAGTAAACGGAACAATTGCGCATTAATTCCGTGTTTACCCACTCAAGTTCAAAGATTGAACCTGCATGAACTTTTGCAGCCCCAGCTTTCAATGGAGCCGCTATCAACTGTGGAGTGACCGTTCATCAGCTGTTTCCTAGCCTGATTAATCCAGTCTAGACAACGAAAGGGCAAGGCCAGAATGCGGAGAAATTCCCAAGAGGGGTCAAAACCGCCGGTGTCATTCGCCGGTTTTGCCCATCCCATTCCCAAGGGTCTGGGACACGGATCTGGGGAAAAGACGCTGTTGATCCGGAGTCATGTTAAGAGGGGCTGATTGTCCACTCATTTTCTCTCGCCACAGGTTCCGTTGATTGTTTTTGCCGTATCAATTCACCGTTGAGATATTCAATATGGGTCTTCTTTCACTCGCTACTACTTTCTTGGCCTTTGGGTCTGCTGCGTCCGCGGCGAGTCTGGCTAAGCGTAATACCAATAGCCAGAAGCTTACACCAGGTTTGTTTCAATGTTCTATGGTTGAAATTGGAGTTAATAAAGAATACAGCTGCGCAGAGCCTGTTCGATTACTCCATGTCAGTATCGGATTCGAGATATGACTCAAGCTACGGTTATGTCTGGTACCAGGACAATGGCCAATGGTCCGTCCGCTTTACTGCTTGGCACATTCCAGGCCTGTTGCATCGCGCTCAGGGTGATGATGTAAAGACTGCTGTTAAGGCCATTGAAAATGTGTGAGTCAGATCCTCATCAACCTCATCAAGATGAATTGACTGACATTGTTACCAGCTTGGCAAACCAGCTGAACAGCAACTTCACCTCGGCCTGGTACGGTACTTTCAAGCTCTCGCCAGATGAGCCTGATCCTACTCCTAATGGCCCTCTCTACCCTCCCAGTATCTATGGCACTTATGATCCAAACTGGAGAGAATTCGTCGGGTAAGTCACAACATTCCTCATCAGTGATGAATTTTAGATGCTAACCTTTTTCCAGTACCCAGCTTATCCAAGTTGTCGAGGAATTCGGCCATCTTCTACCAGCCGGTCTTGAATCTCGCATCGAAGATGCTCTTGAGGCTGCTGCAATCGGAGGAATGCGTCGCAACGGATCTTTCCCGCAGGACGACAACTTGATTCTTGGCTACTCCAACCCGGCCATCATGCGAGCTCTCACCACAGGCTGGGTCGGAAAGCGCAAGAACAACAAAGTGCTCATCAACTTTGCCAAGGAGCAGGGCGACGATCTCCTGAAGCTTTTCAAGCGTTGCCAGAACTCGCTGTCTGAGTATAATGCTCCCAACTACTACGGCATTGACATTTGGGCTCTTGCAGCCAACATTGCTTATGGTCCCAAGGATGCTCCCATGACCAAGAACTCAGTCTTTATCCTGCAAGAGTTATGGAAGGATGTCGCTGCTCACTACAATCCTTATCTTGGCAACATGGTTGGACCTTATGATCGTGCTTACAGTCGTGATGCCACCACTCACTCTCAGATTCTCTCCATGATTCTCTGGGGTGTCTACGGACGCGGCGTTGGCGGTCAACCTCCTCTCGGCGAAGCCGATCTCCTCTACGATATTGCGCAAGGTGCTGCCCTCGCTCTTGTCATGGATGTCATCGCGCCCACAATCTCCAAGGACGCTCAGGCCATCATCAAGTCCAAGGGCAAGTGGAAGGGCACACGGTTCATCAAGAAGACCATCTACGAGGAGCTTGACTCGAACAACGCCCGCCACGTCACCTCTTGGCTCAGTGCTGAGCTGATGATTGGCGGCCAGACCGTCAACGAGACCAAGAACCGAGGCAACCAGTATGTCCCAGCTATCGTGCAGTGGGCCTCTGATCCTTCGCACAAGCCTTACCCATACATGGGCTTCTTCTCGCTGTATCCCAGCGCCTCAACCCTGAACGCAAAGGCTGAAGCCAACAAGTTGACTGTCTCTTACCCCAACACTACCCAGGATGGAGCCAACATCTTCACTTTTGCTCTGACTGGTATTCCCCCTTCTTGGACTCTAGGCGGCAAGAACGTTGTCAAGGGTCTTGAGAAGCTGCCCTGTCTTGATGTGAACGTCACTGCACCGGGACTGGTGAAGCAGGATGTCGTTTATGGAGCTACACTTAGGGATCACTGGATTTACAACATCTCGTACGCGGTGCCTGAGGGATTCAAGGGTACCCCTAGTGTCACTTTGGACATGACTTATACATGCTAGAGTAACAGGGGGCGGGATGCAACACTGAGTAATGGGGTAGATATGTTTCTGTCAGATAATTAGTAGTGTAACATAGCATGTGTCAATAAAGAGGAGTTCGAAAATTTAGAACTCATCTGGTCTGGTTCTCGACTCATGTTCCAAGGGAGGTTTTTTTTGTGGCGTTTGGTAGTTGGCCGCATTTTTATCATTTGCCGATAAGGAGCTAACTTAAAGTTGTTAGTGTCCCGTACCCAAGGGACCGGAACCACAGGATGGCCGTAGTATCCCGGTTCAGTAACTACCGTGAAACTCTGTTTGGCTCGGTCTACACACCGGCAAAGTTCGGGCTTCTCCCTTGCTTCTATCTTAGCCCAATGACATAATGGAGAGTTTGGCACGTTTATAGAGGAAGATTGTATAAGATATAGTTACCAGTTGACAAGATATCGTTTCTAGACTTTGTGCAAGTTGACATTATCCATCGAATACTATTGTTCAAATACCTATCCACTTTTCCAAGCCAAGATGCGTCTCGTAATCCGCGAAGGCCCCCAAGAGGCATCTCAATACATCTCTGACTACATCATCAGTAAGCCTTGCCTGCTTACATATGGCTCCGAGCTAGTGCTGATACTGTAATTCTCAGATCGTATTCGTGCTTTCAATCCTACATCCGAAAAGCCATTCGTCCTCGGCCTACCAACCGGAAGCAGTCCTCTTCATATATACAATGACTTGATCAAAGCATACAAGGCCTCCAAGATATCCTTCCAACATGTCGTAACATTTAATATGGACGAATACGTCGGTCTACCCCGCGAACATCCCGAGTCATACTACTCTTTCATGCACCACAATCTCTTCAAACACATCGACATCCAACCAGAGAATATCCACCTGCTCAATGGGAATGCCCCTGACCTCTTCGCTGAGTGTTCAGCTTATGAAGATAAGATCAAGTCATTTGGTGGCATTGAGCTTTTCCTTGGGGGTATAGGAACAGACGGCCATATTGCTTTTAATGAGCCAGGTTCCAGTCTTGTCAGCCGAACACGAATCAAGTCTCTGGCATATGAAACCCGGATTGCAAATGCGAGGTTCTTTGACAATGATATCGAGGCTGTTCCTGACATGGCCTTGACTGTTGGAGTGCAAACTGTTATGGATGCACGAGAAGTCGTCATCATTGCCACGGGTGCATCGAAAGCCATTGCTATTCAGCAAGCAGTTGAGGGTGGAGTCAGTCACCTCTGCACACTCTCGTGCCTTCAATTACATCCAAAGAGCATGGTGGTAGTGGACAGAGACGCTACCCTCGAGTTGAAGGTGAAGACGGTGAACGTAAGTAAACAACCCAAGTTGCCTCCATCAACGAGACTGACAAGTATAGTATTTTTACGGAGTCGAGAAGACTATCAGACAGAGGGAGGTCTCGGGCCACCTGCCTCCATCACCCACATTAACAGCTGATGGGGATGAAGATGGTGACCTGAAGCCTGATAACATGGCATCACGTATAGCTCCCACAATGAGGGTACGGTCTGTGACGTTCCCAGTTGGAATGTGAGGTCAAATTTTCTAGGTAGATCGGTAGTTTTATTTATCCGGGAAATTGTATCTGCTGCAAATTTACTTGATCAAACAATTGCCACGAGTAATCAAACGTGGGGTCCATCACTGTAGGATGTCCTGGTTGCACATATGTGAAGTCTGGCGTGCTGATATCTTGGAGGCTATCCTCTAGTCGTGCGATAAGCTTATCGCAAAGACTTGGCTTGGGTTCGTTCTTTTGCTTTAGAATATCAAGGTGCAACCTGATATTTCTCATGTCTAGAAAACGTTTAGTGATTGAATCAAACATGAACGAAATACTTACCGTCTATCTCTCCAACTCCCCCTTGTAGTCCTTGCAGAACTATCAAGGCCGCCCAGGTTATCATTATCAAGTCCCAGTTCGCCCAGATGGAGTCATCATGCTGATGAAGCTTTAGTGTCGCCCTCGCTGACAGGAGTAGCTCTTCCTGCTCATTTGACGTTATGCTATGTGCCCAAAGATTGCCACTTCGAGCAGGATGGTAGATCGACAGCACGAGTAGTCGATGCAGAACATACTGGCGGAGAACCAACTTGCTGCTTTGGTCATCAGGCTCTGTCATCTTCCCCTTGAACTCCTGAAGCCAGTCATCTAGTTGCTTGGCCCAATCTTTAATAAGGATACCATCAATGGCAGTGAAGCTTGTGGCTGAACCATGGTAGCTCAGGCTGGATTCCTGGAAGCAGGACCAGATGGTTGGTAATCTTCGCCCAGTAAAGTGACTCAACCCTGTATGCATCATCCTGGAAAGCTTGTATAACTGATCGAGGGGTGACATGCGTAGGATTGGCAGTGGTGCTTCAATGGGAATCACTGGGCACGACAAATAAATCGATGAGTGCTCCAAATCAACGATCTGAATACCGCTGAACAGCTTACGCCATTCTCTTGACGTATCATCAACATGGGCAGGGCAATAGTCCAGCATCAGTCGGTAACCAATGGCAATCCAGTTGCCAGTTTCCTTTATATTGCCTTCTGTCAGCAAACCAGCAAGGACTATACCAAGGACAGTCTGGAAAGCCCACTCCTCCTGGGAGACAGTTGACTCTCGGGGTGTTCCGATTTCA
This sequence comes from Fusarium musae, assembly GCF_019915245.1. Classification (NCBI taxonomy): domain Eukaryota; kingdom Fungi; phylum Ascomycota; class Sordariomycetes; order Hypocreales; family Nectriaceae; genus Fusarium; species Fusarium musae. Next base: position 175,902 of record NC_058388.1, read on the forward strand.
CTGCTGGGGATGCTCAGTTGAGCGATGGCGTTACATAAAACAGTGAAGAATTGGGGTGCAATTTCTAACACGTCTGGTGGTCCGCGGCTGCTTGAACAATAGAGAATGGATGCAAGTAGGATCGGTTGAGGCGTTGAAAATGTTTGCTTGTCGGGCATAAAGTGTAGCCCTGGCATCCTGTCATGAAAGCTAGAACAAATACATGTTACTAATGGCTTTTTACAATGCAGAGAGAAGGAAACGTACGAGGACCAGAGCGACTCAATAGTATCACGTTGCCAAATTGACGATGGCACGCCTGGGGAACACCTTTGTAAGAGTACAATCGCACTCCAGAGTGGTCCATCGGGTGTTGGTTCTGGTGACTGCTCCGAAACTCCAGAGAACATTCCCACAGCACCAAAGTCCATTTCACTATCGGCCACAATGGATAGCCTCTCCTCAACAACCTTTAACCTAGATAGCACGTTGTTCTTGAAATCTAGATCCAGAGTCCCTGACAGCGAGGGCAACTGAGCTGCATTCGCTCTAGGGACAAACACACAAGGGAGTCCTGCTCGGCGACATCGACGGCACGCTTCACTGCTACCCTGGAGGACGCATTTCATCTTCTGCTTTCGGCAGTTGACTTGGCAGCTTAATCAGCGTTCAATGTCTTGGGTCATAGGTCCAGAGACAGGGGGTTACCCACTGCAAGCCTTGCGGGCCTTGAGTGCTGAAGCCTCATCTGGGGCGTCGCGGTCGAGAGGACGGGAATCTTCGCCGAATGCCATGGTCGAGTGTCAGAGTGGCCGTACGTGGATGTCTGCTCTGCTGTGCTCAGTGGATGTGCATATGCAGAGTGGATGAAGCAAGAAATGTGCGGGGAGCGAAAGAACGGCGAAGCGACCGATATTTCCCAGGTGTCTTATCAGACTAGTCATCCCCGGTCTAGTACAAATGTGGCTACCCGATCCGGGGTTGACCGCCTCCGGGCCGGACTTTGCCGTTGAGCATGCCGATGAGATTGCACCATTCCTGGTCAATGCGGATTGAGCTGACTGCGGAATTATTAACAGTTTTGGTATTAGTCTTTGGCCTTGCCTCTGCAATGCGTACCGTACTCACAGTTTCCATCTTTACGTATTATTTCGCCTGTCTTGCTTTGCCATGTTGGAGGGTGGCTTAGGGGACAGCCAGCAGGCGACTGTTCAATCGGTTGCCCAAGAATTCGAGGTCGGGAGCGAAAAGATACAGGAGATAACGAATCACTTTGTGAAGCAGATAAGTATGCATTGCGTGTTGCTATCTCGAGTGTGTCTCCTTACTGACCCAACCTATCAGAACATGGTTTGAAAGACAAGCATGCTTATCAGATACCATCTTTCGTCACTCATATCCCAAGTGGCCGAGAGAAGGGCCTTTTTCTTTCAGTTGATCTTGGCGGTACAAACTGTCGCGTGTGTGCTGTGACGCTTCATGGCGACTCGACGTTCGATGTGTTTCAGAGGAAGCACTTCGTCCCGCATGATATTCGCGTGCACTCAAGTCACAAACCTCTATTTCATTTCATCGCCCTGAAGATCCAAGACCTCCTTCGCGAGCATACGAGTGAGAGAAGTAGTGAGGGTTCCGATGTTTCCTTCAACCTTGGCTTCACATTCAGCTTCACTTGCGAGCAGACCTCTATCTCCAGCGGTACCCTCGTCCACTGGGACAAAGGATGGGATATCCCAAGCACTCTGGGCCAAGATCCTTGCGCATTACTACAGGAAGCGATTGATGAGATCTCATTACCAGTGCGAGTTTGCGTTCTGGCCAACGATGCAGTCGGAACACTGCTTACTAGAGCATATACCTCGAAAACGAAAAACTCCACCTTGGCATCTATAATTCTCGGGACCGGCACAAACGCTGCGTATATTGAGCGAGTGGCAAATATTCACAGACTCGATACAACAGCCGATCGTACACAACGACCTGATAGTGACGGAATCATGGTGATTAATACAGAGTGGGGATCATGGGATGACGGTTTGAAGGTTCTTCCTCAAACACGGTTAGACAAACTCGTCGATGAGTCTTCTTCAGATCCTGGATGTGGCCTTCTTGAGAAGATGGTCTCCGGCATGTATCTCGGGGAGCTACTGCGCTTATCACTCTTGGACCTGATGCGCGACGATGCATTAGATATGTCATTTCCAGACGGTAGCCCTGTTTACGCCCACATGGGTATTGACAGCGCATTCTTGTCCAAGATCGCAGAGTCAACACCAGAGAATTCGCCGTCAGCTTTATCTTATATCACCGACACGATAGGAGCAACGGGTGTGACATCGAAGGACTTGCAGACTATCCAAACGTTGGCTACTGTTATCGTGAAACGATCTGCTCGATTAGTAGGTGCTGGCCTTGCTGCCATCATCATACAGTATGGCAGGCTTGATACTTCAGGCATGTCTCAGAAGACGGATCTCGGAGGCCATACACATCAAATACACGAGGTGTCGACATCAAGGCAGACCGGCAGCCGGCGGAACACCTTCACACGATTCATACGTCGCATGTTTGGCTGCATAAGCCCGGAAGAACCTTTACCGACATCGCCAAGCGGGTCGTCATATGACTCCAAGGATACGCTTGAGTCTTCGGAATTGGCAGATGAGGTGATTGATATTGCGGTCGATGGCTCACTATTTGAGTTCCATACTGCTTTTGAGAGCTTTATGCGTACTGCTCTGCGCGACGTTGAAGCTATTGGGAAGGCAAATGAAACGAGGATAAAAATAGAGCTTACACGAGACGGGTCGGGGACTGGTGCGGCACTCATAGCTGCGGCTGCAGCGTAGCATATGCATATTGGTATAGATGGTTAATTAGATCTGGATGAAAGAAACTCATAAACTTGGTTCTCCTAATGATTAAGATCCTTCAGCATGCTTATAACTAACTCCCTTCCTCAGATAAGAGCTGTCTCCGTACAGCGTTCTTGTCGTTCCTGAACCCGAAGAGGAAGACCAAGTGTATACATGTCGCCCCAGAACCAACTCAGCGACACGACCACCACAGCTGCTCTACTTCGAAGGTTTTAGAACAAAGTTGTCGAGCTTGAGTGTCAACTTCCCATCTCCCTTGCCCGTCTCTTGACCCGGCACAATCCAATTGATGACCAAGGTACATTTGCCAACATTAATGTTATACGGCAGCTTCATCGACAGGTTAACCCACTGATTTGTCTTGTGCGTTGCTCGCTGCACAGGGTATCCAAGTGAGCTGTTGAAAGAGTTGGGTCCAAAGGCGAGTGTTCCAACTTGGCCCTGGCCCCTGGGGTCGTAGACCCAGATAGTCATTCCAGGTTGGCGGGGATCCAGGCCCTGAGCTGCGCCCTTGGGGAGGTACATGGACCATGAAAGATCGTACTTTCCAAACTTGCAGTTGGTGAAGTTCTGTTCAAGTCTGCTGAAGCCGTATTCGTTCTGTGTCGTGGCGAGACCAGAGATCTGGAGAGCCTGGTCGCTCTTGTAGCCAGATGCCACGATCTTCTGGCTGGTAAGCTTGGGGTAGTACGGAGCATAGACCCATGGTTCTGACGCATGTTAGTGGATTGTCAATGGTGAAGTGAATTTACGAGCTAGTGATGGAAAAAGGTTTTGGGAATATGTTGTTGGCTGTTGACTGGACTCACTGATGGATTTGGACTCGAAGCCAGCATTTTTAAGCATGTTTGAGGGATTGGTGCATGCTCGCTTATCGAGAGATGAAAAGAGGGAGCTCAAGACCCCTGAGGGTGCAGCAAGAGTTGAGGCAACAAAGGCCAATGAGTAGAAAAGCTGTATTTTGACCATCGTGACGAATCGAGAAATGAGATTTCGGGTTCTGTTTTATCACAATCTCCAGAAGAGCACTTTTGCAGACCACACCGTCTTTATAAGGATTGTCACTGGGCATTGTTATTAATCTGAGCGACGCATGTGAGCTCATGTTTTTTCTCGTGGCTTTGGTCTGGATCTGTTTGGGCGCCGATCGAGACCTTCAGGGTGTTCAGCTAATCTAGATAGTGGCATATAGCTACACGAGCTATTGACTACTAGCTTGGCTTGCATGCCAGTTCAGGAACTTCAGCTTTCCACCTGCTCGGTATCATTTTGTGCTAATTGACGTTAATTGCAGAAAGAAGTTAGCTTGTACTGAAATGATGAGTCTATTGGTGAGTCTGTGATCCGCTTCGGATAACCAAAATCGAGCTAAGATAAGCGTTGCTGAGAAGGTACGGATTATGGATTTCCCGATGCTTCAGCCCCAAGCAGGATGTTTCTTGCTTGCATTGGTGTCATTTGCTCATTGCTTCTGGATATCATTAAGTGCTATCGACTTGGATATAGTTTATAGACTATGTTGCGTTCTTGTTATGTTTTTGTGGTGGAGATTGCAAGGAACCTGGTTCGTTCTTTGACATTTCCAGATAGATGGTTAGCTAATTCTAAAAGTCTGGAGCCGCAAGCAAAACGATGTGAAGAGCAGATTTCAATACAATTATCTCTAAATGACTCCCAGGTCAAATAGAAACGAGCTGTTATACAATACTAGTAAACACATGCTTGTTTATACAATAACAGTAGGCTGCAACGAATACGGATACAATGGGAATCGTTTAGAGGCTCCCGGGTAGCATCCGAGAGACAAGAAGACTTGACCTCGGATAAAACCCGAAATAGATGCGGGGTGTAACAGATCCACCAATCGGAGCACAGCGATATCGTTTCCGGGTACTTGAACTCCAAAATTCCGTTTGTGATTGGCAATTCCGATACGTTAAATACAGTCTTGGATGTCCTTTCGCGCGAGGAGGCATTTCTATCACTGACTGCGTCGATATCGATCTTCAATTACCTCAAGTAAGCAATGTCGAAAGAATTCTCCGAAGAGGACATCGCCGCGCATAACACGCCGGATGACCTATGGCTGGCGATCAATAATAAAGTCTACGACTTTACGGATTTTGCGCCAGATCATCCAGGAGGTGCCGAGAGTGAGTAGCCGATAACTGTATAACAACAACGACATTATTATGGGAGCTGACATGGAAAAGTCATCTACCAATATGCTGGCAAGGATGCGAGTGACGAGTACAACAGTTTTCACGCGCCGTCATTGGTCCAGAAAGCACTAGATGCCAAATATCACCTTGGATCTCTCAAAGTGTCTAGCAATAAGAAAGAGCCAGAATCCAATGGGCAAGCAAAGAGCAAATCAAGTAATCCCAGTGAGAGACCTCCTCTTCGCGACATCATCAACTTGCACGACTTTGAGAACGTAGCATCAACAGCACTCGCAAAGAAGGAATGGGCATATATCAGTGGAGGAGCAAACGATAATCTCACCCGTGACGCAAACGCCTCATTCCTCGGTAGAATCTGGCTACGGCCAGCAGTCATGAGAGACGTCCGAACAGTCGACACCACAACCGAGCTATTCGGTTGCAATCTCCAGTTACCAGTATACATCTCACCAACTGGCGCAGCCTTGACTGGTGGCGAACAAGGAGAGCTCGCATTAGCCAAAGGAGCAGCAAAGACAGGCATCATTCAGACACTGGCAACACCCTCTTCCTTCCCACATGAAGATGTCCTTGACGTCACGCCAGAACGAGCCTTTTTCCAGTTATACGTGAACAAGAACCGAAAACTATCAGAAGACCTGCTGAAAAAGGTCGCAAAAACTGGCAAGATCAAAGCACTCTTCGTCACAGCAGATTTACCCGTCGTGTCCAAGCGAGAAGCTGACGAGAGAGTTAAAAGCGCGAACGTCGGACCAGGGGAAGACTGGAAAGGATCGGGGCTGGCACGTCAAACGGGCTCGTTCATTGATCCATCTCTGAATTGGGATGATATCACCTGGCTCCGTGCTCAGGTCGACGTCCCCATTGTCATCAAGGGAATTCAGAGATGGGAAGATGCTAAACTGGCTATGCAACACGATGTGCAGGGCATTGTTCTAAGCAATCATGGAGGGCGCGCAGCGGACACAGCTCCTCCGTCAATTTTGCTACTCTTGGAGCTTCACAAGAATTGCCCTGAAGTGTTCAATAAACTCGTCGTTTTAGTTGATGGCGGATTTAGAAGAGGTTCTGATGTTCTCAAAGCTATCTGCCTTGGAGCATCAGCTGTTGGTCTTGGAAGACCATTCGCTTACTCAGTCGGCTACGGTGAAGACGGCGTTGAACACGCCTTCAATAGTAAGTTACAATCACCAAAAGTCCAAGCAACACTTCCAGTACTAACACCCCCAAGTTCTACGAGACGAGCTGGAAACCGCGATGCGTCTTTGTGGCCTGACAAACTTGGCAGATGCCAGCCCCGACTATGTAAACACTGCAGATGTAGATCACTTTGTCCGCGCTGGAGGACATCCTTACGCCCGAAAAGTGCGGAGACCTGGTTCCAAGCTTTAAAGAGGTCACGACACATCAGAGCTTGTGAATAGCCGTGCGGGTATCGGCATTCCGAGAAAAGCGCATGGTTTTTCTGCAACTTCACGATCGATTGTCCCTCTGACCCGGCATAAATGGCGTGGCTAAGTTGATGAGGTTACAGTATCGGTACAGAAGAGGGTTGGGGGCTGGGAAGAATGAGGGGAATGGGTTATATTAGATCTGGGGTTCAATATCTGTGCTTAGTTTTTGCATTTTGCCACCGGGTAAAATACGTAAAATGAAGGAGGGCACGTCAAGTTCAATGCCGAATTAATTGACAATTTACTTGGAAGCTGGCCGTTTATTAGTGATGTCTCTCTGTGGATCTAGCCTGTGGAGTCGAGTAACCACTTCCGAGAGGATGAAACCGGTCCCAGTTTAACCGCTTGCACTGCAATGCCGGAGGAACAATGCCCGGATCGTCGAATAAAGTCAAAGCTGAAGCTCAGAATGGCAGCATGTCACAAAACCAGTCTCCGCATTGTCGAACCACGTGGCGACGTTCCAGATCGAGGAGCCCGGCTGTTTATCAGCTGCCCTGCATCGATTGACCCAGCCTCTGAAATCACCCGTCGAATCATGGGTTATTCCGTCCGTTTGTGGTTTAATTGCTAGGGGCACAGGGGGTCGCGAATTTAGCCTGAACACAACATAGCAGCGTTTCAGGACATATTCCCACTGGGGGTCAAAGGCCTGATTCATCTATGCAATGTTATGATCAGGGAGCAATAGCTTCGGGCCGGCTCAAATGGAGAATTTGTTTGCTTGCTGAAACAACACCTCGTTCAGTGATCATCCCTATATAAACACTCCTTGGCACCGACAATCAATATCACATTTACCTTGTCAATCACTTCTCTTTCTTCACTTTTTGTATATATCTATCTTTTCGTACATATTCATCCACAATGAAGTCATTCCTCAAGGCTGCTGTCAGCACTTTCCTGCTCGTTGGCACCGTCGCCGGCGCTGCTATCGAGGACCCCGTTGAGCTCTTCAACCGCCAGGCATCCGGTGTTGTCATCCGCCAATGCACCCGACCCGGTGTCCTCGCTCTCGCCTACGATGACGGCCCTGGACAGTACACCAGCCAGCTCGTCGACATCCTAAACAACGCTGGCGCCAAGGCCACCCTCTTCCTGACCGGCACGCTCTACGGCTGCATCTACAACCAGCAGGCCGCCATCAAGAAGGCCTACAACTCTGGCCACCAGATCGCCAGTCACACCTGGACTCACCCCCAGAACTTCGGCAGTCTCAGCACCGACGGGCTCAAGCAGGAGATGCAGAAGGTCGAGCAGGCCCTGGTCAACATCATCGGCAAGAAGCCCGCCTACATGCGCCCTCCCTACCTCGCCACCGGCGGCAACGTGCTGCCCACCATGCAGCAGCTCGGATACAAGGTCATCACCGACGATGTCGACTCCGGTGACTGGAATGGTCAATCGGCGCAGCAGAGTCTGCAGAAGTTCCAGCAGGCTGGTGCTGGTGGAAACGGTCACATTCCCCTCATGCACGAGACCTACGCCAGCACGGTGCAGACTCTCACTCCTGCCTTGATCAACTGGGCTAAGCAGAACAACCTCAAGCTCGTCACTGTTGGTAAGTTTGGCAAGAAATGGTAAATGGATCAAGTATAAGAAGTGTTGCTAACAATTTGTAGCTGACTGCCTTGGTAACGCTGGTGGTGCTTACCAGTCTGGAACCTTCAACGGCAACGGACAGAACTACTGTTAAGCTACTAATTAGCATGACTGAAGAGTTTGTTGGAACAAATCCACGAGTTGCTATTTGCGACATTGTTTCAAGTTGAGAGGCGGTTGTATGAACGGAGTTTTCAGGTCTAGTGATTCAGGTAGTTGAGCTACATCACAATGCCAAGTACATATTTCTTTCTGCAAATGGCTCCGCCTGACGCAGCGTACATATATATGCAAAGACCCATCTCCCAAAATAATGCTGTTTAAATACCATTCTTGAGGCTCTTGTGACTACGGAAACCGCCCTTTCTCTCTTGTTGCTACTTCAGAACATTGCTATCAAGAAGAATACAAAGTGATTTGACTACACAGACGCTACCCAAAGCTGCACAGAGCATAGCCGAATGTCGTTAGTTGCAACGCGGACACAGGTAGCGAGCATTCCGTTGACGTTTATACTCCCGAGGTTGGAGACGTCGTTGAGCCAGTGTCGACACCAACGTGTGGGTTGCTAAGCTCGCTGATCCTATCATAAAAAGGATCAAGTGGTAAACTTACGTTGTCTGGTTATAGTCGTTTCATCGACGGAAGAACATCTCATTAGCTTAAACGCGTAAATGAATAGAGCTGTGATTACAGAATATTACTATCGGCCCAAGACATTTATGCACCTAGAAGCTTACGGCATAAACATAGTACTGCGAGGGCTATCAGATCGGAAATTGACGTGCACTTCCGTTGGCATATGACTAGACGTTATGCTTTGTTCTTTCGTATAGGTACCAAACGTCAATTGGAGATGATATCATTGGTCTACTGTCTATCAAGGCCCAAACATTCCGAAATAGATACAAATTTAAAACCCTTAGAGGTAAAGAGATCCAATAGGTGTTGCGTTACAACTGTGGCGCTTGTATGGTAATGGCCATGCATCAAGACGATAGGTCCTGCATAGTCGTCCTTATCGATGTTAGGCTGATTGCGTACCCAGCTCTTGATGATCTCAATGGTGGACTCATATTTGTCATCCTTTCCAAAGATCCAGTCCATTGTGTCCATATTCCACTGTATAATGCTGTACCCATTGTCATTCAGGGTCATTCTGCAATCAATTTCACATGCGCCATAAGGAGGCCTGACGAAACTGGATCTAAATCCAATCACATCATACAGCCATGCATTCATCTTTTCCTGTGAGGCATTAGCTTTAAAGAATGAGGACAAGATATACAGAGCATACAATATTATCCAATGCCTTGTCACGGCCAGCCTCATCTAGGTTGATATGGTCCCACCTAGCAGGCATTAGTTGAATAGACTGCAGAAAACTTGGTAAAACTAACGTGTGGAGTCCAATTTGATGCCCAGATTTATATGCAGCTTGGACGTATTTATCCAGCTTCACTGTATGGTAATGGCGCGGAGCATTTGGAAAAAACGTCGCTGTTGCGTTGTAGCTCTTCAAGAGCGCCAAGAGGTCGTATATCCCCTCATTAGGATTATCGTCATAAGTGAGAGCGATAGTGCGTGGTGTAACACATCGTCCTACAGAGATTAATCGGGGACCTTTCAATGCTGCGAGGTGCTCTGGGTTGACTTACTGTATACCTTTGTGCGATGCTTTAAGGTGGAGGATGCACCATAGTCTGAGCTTCCCTGGAAGCTGAAAAGAATCAGAATCTCTTGGCGTAACGGGTCCGAGTAACTTACTAGAAGAAAACTAGGGCGATCCCGAGTAGAACCAAGATCCCTTTATGGGCTGGCTGTAAGCTGGACATGACTTGAGCGGGCTTTGTGGCGTGAGTAGATGTGAAAACTAAAGGCGAAAAGAGTCTGGCAAAGATTCAGAATACGAACTGAACCAGCATACCCACCTCTGTATAAATCTGTCGTCACAAGACCCACTCGAGATCTCCGCCTCAAATGTCCCATACACCCTTCCGACCCGAGGTAGTGTCACGCAGCCGACATTTCTCTCCGCCACCTATTGCAAAGCAACGTCTTTCACCGCCTGAAGAAAAGCTTTCATCAACGCATCGGTCCGGCAATTACGATGTCACCTTCGTCACATCATCGCCTTGATATCTTTACGGGCGTTGGGAGTTGGGAACTACTAAACGTTAAGTAGCGGGGTGAAAAACGTGTGCGCGTCTGTGCATGAACCTGGTTCCTGGTAGCGATGTACCAGCGAGTGACCTCGCTGAACTTTTAAGTTTGGCTCTCGGGCAATACTTTCTCGATGTAACATCACGGCAGTTCCGTGTGAAGAAATCGGTCAGGACCGGCCAGTGGCTTTTCCAGGCGGTGAGGTGAGGCGTGCGATGGAAGCACTGACATTGCGGCACTGGCCGTTGGGAAATCGGGAATTTTTGCTCATTGTGTGGCTATGGAATTACTTCTCTTAAAGAATTAAAGCCATATTAGGAAAGCTTGTGTCAGTCACCAACACTTGTACTTATCATCAATTAGAAAGCAGGATCCTACTTTCTCGTTATTCTTCATACATCATCAAGTAGATATGACTACCAAGAAAGAAGGACACATACAGTGGATCGAGGTATGTTAACAGTAAAGCACCGGCGTTTCTTGATAAGCACCAACTAACGAGTAACAGGGCCTCCGTGGCATCGCGTCAACGTTGGTCTGGATCGCACATGTTACACGGGCTTATGATCTTGATCTCTACTCTCCAGTCTCTGGCGAGGGATTAAGACCACGACTTTTCCAACTCCCTTTCCTGCGAATTTTAATCCAAGGCCGATTGGGCGTCGTCATCTTCGTCTATGTCACAGGCTATGTGTGTGCAATGAAACCATTGGCATTGTTTCGACAGGGCAATTATGAAGCAGGCTGGAGTTGTGTTTCCAAGTCTGCGCTTCGGCGACTTCCACGGTTGTTGTATCCCAGTGCCGTTGCAACAGTTCTAGCGTGGGCTGCGACACAGCTGGGACTGTTCGAGGCTGCGAAGATGACAAATAGCTACTACCTGACTCGAACAGTCCAGGACAAGTTGCCGCTATCTTCAGCAGTCGGAAAACTCTTTGCCAATATCTTCAGCACCTGGACTGGAGGTGGAAATAAGTATGATGTTCATCAAGGCACGCTCTTCGAACTGTTCAAAGGCGGGATGTATGTGCTTCTGTTCGTCACTGCAACTGCAAAGGTTCAAGCAAAGTTCAGAATGGGTGCATCATTAATCCTATGGGCCTACCTTTGGGCCTGTGGCCGACGTAAGTAGTCTTCTTGAAATGAATTGCTGTGCATATGACTGACAGATCTATAGCGTACTTCATGCAATTCTGGTGGGGAGTATTTATGAATGATTTGCATAACTCTAGACTGTCTCAGCGCATCTCATGGAGCAAGTCTCGGTACATCCCTTTCTTCGGCTTCTTGTCAGTAGCAGTCGGTCTGTTCATCGCATCATTCCCTGAAGGCCGCATTGAGTTGGCTCCCTGGTCACATTGGCAAAATCAGATCTTGTCAGCAATTGTCCCCAAGGACTCTGAGTTCCCCAAATTTGCATCTTCCTTCGGATTCTGTCTTCTGACAATTGGCGGGGTCCTACTACCTGGGTATGCAGACATTCTATCCCATCGTGTCCTGGTATGGCTCGGCAAGCGATCATTCGCGGTGTATCTTCTCCACGGTACGCTGCTGAGATGGTTACTCACATGGATGGTATATGGAAATTCTCTATCACCCACTCTGCAGGTTCAACAGCCAGAAGTTGCTTCTCCAAAGCTTGAATATGCGGGTAATACGTGGCTACTCTTTTGTCTACCACCTTGGCTTGGGCTTCTATATGGGCTTGCGGAGATCTGGACAACATACATTGATACGGCAGCTGAACGATTCACCAATCAGCTTGTTGCCTACATCCGTCAGGAGGAGCTGAAGGGCTTGTCATTGGTCTGAACACAAGTGCGTCAAGTAAATACTATTACTCTCAGCGTACTTAGATAGGATGGTCTACGTCAACTTTCAATCTATATAAAATGGTGGAAATTTGAACGAAATTCACATGTATGTTTACTACAGGAGCAAGTTTAATCGACTTATTTCTTATCCTCTTGATCTATATGCAAGATGTTGGTCCTCTATCTTAGTCCTCCATGTGCCATAGAACAGCCAAGTATTTTTGGACCACTGATCTGAATAACCTGATGAAAGTCTGCGTTTACGTGAAACTCGTATTCTTCATTGTCACCGCCAACTCACTGAATGATGGTTATCACTTCCCCCAATAGTATCATTGCCCCTCGATAATTGTAGCATGTAAGGATGCTCCTACAAGAGGCGGTGTGATATTTCTGCAGTTTGCGGTATGCAGGCTTGACTCGATAGCCACGACCCTTGTCACAACGTCTTCATAGGATTCACAAACACGACGCCGATAGACTTCTGACTCGTATCCCGAGCCCTACTCTCTACGTTACATTAGAGCGGGCGGGCCGATGGCGATGTAGCCTCGGCAAGTCCTCAACATGAGGCGAACCTATCAAAGCTCCAAGACATGACCTCAACGCTTTCCCACTCCCTCGACCTCATGAGTGACCAATTAAAAACGACCCGACGGTGATGTCGTTCGACGGATGGATGAAATTTAAAGAGTTTAAGCTTCATCGGTGAGCTTACCAAGCGCTCGGGCTATTTTCGCCACAGGCTAAATGCAACAAAATCAACGGTTGCTGCCATTTTTTTAGTTTCAGTGCCTAATCATTCTAAACGTAATGATTTATGCCTTGAAATTGCAACTTGAGAACAAATATCTGGCACTTGCAAAATGGCAGACTCTTATCTTCGTCTCTCGTTTGGCATCTTGAACATCTTTGGATTAGTTCTCCTATCTTTTATACCATGGCCAACTCCTCCTCCCATCTTTATCGGGCTGCCTGCCAAGATTCTGCAGTTTATTGCCATCTTCTACAAGGTTGAATATGTGCACATGATATGGCGATGGATCAGATATGAGCCTGTGCAGGCTCCCTCCAAAGACGACAAGCTACCATTCATCAGCATTGTCATACCCGTCTTCAACGAGTCCGAGTTTGTGAAAAACTCAATCAAGTCTATCGAGCTCTCAGACTATCCCAAAGACAGGATTGAGTTGATTGTTATCGATGATGGCTCTACTGATGATACATGGGAACATGTCAATAAGGCTGCAGGCTCGGTCTCCACATCTGGCATAACACTTCGACTCTTACAGCATGCACACAACCAGGGCAAAAGGAAGGCCATACAAACTGGCTTTGCTACTGCTCTTGGAAGTATCATCATATCCCTCGACTCAGATAGCGTCGTGGAGAAGGGTGCACTTCGCAATATCGTGAGTCCTTTGATGAAAGATCCTTCCATCGGTGCTGTAGCTGGACACTTGGCTGTGTTGAACATCTCGAGCATCAGCGTCTTCTCGTTCCAGAGTCTTTTGCCGCGACTCTTGGATATTGTCTTCGATCATATCGGTAACCTACCGCGCTCAGCACTCTCAGCTGAAGGGTTTGTCACGATCCTTCCAGGTGCTTTCTCGGCCTTTAGGGCAGATGCCGTTCAATCTCATATCGATAGGCTATGTACAAGCACCTTCCTTGGCGCACCTTTGAAACATGGAGAAGATATGGAGCTCGCATACCGAATTCTCTGCGACGGCTGGAGGACGGTTTACCAAAGCAACGCTGTCGTTCATACCATGGCCCCTGAAAGTCTTGAGAAGGCGTTGCTAATGTTTTCTCGATGGGAACGTACCAACTATACTTTCCTCTGCATGGGATACCCGGCTTTGACAGTGCAGAAAACACTGAAGCTCTGGCTCGCGATGAGGCCCCAACGCGTTCAGTCCCCGGAGTTCGTGGACAAGGAAAAACAGGAAGACGAACCCTTCATCACCAAAGACGGAACAGGAAGCATATATCCATTCATCAACGTGGCATGCATCTGGCTAAAAGGACCACTAATGCTCTTGGTCACTTACACGTTGCTGAGATGTGTGATTCTATACCCCAGACATGCGCTTTGGATATTATTGGAGATTTCTATCCTGACAGTTTGGAGGAGCTTCATGCTCATTCCAGATGCCCTACGGGAGAAACATACAGAGTATGTTTCCGATGTTGGCGGACTACAAATCTATCACACAAATGGGAGACTGGTATGGCGATTGATGCTTTCCTGGCTGGCGGGGATGTTTCAGTTGGGGATTCTGAGTTGGACCTCAATTTTCGGAATTGTGACTTTGAAGAGCCAAAAGTGGTGGACGAGATAAATAGGTATTTATTTAATTTACAGAAATCATTAAATATGATCATTCGACTTCGTTCAGAAGTTGTATAGAGTTTATAAATCGATTATTAGACTTTCACTAAGTATGTCATAGCTGGGAGTACCTGGCTAAATCTTAAGGAGCCCCGAAGTTTATGTGATTGCCGGGCTCCCATTGCTGAGCCAACTGAGTCTGGTAGGGTTCTGGCAAGAGGGAAACGACAACGATAGGCTGAATCAGCCGAATCGAGACAGCCCTGTCATTCTCAAGTCCGAACGCTACATAAAAACAAATTTGTTCATACCTACCACGTGAATTTGGTTCTATCTGTGCTGCTTTACCCTTGTGATCCATCTGTTCTGATACAAAAAAACCGCATCTCTTGTTCTCTTTTGAAAACATCGTCAAATCTCCGCATAAGCGACAAGCAACCTCGTAGCCCGATGTTTGTGAATAACCAGCAAAAGAGGCCCGATGAAGCAGCCTGCCTATGTCATAGCGGCACTTCCTTTCCCGCAATTGAACATCCTCGGGCCGACAAGAGCAGTCTTGGTTACGTCATGAACCTCGATACACAGTTGACGGCATTGTTGGTCGGAATCAGAGCATGTCTCCTATGTTCAAACGATGGCAGGATAATCCAAAATGCACTCCTGGCTCTGGAAGGCATCTCGCTGCTTCTCGAAGCAGAGCAACGCGTCTATGCTCCCTCTACAAGGACTCAAACACCTGAAAACAGCTGTTTATCGTCTGAGCAGTCAGATGGTAGCCCGCAAGGGCCTATGGATGCCATGAAGGAACAATTCGCATTCGGAAATATTGCACTTGATGATAACGAGAGTACGTTGATCGCAAGAAGACTTATCAGGGATGCAGCTATAAGAGTCGGACAGAACCTTCGGTGGATCGGTATGAAGCTTAAGTCCGGGATAACAGGCTCTATCCATCATCCTCAACGACTTGACCAGGAAAGAGAACTGGCTATGGGCCGTGTAAAGATTATTGTGGCAAGAACATCTTTACATTTCTCATAACTCATAGAGAATAGGACACTTCTAGTCGGACCTGGCGCGATAGATGAAACAGATAAATACTTTGGGCAACCAATATATACATTTCTTCCATCTAGTCCTTTTATGGCCTGCATGTTTACGATAAAATGCAGCAGTCTGTTGTCCACAAGAACGCCATAACTAAATACTCATCTTTTCCTTTACTCCTATATACTGTAGAGCTGCTCGCTTTCCAAAAGGTCTATCATTCCAGAGATGGCTTCTAATCGACTCTCAGCCGCTTCAAGCAGATGTCGGGCCACTTTATACATTTGACCTTGTTTCACTTCCCTCATAGTAAGACTTGTGTTGTTTATGTTCTCTATATCGCGAATCGCTCTCGTGATCCTGTATTTGACAAGTTCATATGTGCCAATAATGCCGTTTTGCCCTGTCAGGACCGAGTCGCCGATCTTCAGACGGCAACTCTGGAGAGCAGCAAGATCCTCCAGAGCGTCAGCAATCCGAGATGAGGTCCAATCGTACAGTAAAGCCAAGATACTAGACAATTCCATGCTTCGAGATATACAAGTTGAACATCCCAAAATTCGCTTTTGCACCTGCTCGGCCGCCCACAAGACTTGTAGTACTGCATCCAGACGTAGAGAGGACGAGTTCCCCGATCCAGTGGTATACATAAGTAGTTGGGCTTTGGCCAGTAGCTGTGGCCAAGAGGTTCCACATGGGTGGGCACCGAGGTGATATGATCCGATGGGTTGTCTAGCGATATCCGTGATAGTGGCCATGATGGCATTGATCTGTATATCGACTTCGCTTATATAGCTACTGGTATTCTCTGCGTCCTCACTCGCTACCGCGCAGAGCCCCGATAAGCCTGCAGAGCTATGGTCGAGTACGACCCCGTCAGTTGCAACATGTACTGGACATGTATTTTCCAAGCCATCGTTAAATAGAGCATGGTCTTGCCCCCGCTCATGTTTCAGACTCCCAGGAGACAAGTCAAAGCCCTCAGTGTTGCTTAACAGCATGTTCTGCAGTATCAAGTCATCAGAATCGCAGATGCTAGAGGGCTGTGTGACGTCTGAGCTGGGACATGGTGTTGAAGCCCAAGGATCTTGTAGCAAGAATGCGATGCCCTGAGAGTCTGGCGGGCAGAGAAGAACTTCTGGATTTGAAACGATCGGTAATTCGTTTTTCGGACATGGCAGGCTATTGACTGATTGTTTGATACAACTGGTGAGACTGGCTTGTGGTTCCCGGCGAACACAGGCTGTCATTGATGCTTTGCTTGTCTTGGGCTTCAGACGCGGACGCCCAGCTCTCCGAGCTTGGCTATATACGCAGTCGAGACCTCGCATCCGACATCGCTGGCAACAAGGCATCTCACCGCTGCATTTGAGCTTGCTTTTGGTGCAGCTATCACAGCAGCCTCGAAGTCTCGGCTGAGTCATGGTAATCGAACAATGTTTTCGCAGTAGAAGAGGGTTGATGTGCATGTTCTCTCGAAGAATCAACTTTGATTTAATGAGTAAGTAGACAGCTTGTTTGCCTATGCGACAGGCCGCTTTTGAGATCTTTGCGTTTTAGGCCAAGATCCGATGTGCTCAGACCGCCAGAATTTCTGGATCGGCGATCCCATCAAGGACTTCCTTGTCAGTTTCTTAGTACTACTCTCTTTGTGAGCTGCTAGACTTTTAAGTTACCTGACCGCCATGTGCTATTTGCAGCTAAGGCCGGTAGCTCAAAGCTTATCCTCAACTGTAGCCTTGGGAAACTAATGAGATGAATGCCCCAGAGATGTTTGAGCTGCTGATTAGTGTATTCTCTTTTTGTCAACGGCATTTCGCTTCAATATACTATACAAGAACAATAAAGGATGTAGTCTGTAGCAACCGCATTATCAATTCTGAAGCCAAACTTTGCAAGATATAAGGTTCATATGAGAATGAGAAATGAGGTCGCATTGGCATTGGAGGCCATGTTACTCTGACAAGCCAACCGCATCAAAGGAGAATGAACTAAAAATATAGTGGGTGCCTGGTGATACATCCCAACAAGGGAGTATCGCGACCGTGAATTGCATGGTGTTGTATGTGACCTTACTGAGGCCTGCACCACTTAAATTTTCTGTTGGCTGCCCGCTCTTGTGACTTTTCAGGGTGTTTGCTTCATATGTCTCCCTGAGACGTATGAAAATCCCATTTAACTTTAGCTTTTTGCGCCAGAGAGGCATGCAAGCTAAAGGCGGGTAAAGTCAGCCCTGAAATATAGAGGGGACTTGCCTGTATCCAGCCCTGAGTGGCGGAGAGGCGACATCTTCGCTACTGTAGTTAATTAATAGTTAGCCGTTAGATCGCAGGCCCAGACGACGGCAATATCAGATAAGTAGATTGTAAAGGACTTCAATTCAGATCCTTATCAATAGCACTAGGAAAAGACAACGAAAACATTGGCCATCGCCTTTTCTGCCCAAAGTAGCCAGTCTTCTTCATAGCATCCTTCTGTAGCTGCCAGAGCCAAATTTCTATTTGCCCAGTATTGTATTTAGACTAGTACCAGGAGAGTACACTGGTCTTTCCTGATACCATTACTGCCGAAGCCTTTGGCATGATCTTCTACAGTATGATAGCACATCAATGAAGGTGCCCATGTGCTGGTAATGGCTATTGCCGAATCTGGTTTCGGTATGACGAATTAATTCACACGCCGCCACGTAATCGAGGTATGGTTGTCCTCATGCGGTATCTCCGCGTTTCTGCGGAGTGACATTGATTGTTGGAACTGAGCGGGGCGAACCTCAACCAAATGAGCCTCAGTCAGGTCAAGTCACCCAGTGTGCCAAGAATAATTAGACTCAAGACTAGATTAGCATTCCTCTCAAGAAAAGCTATCAGGGTCAGTCCATTCGACTGTTGTGCAATCTAGAGGCCGCAGTACTTAGTGGAGATTCGTGTAATTCTGCTCATAGGCGGGGTGCACACACAGTTGACATAATCCCAACTTCCGGCTGATAACGGAGGGTTGCTCAAACGTGGCCTCTAAATAGCTGCTATCGAACTGGTGGTGGCTTGGCCACAGAGCGATGTGACCTTCTATACAATGAGCTTTGCCCTTCGTTAAGATGACTGGCCAGCGGACAAACCGCCATAGTGTCGTCTTGACGCAACTGGGCGAAGATGGGTGCATGACCATTTGCGGAATGACACAGGCTGCAGGCAACCTTTTTGCTTTTAGTCGTAAGGCTGAGCAGCCATTTTAAGCTTGATCGAAGGGGCTGAGCACCGCAGATTAATGTATAATAGCAAGGCCTTATCTCCCCCTGTACTTGCCTCTTCCCTCCCACGATGTAATTTACCCGTTTTTGCTTTCAAACATGTCACGATAATACAGAAGCATTCCCTCAATTATTTCTCGACTGATAGGGCGTCGGAAGCTCAGAATCTACTCCATGCAATGGCGGCCAATTCTTGGTTCTTATCCATTGCAGTCATGGTCACCAGTCTTCATCTTTCAGTCCAACATGATCCCATCAAGGACTTTTGTCGGCGGTTTGGACACCAAACAGCAGTGGTAGATCGCAAACTCTACATTGATGGTGGACTGGTCAACTGGAAACCGCTAGAGACCGACCCAAAGAATTATACAAGTACGCTGTATTCCAGTATCTTGCTCGGAGTGAAGTAACCTTTTTCTCAGATACCTGGCTGATGTGGCACGACCTTGATCACAACAGCATAGATGATATGCCACAGATTCATGCAAACCTCAGCAAAAATGACTCGATTCCTTCCGTACATGGCGGCGCACTTTGGGCAGACGATGTCAACTACCGTTTATTCCTCTTTGGCGGCGAGTTTTTTAGTGGCAGCCCGACCACTTCGAACTTCATGTCCTACGATATATGGTATGATCAGTGGGATGATTTTGGACCCCCCTCCGAAGATATCCAGCGCGTCAGCTATGGAGCTTCCACAACTGTGAAGGAGCGAGGAGAAGGGTAAGTTGATAGTTTCAGTGGGCTCAGTGGTTTCTATGCAACAGCCAGTACTGACCTCGTTAGATATTACTACGGAGGCTACCTGTCCAGAGCTTCTGTAATAGACTGGACCGGCGAGCGGCGTGCGACGTCAGATTTGATCCGATATCAGATGGATAGCAATACGTGGGCGAAACTATCGGGACCGGACGATGTAAGACGCGCCGAAGGAGTCATGACATTTATCCCCGCGAGCGACCGAGGAATGCTGGTCTACTTTGGTGGGTTTCAGGACCCTGGCGATAATGGCACAATGGTCCCACAGCCATTGGATGAGATATTCCTCTACGATATGATATCAAACAAGTGGCACGTTCAAAAGGCGAACGGGACCATTCCTGAGAGTCGGGGAAGATTCTGTGCTGGGGCTGTATGGGCAGAGGATCGCAGTAGCTACAACATGTAAGCAACCCGGTCAAATTGAGTAGTCTTTACCAAGTGCTTCAGGATGCTGACTCGTGTATAGATACATAAACGGAGGCCATGGACTGGAGGGCCCTGGATTCGATGACGTCTATATCCTCTCTTTGCCATCCTTCACATGGATCAAAAGCTATCCTCTTGACCAAAACGAGACAGGCTACTACCCATCTCATAGCCTATCATGCGATGTCATCAACCAAGGCTCACAAATGTTTACCATCGGTGGAGCATTTCCACTGGATAAAACATGTGATGTCGAAGGAGTCTGGGGCGTTCATAACATCGATTTGGGCAATCAGATTAAGTCAAATTTCAAGAAGGTTTGGGCAGGCTATGAGCCGAGTCTCTTCGGATACAAGGTTCCTGATTTTGTGACGAGCGTTATTGGGGGAACGGAAGATGGCGGTGCGACTAAGCTTAAGCCTGACCATGGTTTTGTCGACAATGATCTTGGCACATTGCTCAGTATGAAAGCAGTCTTTACCAAACGCACGAAGCTCGATGATGGGCGCAGTGATCCGACGGCTACTTCATCAACAGGAGGATCAAGCTCAAAATCAGGACTGTCAACAGGCGCAATTATTGGTATCGCTGTCGGTGCTGGAGTTGTTGTGCTGGCAGCCCTTATTGGTCTATGGCTACTCCGCAGGAAGCGAAAGGCGCAGCGTGATATCCGGTCAGCTCCTACGACAGAATCGTTTTACTCAGTCCGATATATGCCGCAAGCTTCAAGCCAGCTAAACTATCCTCAGTCTCCCGAAAGGTGGCGCCGTGGAAGTCCCGGGGTTCGAGAGTATGAGGGGGAAGACCCAGGTCAGGTTCACTACTGGAGGCCGTTTCAGGTCAACGTGGAGCCGTGTGAGATGGATGGGCAGGGGACTAGATCGCCCGAGACTCACGCCGAGATAGATTACATCAGAAGCCGTGGAGTTTCTCACTAAGCAGCTGGTTGGAGATTATGAGAAACGAGGATTTATTGATCGTCGAGAGCGTGAATTCACAGAGTGCCTGGAGCACATCTACACATGATATGCTGATTAATTGTTAAGAGTTATTATATAAGAGATTAAGTATATTTGTGCTATTCAATACGCATATTCACCTCGGATATTTTTAAATGTTATTATTCCTCCATACTCTTGGCGAGTGCAACTCCTCCTCGCTCTCACTCATGGCAGTTTTGGTTATTTTGACCTCCCACTTGGTCTCCTTTTTAATACCAAGCTTGAGATCACTTGGTTGTCTCGAATCAAACGCCGACGCTTTCTTTTCATAGCCATCCTGGCGACTCACTGACGAGAGTGTGTACGCCTCTCGACTTCCAAAGGCCCTTGGTGTTCCGGGCCCAGGAGTGCGCGGTGATGATCCATAGCCAGATGGGCCGAGAGATAAGGGCTTGCTGGTCAGGTTCAGGCGGAAAGCGATCTGTTTGATCAGGGGCCGTAAGGTTGCTAAGCTACTTGCTGTGATGGCCAAGCCTTGCTCGATAGTTGACCAGATGGCGATGTCAGTGGTGTTCCCTGGTAGTAATAGGTTAGTTGATGGCCACGTAATCAGGGGTATCGTGAGCTTACAGAGGAAATCAGGCTTTCCAAGAAGATGCAAGTATGGGAATCGAGCAATAACGGCTGCGCTAGCACTGTTGACTGTCAGTATAATTGGTTTCATCTGTGGTATAACCAAGACGTACATGCAACCCATCGCAAGTAGAGGGATCAAAGAATATTTCGTTCGCTTGTGCAATTGCAGATTCCATACAATCCACCCAGGAAGCAGCGCAAAAACAAGGTCAGAGCCAACAGCGAAAACACTGTAGAGAGCCGCCAGTCCAATGACGACACCAGGATTGATACACTTGCCATCTTGGTCCTTGTTCCAGAAGTACGATATAGGATGGCACTGGAATAGGGTGACGAAGAAGAAGATGCCGCACGAGATGACAGTCGAGAACATGGCGAGGTAGATGGTCCATCGTTGGATCTTTTCGGTGGTGACTCTGAGGAGGAAATAACCGATGGAGAGTTTGCAGGCGATCATGGTGAGGGCGTATCCGAGGTAGCAGAACCACCAGCACATCATCGCAGTGTGGATTTGGTTGGTTTCGAGGTCGTCGTGGTGTCTTCCAGTGCCGAACGTGACACCAACAGTCGATGAGGTCGCATAACAAGTGAAGAATACCTAGAGAAATAGAAGGTCAATTGCTGGATGCTCGGGTATCCCTTGAGGCTCAACATACCATGGCGACAACCATCAGCCAGTCATCCTTCCTGAACCCATTGACCATAAACAACCGAACATAGCATCTCAAAAGACAAGTGATGATTGCCATAGCCCAGAAGGTGATATTCACCGCCATGAGCTGCGGCCCTCGATTCTCAATGTGAGCCGCCATAATGGGGGACAGATCAGTTGATGGTTTCTGCGCAAATAAAGTTTGTCAGGATGGAAATCCCGCCAAGAAACAAGTTCCTGGGGGCGACGGGATCCTTTATATGAAACGGTGGAATTTGCTATTGTATTTTTTGTGCTTGGGTATTATACCTGCCTGCACTGTACTAACCGTTGCATTACGTTCTAATTGCGGTATTGCCGTCCGACTGCAACGGCTGCGGTGCCCCGTATGCGGGCCAAGATCAGATAGCTCGGTGCATAGTTGACACAGACAGAAATACCAGTTTGCTATCTAGTGTAACTACCAGTCTGTCCGTTAGTCCGGCTTTCTGTCACCTTGGGTTAGCGCTCCGGTACTATTCACTTAGTGTCTCCCGTTCAAGGAGGTTCAACGGCACTCGCCAAGGATCTGAGACAGACTTGGTGGTGCGTCTGCCAGGGGAGTTGCCCCATTTGGCGTACATCCGAGGTAACCTCTGTCAAATTCCGCGTTTTGACTAGGCCGACTCTGGCTCGGCTCCGTTGATCATTAACAAGCACCTGCTGCGTTGAGCCCCTATAATGTTTGAAAATAAAGACCTCAAAGGCTCAAAGGATAAAAACAAGTCCCGGCGCCCGGAAGAAACACCCAAAGGAACCAGTAATTCCGGATATCCAGGTGATAATGGAATGTCCAGGTATAGAAACATTGGCTTCACGTGGCAGACTCTCCACTGCATCTGGAATGATGAGATCAGGGAACAGTGGGGCGAAACAAGGGGTAATCTAGGTAAAAGAGGGGAAATGACCATTGTTCACATGCAAACCCGCTGAATGTGCCGATGTTATAGCTTCCCTCTCGGCTCTAGCATCGAAGCCAATTGCCATAAAGTAAAGTCAGCCGTGGCAACGCCTTCGCAGTAGTTGTATAACTGTATACAGACACTGCATATTGTATCGTATTGCTCACGTTCCATGAAAGACCCACGGATGAAGATTTCCTCCAGGTTTGCCCCTGTCCCACTTATCAGGGCAGTACATCTCCACCTGTCCACCCGATAGGGCGGTATATCCGATTTACTCTTAGTTGCTTTTCAACAATAAGAGGGGACGTATATACCTCTCGGCGGCTCATGTGGTGAGTGTAATTAATATCCATCTATGCTATAAGCGCACGTCTGTCAGTTATACAAGACCCGATTACCTAGAGACGAAAGACTTGCCATCATTGCCTTGACATGCATGCAGCTTGGCACGGAGATAACGAAAGGATTTCCCACAAAGGTTGCAATGATGTCACTTGGTCCCGTTTCAAGAGCCACAATGGATTTGTTTCAGGTCTCGTGCGTCCACTAGCTTGGCGTTTCAACTTTGCAGTCTAGTACTGGACCCGCCAACGTGGTTTACCCTGGAGCGCGCATACTTTGACCATGGAACCAGCATGAAGTGTCCTCTTGTTTGCTTAATGATAATTGCGAGTTCTATATGAATTCCTCTTATCAGTACAAACGTTGTGGACACAATTTCGGTGATATCCATGTGTTTTTCGACTGTGCAACTATTGCGCGCCATTGATAAGTCCGTTCCGCTAATTTCACCTCTCAACCACAAGCTCTTGCCCGTAACCCACATATACATCACATCGCAATATCTACCTAGTTGCTACAGAGTTACTGCAGCACTGCGGTCTCAACACCTTTTCCTTTGCGAAACCCATAGAGTTAGAGCTAGTATATCAACGTTTTATCCCCAATCGGAGTGACGTATCTGACGGTTTCAGATAGTAAAGCGGGTTCCCATGGGTTTCCAAGGTCAAGTAATGACGGCATCGCTTCAAAAACATACCCGTCTGAGTACCAGCATTTCCATTTTGAGTTAAACAGCACATGGAGATCGAGTCACAGCATCACAGAGAGCAAGAGTCTCTAAAAGCTAACAACTTAGAGCAAGTAGAGTTGGGTATCTATTGAAACTATTCTAAAAATGATCAAGATAAATAAAATACCCCCTCCCCCCAGAATGAAAAGAGTGTAAGCAGTAAGGAATATACTTGTTCCTTCAGTATTGGTAAGGGCTAGCACCCAAGAGCGCAGAAGGCGCAAAGTCAGCCGCAGCAGGGTTCAATGAGCCAAAGCGCTCAAAGATCGCAGCCATTGAGTTGTGCGCTGGCTGCAGGCCACCATCAACCCAGCCTCCGAGGAATGACGTGCAGTCACTGTTGATCAAGACTCGAGAGCTCGAAGTGTCGTTGAGCTTCTGGTAGTCATAGAACATAGACGAGATGAGCTTGTCCTGTCCTGGAAGACCGAGGGAGAATGCACCGTAGGAGTACTGATCGAGGGGCCAGTGGACGAGGTAGACATCATCATCCGTGACGGGGTCGAGAAAGTCGGCATAGTTGGGATACCTGCTTTTTCGCATGATACGGGCGATCTGCTCTTTGAGGATAGAGAGCAGCTTGTGAGGATCTTGAATGGCCAAAATAGTCTGGGAAAGATCCTCCCAAGCATATGTGAGAAGGACCATGCCGTAGTCCGGGTGCCCGTAGTCGAAGGTGTAAGCCTGGAGAAGGTCAGTGTCAGACAGAATGACACGAGGGAAATCAGCAGGCTGGTCACTCCAGAACTTCTTTGTACGAATGAAGAGCTTAGAGGAGGCAGTCATGTGGAGGTCGGTAATGCCACGATTGACAGCAGTTGACATGATAGGCTCATTGGTCGTGTCCGAGACATCTGCAAAGGCAAAGTTCATGGCTCGGCTCGAGGTGCCAACGACAGCAAAGTCATACTGGGACTCGTCACCGGTAGAGTTACCATTATCAGAAGACGGAGTCTCGTGGATAACAACATAGTCAATATCGCCGCCACCACCGCTGGTGATCTTGGCAACAGTGTCAAACTTGGTCTTTAGGCCGAGATCAGTAGCCTTCTGCCAAAAGGCGTTGGCCAGCTCCCTGATGCCAGTCGCTTGAAGACCATCATCAGTCATCTTTGCAAAGATAGCCTGGTCTGACTCGAGACCATTGACGATAAGACGAAAGATGGAGTTGAAGCCAGCAGAGTAGACGGCGCCAAAGCCGCCTGAACCAACGCCGAGGGTACCGAAGCGCTCAAAGTCATCTTCGGTCCAGACCTGACCACCCGGAACATCCCACTCGTGCTTCTCGCCAAAGATGCGCTGGAGAGCAGTGTAGAAACTGTCGTTGCCAAACTCATCGAGGTACTTTTGCCATTCCGGGATGACTTGGTTGCGCGTGTCGACGTCAGATGAACTGAGCCACTTGGTGAGCTGCGTGGCTGCAGTGATGGACTGAGAACCGCCGGTCAATCCCTTGGAGATCAGAGAACCCCAGCCGTTGCTGACCTTCTCGAAGCCTTTGACAGTGACGTTCTGGCTGATCCAAGAGGTAGGAGTCTCTTTGTAGAAGACCACAGTGGGGACTTTGCCTGGATCAGGAAAGTTCTGAATGAAAGTGTAGTTGAACTGATTGGCGTAGTAGTAGAGAAGATCTTCAGAAGGGGGGAAACGCATCGCTCCCATCTCAGCGACATTGACTCCATCAGGGGTCTGACTAGTACGGAGACGACCGCCAACATCATCCGTGGCTTCAATTAAAGTGACATCAGCACCAGCCTTCACGAGGTTGAAAGCCAGAACAACGTTGGTGATGCCACCGCCAACAAGAGCGATGGAGAAGTTGGAGGGCAGAGTTCCAAGTGGCTGATCGATATCACCCGCAGCCTGGTTCCAAGCCGAGTACACGATCTGAGGTGTATCGACCCAGGCCTGGGGACGGACCTTTTGCTCCCCGATCTTGGAGGACTGTCTTTTGGCCAAGTGAGAGTTGTAGACTGGCTTGGGGGAAGGGATAGTGCGATCCCTTCTGGAATGCTTGTGAGAAGAGTCTCGCTTGTTGAAGTTGAAGAAGCGCATGGTGAACGATTGGAGAAGGTTGATTGAGAGATTGTGAATGAGTATGAAGTGAGTGTATGAGTTGGAATTGTAGCCTAGAATGCAGGAGATATATCGCTGTCTTTATAGATACTTGATGATATCTATCTATTAACAACGGAGTTTGCTGGCATACCATCAAGCGATCACTGAGTCTTCACATCAACTGCCGAGAATGACCATGAGCTCTCTTCCAGAACGTTGACTTACATTTACAACGACTCAGAACCGGCTAACTTAGACAAGCGTCTTCGGATGGAATCTTCCGTGTCTAGCCAATGATCAGTTCATGGATTCTTCTCACTGTGAGAGGTTTTGACAATGGCTCTTGCGCAGTAATAACGTGAAACTGACACACGTGGTGGATATCAATGACCTATTGATGCAGAATGGAACGAATCTTGGCAGTCGAGAGCTTGCCCAGATGACCTGTCAGTTATGGTACCTAACCGGATCGCCAGGGCCATGTCCTGCAGCAAGCTCTTCTGGGTGATGTGACGAACGATGTCCGCAGCCCCTGGTCTTCACCTTCAAGAGGCTGCAGGGGGAGACCTGTGCGTACCATATTAATGCCCAATCAATGACCGAGAGTCAAAGCAAGTGGAGTGATATCAAATTTCAAGAAAGAGTAGTCTCTCCTCGAATGGAAGCGTGAATTCCAAGGTGTTGTCGACCATGTTCCATTGCCCATCTTTTGCCATCGCTTCGCGATAGACAGACCAATAAGCCAACCCTTATTGCCAATACTTCTACTACAGCAACGCATCATGTTGTGAAGTGGGAGCTACGTGGAGTGTCAACCCTACATACGCGGAAACCTAAACTCTCAAATGGGAAGTGTTAATGCAAGGTTCGGTATATAACGGCAAGGGTCCTTCACGATCGTAGCTGGTGAAAAGAGACTATGTCCCTTGTCTCTCTTACTTAATGATTATGTATCAAGCTCGTCTATTAAGTTTGTGCAATTCTCTAATTTCCTATTCGGCCGGCAAGTCGGAAACATTACCCATGTATCGCTCCCGCGGTGGCGAGCGGGCCGATGCGAGGGAGAAGAGCGAAGCTAAATAAACCACCGAATGTCCATATTTCTGTCACAGACATTTCCATTTCAAGAAGGTGATATTAAAGCCTGAAGACGAGAGTGACGAAACTGGAGCCTTGAATAGAAATTGTATTCTAAATAGAGGTCGATTTGGGCAGTGATATCGGCCCGACGCTGCCAAACTGGTAGTGGAGATGTATGATTTGCCGGCAATTTGTGGATTACATGTCACTCATTGTTATTCAGTGGACAGCGAAGTTGGCGATGCCCCCTTGCGTAGAGGTTCTGGAATGAGGGAGAAAACGCAGAAGTGATAGACAAGGGTTCGCTATGAACTGTCAACGTCCCATAATTTCACCCTCGGAGTCGTACCTGAGTCCTATCGTCCAATCGGGCGAGGCCTGTCAAGACAGCATGATCTGATGATAAGTCTTCATACGAGCGCTTCAAAACTCTAAAGTTTCTATCTCGAGATTCTATTCGTGCGCTGATATGTCTTTCCGCGCGAATATGCTCTATGCAACGTTGCGATAGATGACAACGTTTGAGACATTGGAGTTACACAGGAAAGAAAAAACCGGTTTCCTCCGCCGTGTCAAGATTTGGCCAGAGAATGCAGGGTATAGCTAAGCGAGGGAAAAGAGGAAAGAATAGGGAATCCCATTGGCTGGCAAACGAGTATAACGAAGAGAAGAAAAAGAGAGACGATATTCAGATAATGGCGAAAATAGTTATTTAAACTGATTATCTTCAGCTCAAAGAATCTAAATATCATTTCACTACAAGTTCAACATCATGAATCCGAAGTACACTCTTGCAATGCTTTGGCCAACGGCCATCGCAGCCCTCACCACTTCCAACACCTCATCCTCTTCAATTCTCTTGGATAACCAAGACCAAATCTTCTCAGTAGATGACTCGCAGTATCTCGCAGTCACCTCTGATATCCTGTCTTCTGTTTCATACTCCTCAGATCCTGCTCAGGGACCTGTTACCTACATCTCCGGTCTACTCTCCAGTACTACTGGCGATGAGCTTGAAGACGTTATCAAGAGTTCACTAGAGCAAGATGATGTTTTCTCTGAGACATTCCTTGGAACTATCCTTGTCAGTGCGGCTGATGAAGGGGGCCTTGACTCTTCTGTCGTGAGCTACTTCAATAGTCTCAGCTCAACTGTCATCTATGGAGCGGAGGACGGTCCGAGTCTCTGCGGCAACTCTACCTTGACTCCCTGCCCAATGTTTGGTCTTGCGAACGGCGATACTCTCAGCTTGAGCAAAGTTTTCCGCTTGTATGTCGATACCTACAGAACATTTATGGTTGGCACATACGAAGCGGGAGACGGCTATCGCACTTTACCTTGTTCCAACTCAGAATGGGGCGCTCCATCTATTCCTGTCCCCTCTAGGCTCTACAGCATCGAAGATGGCAGACCTCTCGCTGGAAAGCGAGTTGGTGTCAAGGACATCTACGATCTCGAAGGCATACAGACAACTGCTGGTAGCTTGGCGTACGCCTCCCTTCATCCAAAGGCGGACACAACAGCTCCAGCTCTGCAGCGCATCCTTGACCAGGGTGGAGTTGTGGTTGGCAAGCAGAAAACAGCCCAGTTCGCCTCCCCTCAAAGCCCTTGGGATTGGAACGACGCGTTCTACCCCCGCAACCCCCGCGGAGATACGTTCCTGACCTGCTCTGCGTCCTCAGCAGGAAGTGCCTGCTCTATCGCTGCGTACAACTGGCTTGACTTTGCTATTGGTACCGACACGGGCAAGTCTATCAGAGAACCCGCTGCCGTTGCTGGCATCTTCGGTAACAGGCCTTCGCAAGGAATGATTTCCATGGACAACATTGTCACCAACGCTTTCAACACGGATACAGCTGGTGTCTTTGCACGCGATCCTGTTGCTTGGGCCAAGTTCGCAAAGGCCTGGTACGACCCTTCTCTTCACCAAGACACGTCGATCAACGGATTGCCTGCGTTGTCAGTCCCTGATGTTCAGACATTCCCCAAACGTCTTCTGTACCCTACCGATCATCTGCCAATGCAGAACACCGCTGCGGAAGCTATCCTGCAAAAGTTCCTGGATGATGTGACAGCTGCTGTTGGTGTCACTGTCGATAAGATCAACTTGACGGAGACTATCGAGGACACTCTGGGCCGCCCACTACAGGGCATGCTTGACGATCTTACCGTGCTTTGGACCCACGACTTGATCACTGAGACGGCTGAACCACTGATTTCCAACTATAGCCCCGGATTCCCTCCCATCGATGAGCCATACCGCTCATTCTTCCGCGGCGCAGTGGTAGACGATAATAGCTACAAGTCTGCCATGGAAAACCGCACTCGCGATGCAGCTCTCTGGCACAAACAAGTCCTCTTCTCGACCAACAGCTCCTGCTCCGAGTCTATCCTGCTCTACGACATCGGCACAGGTGGTCTCCCATCCTTCCGCGAGAAGGATCTCAATGACTCCCCAGGAGCTGCATCCCCTGTCGACCCTCGAGGCCCCAAAGCGGTATCGACTATTTCGTCTTACTTTGGGGACGTCGATATCACGGTTCCCATTGGACAGATTACATATCAGAGCAACGTCACGTTCCAGGAGGAGGTCATGCCAGTCACTGTTAACATGGTTGCTAAGAGAGGATGCGACTTTGTCCTGTTTAACCTTCTCAACAAGCTGGTTTCGAAGGGGATCTTGACTTCGGTAGACACAGGAAAGCAGGCTTTCCAAGAGTGAGCGTGAGGTACATTAGCCACAGCGACATTGGAGAGTTAGCATATAGAATAGAATTCCCGTTTCTCTCCATGATCTTGTTCCTTTAGTAGAACTTTTCTTGTGATCTTTTGTATTTGATCCAGCGCCTAGTTAACAACTATAAACTAGATAGCCTCAACTGCACAAATTCCAAGTGTTGGTCCCCTTGAAGTATCACAGAATTTGAGGGACTCAAACTAGCCAGGAGACACGAATAACTCTTCTTTTCTGCCCTATTGCCACCAGCTGACACTCCGATTGTCCCGAACTCCCAGGCGATAAGAATGAATTAGTGTGAAGCACATCTCGCCTTATATATCGTAGACCGCATTAGCTCGTATGTAAAGGTGAAAGCTATTTCCGGCTCCAAAGACCTTCAAGGTCGGAACCGAGTCTTGCACGCTTCGGGCTCTTAGTCCGTCCCAACTGAAGAAGGCTACACGCTATCAGGTCTGTGCAGATACAGCTCTTACTTTGCCTTGCTAGTATAAGATTGAGGATGCTATGCCACGCTAGAGTACTGTGACGGGTTCTGGGGCATAGAGTATCGCCGCGACTGACGAAGAAGGTGGCGGCTCAGGTCGGTGAACCAACCTTAGAGGGTCTGTAGCCTGTGAGGTATAGATGGAAGGGCACACGAGTTGCGTAATAGTCATTTTAGATCGTATCAGAGGAAGAGATAGAGTGAGGGCAGTAAAATGGACTGACCTCGATGGAAGCAAGTTATAGAGCATCATGGCATGCGACAGGATATGACTTAATTTAGGTAGCAAGGGGTTTTGTCTACCTTTCTAGAACTTCATGTTGAGGTTTCTTCATTTAATTATATAGTTTTGAAATAATATTAAGACAGAGCGAGGGACGTCAGCTCTCGCTTAGTTAGTAGGTACTCGGAAATGTTTGTATGACTGTCGGCGGAGAAAGACCTGCCTGTTCTCGAGCCGATTTTGTGTTCCTGGCGTGCGTATTGAATCCTCAGTGACGCCGAAGACCCTTGCTTCCTCATAATTATAAAAGGCTTCTTAGTATAGTCTTAAGAAGAGGTTCATGGAGCGATTGGACATAGCCTCCTCGGCAGTCAAGACGACTAGCTATCCGCGACTTCTTAAGCTCTCTTTAGACAGCCCAGAAAGTAATGCACCTTGCGACACAGTTGCGACTGGCTAGCCACATAGAGAAAACTGTTTAAGTGTTTATTTTCGATGTGACGCCTTATCAATAGGCGATACAGTCCATACCTCTACATCACCGTTTTGCTGCAAGAAGGTTTAGCCAGAGCTACCATTTCAGGCTAGCTCCCGCTACTTACGTATGGCTGTTCAATGCGCTATCTTCAACTGCCGACAGCGATGAGCCGAATTCCAGTGGAGCTGCTAACGTTTTTTAGCCCAGCCCGAGAACTCTTTCTGGTACTGTAATTTTGTTCTTTAATGAAAACTGACTTGACAGTGAATTTAATAACCAATCGTCCTGAAAATACCTATAGCATATATGTATCATCAAACAGCAGCTAAATGGTAAGGCCTTTGTCGATCTTGTGTATGGATGGTAGGAACGTTGACCTGGAATGTTGAGCCTAGACGTACAAGTAAAATGCGGCTCATATTCCAGAAGAATGGAAGCGTCGATTTGCCGTGCCAGATGCGACCACAATTTATGGGCTGTTAGGGTCACTACCGAGCAAGTCACCAAGCTAAGACAAGAACTTTTGCAATCCACCCAGAGCGGGCAATGAAGACGAGATTTTAATGCATGACTTCACTGAATGGCATATGTTTAAGGTTTGCTCTCAGGGCGCACCTGGGATAATGTTAGTATATGGCCCTCTGTAAACCCCCGTAAATAAAATTAAGACTCCACTATGACACCGTTTTATCCGATATGTCGTTAAGCTTCAAGAAGGGGATTTAAGCTTCTAGACATCTTAAAAATACGAGGAAATTAATAATAGTATAAAGTATCTTCTGATGAATTATCTCAAGAGAGCAGATTCTCTAAATTGACTGTCATAATTCACGTCTACTCTCCTCCCTCATTCTACCCTACCGAACTGCTTCAAGATGGTCCACCAATACTGGCTGTTAGCTCTCCCCCTCCTGGTGCTAGATGCTGCACAAGGCGTAGTTGCAACTCATGGAAAGCACGCGAGTAAATCCAACCCATCGCCTCCTGGACTGCATGTTCTGCCCCTGATTGCGGATAACTCCGATGACTATAACTCATGGATTACTGAAGTCGCGGCTGGCACCCCCCCTCAGAAAATGAGGCTGAATCTAGACATAGCAAAATCGACAACATGTATGAGCTTCCTGTTCGACAAGGTCGTTGTTACTAATTAATTCTAGGGTTCATCTCTGACAAGACGTACGCGGATTGCGATGGCTGCACGAATGGATATTATCAGCTCAACAAGTCCAAGACCTCTTCCCCTGTTCTAGGTCACACGGCAATCTCATATGGCGATCCAACGACTTACCCGCCAAGCAACCTCACGTTTGATCTGGATTATCAAAAGGACACGGTTCAAATTGCTGGCGTTAGCATTCCCAAACAAGTCTTTGGTCTTTTCAACCCCTACAAGGATGAGTTCTCTGGAATTGGTGCGCTTGCGCTTGGGCCCAATGTCGAACATGGTTATGCACCGGGCAAGATCTACAGCTCCTTCTTGGATAACCTCGTTGCAAACAAAAAGATTGCTAGCCGCACTTACAGTATTGACCTGCACCAGCACGGCTCTAAGCCAGGTAAGTCCTCCTGTTTTGCGTATAGACTATGACGCTGACCCTCTGTTGGATAATAGCTTCAATTATTCTTGGCGGTATTGACACGGGTAAATTCAAGGGCAAGCTTGTAAAGAGGCCGTTGGTAAAGGACGAGCTTGGAACATTTGGGCGAGTACTCGAGAGATCCTTCACCGAGCATCTGATCTAACATTGGATATTTAGACCTTCAATTGTTCTCACAGGCCTTAGCCAGACTGTCCCCAGTGGAAAGAACAAGTCAGGAAAAGTGACCAGCTACCCAGTCCACAAGAACGACTCAGTCTTCCTCCTCGACAGCTCCAACCAGTACCTCCGATTCCGCCACTCATTCGTCGATCCTCTCTACAAGACCCTCGGCGCAGTCAACAACGGACAAGACGCATACTTTGTTCCTTGCGAGAAGCGCAACATGCCTGGTAGCTGGGACTTCCAATTCGGCGACGTCACGATCAAGATCCCGTACAGCAAGATTATCACTGACCAGTCGGGTGATAAGGGCAAGACTTGCTGGGTTGGTGTTTTGACTACCTGGAAGGGACAGCTAGTCCTTGGACGTAAGTTGATTGGTTTCTGAAATGAATACGTGAATACCTGCTGATACGTGAACAGAACCTTTCTTGGAAGCTGCCTATCTCGCTTTCGATCTCGACAATAAGCAGGTTGCGCTGGCTCCACCAGCCAACTGTGGCGAAAAGCTAGTTGCATTTGGTTCCGGTCCGAATGCCATTCCCAATCTGAAGGGCTGCTAGTCTATAGGCTCAAACAATGGCAGAATCCGGCGTAGTAGTACGCTATAGAGCTTGTTGACGAGGAACTAGACCAGGGCGGTGGCATGTTCCTTATCTTGCCTCTCCTCATAAATTCACTTCCAATAATTTAATTACCATTCCATTCTGCGACTTAAGTCAATGTAATAGTTGCAATTTATACTTCTATCCCCAGCTTACCAGCCGGAAGAAATATGGCTTTTCCGTTATGTTCTACTGTTCATTAGTGATAAGCCAACATCTCGTCCCTCGGGTCCCCCGGCTCGTCTTCGGCATCTGGCCTCGTATACATGGCTTTCCACTCCTGGTCAAGTATGGCAATAGCATCAGTATTATCTAACCGATCCTTGTCCCACATGATATATCCCCACTGACGCAAGGGCCGTGGTATAAAATCGCCAAAGAGGTTGCTGTATGCCTCTTTCCAAAAGACAACCCATGCGAATGGAGGCGAGTCATCACTGTCGCCGGTGAAGACCATCTTCTCACGATCATCCTGGGCTTGGTCCCTGTCAGAGTACTGGGTCTCGCGTCTTGATTCTTGGTACCAAGGTATAGTGGTCCGGAAAAGCACGTCGTCCACGACAGCCACAATCTCCTCCGAAACCACTTCGACCAGCTTCGCACGGTCCTGAGCTTCGAATACGGAGGACAGAACGGACAGGCCCCTCGAGACCATGCCATTTCTATACCATTCTGAGGACACTGGAGGAGTTAATCACAATTTTCCAGACATTGCCATGGTACTCACTATGGTTGACAAGGTGGAATGCGCCGGGAGGCGTATGAGGACCGGTCCTCACGATATCGAATGACGGGTTATCAGGGTGCAAGTCCCATTGGATTGCCTCAAAGACACTTTCATACTTGGCGTGTGCAAAGGCGTTGATGCACAGGATTTCCTCTATCTCCCAAGCCACAAAGTCATTCAGAAGAAGGTTGAGTCTTTCTTCGGATCCGAGGTAGGTACTTCCATGATCTCTGCCTTTGACACCCCCAAAGAGGTTACTGAATATTTGGAAGCGGTATAAGCCACGCATGATGCGTCTCTCCTCTGTGCGACTGATTTCCTTCGGTGTTGAGAGAGGTTCCATAATTGTGCGAGTCCAGGAGACGTAGTGATGCATTAGTGGCCGAATGACAGAAGAATGAAAAATGGCGATGCTGACGATGTCATCTTCATCGGGGCATTTGGTAAAAACATCTGTCGTCAACGAGCGATGTGATTTGTAATCCTCAATGAATAACAGAATTTTCTCCCGGCTACGTTTCAAGCGAAACTCAGGAGCGTTGCATTGGTCGGCGATGTAGGCATCAACATAAACAGGGCCCAGTTCCAGCTGTAAGCAATGCCAGAGCCAAAACGCTCGGTCAAGTTGGTATTGTTCATGAAATGTCGGAGATGCATGAACTAAAGCAGAGAGGTCTGCTATGGAGTCTATAGCAAGTAAACAAGCGTTTCTGATCTCGAAGGGAAGTCGTTCCAGGTTGGATAGAGAGGGTGACTTGGGGCTATCGGCGGCAGCGGGCGCCTCGAGAGGGATGCGAGCAAGACCTTGTTCCTCCATGTGAGCTTCCTCCTTTTTGAGACGTTTCCTCTGTAGGAGTCTTTTTAATTTGTGCATATCAGAAAATGTTCCAAAAAAAGGAGAGATATACTGTGAAGCTGCAGGCTGTGAGCTGATTGAACATGAGTAAAAATGGTTTTGGGTTGCCTCTTGGGGCTATTATTGTTGGCTGCCTACCTGTGGCTGATGACAAGGAGATGTTTCCGTTCGAGTTTGTCAACTTTTCCTCAAAGGGTCGACTAATTGACGGGTAGAAGATGGATGGATGTTGGGAGATGTTGGAGATAGAACTGCCGGAAAAGCACATGAGAAACAAAACGTATGAGAATCGCGCGGCTAGAGCGGGGCAGTGCGAAACAACCAATCAAACCACGTTCCTTCGCGCTCAAACGCGCTTATCACCAACAGTCACATTGACGGCTGTATCGCCCTGTCACTTTCGGCGATGACTCTATGAGGCACAGCATTTACGTGATCTGAAGAGTTTCCGAATTACCGAGCGCGCTTGCATGATATGGGTAGGTTCATGCAAGTGGCCGGGATCGGGACGCGCGTCTAAACGCTGCCATTCCAAAATTGGCCCCCTTAAATGTGACTCAAGCCTTCGTGACGCTCAAGGTAACGGTCTGTTGGTCCAGAAAATAGAAAAATGTGCCATTCGGATGTTTTTTATAGTTACTTCCAAGGTTTCTATCTGCTGGTTGTGACCAGACCTGAAACTTGCGAGACCAGTTCCATCGACCATGCGTTCGACCAACATGCTGATGGACTTGGAAGTTGGAGGTCCTTCACATCTCGAATGTGTAAGTAACCATGCTGCCTCTTGAGTATAAGAGAGCACTCGGTGCCATCCGAGTTCTAAAGAAGACAAAGAACCATTCGAAAAGCATATTATCATTCAATCACATTGCCATTGTTCCAATCTTTATTCCGTGTACATATCTCAACGCACCATTTACAATTTCCCTCATTTTGTATCAATTTGTTTGCTTCCTATAGTCTATATTCCTTCATCCAAATCAATTGTCCCTTCTTTCTCATCATGTGTTACTCCTGCAGCACCAAAGGATATTTTTCTAGCCGATGCAAAGACGGCCAAGTTCCTATGGTAGATAGGCGAACGGACGAACTTGAGATGGCAAGGGTAAGTACCATAATATGCTTGAGCATATACTCTGTATTTCTAACCTGTTGCAGCCTGCGCAGAACTATAGGCCTGTAACCCCTGCTCATCCAGTGTCACGTCTTCCTAGCCGCCTGGAGGCACGAGCACCCTCCTCAAGCCGCTCTGATGGTGGATCCAGCAGGGCAAGCTCCAGGCAGGGTATACCAAGTCAGGCAGTTTCCAGCCAGGCTACCTCCAATCGGCCTATATCCAGTCGTGCTAGCTCTAGTCAGGCTAGCTCTAGGCCACAGGGACAATCTAACCTTGAATACCAACCATCGATCATGTCTGCTGACTCGAAAGAGTCGCTTGCAAACGGCTTGATGGCTTTAAGATTCGAGATAAAAGACATGGGTGAACGTATCCAATACCTGATTGCTCTCAGAAAGCGTATGTCCCATAAGCAGAAGAAGATCGACGAAGCGGAGTATGAGCAGGCACTAAACTCGCCATCGATGATTGTTCTTTATGAGTCGTACAAACACGCGGCCGACTTTACTGTCGACTGCAAGAACGCCTACGAACAGAGAATGGCTCAGTATAGCAACAGGTTCGCCCGCGCAACTGCAGAAGATCAGATGGAGATATATGCTCTGCAAGAGCAATGGATCAGAGCTGCAGTCAAGTAAGTACTTCCTGAATAGAATAGATCACAATGTGTTGGGGGGCTGACGAGATGATATTCTAGCACTGCGGAGCAGCGATTGCGCTATCTAGAGCAGTTTCCATGTGCCTACCAGAACAAACAGTCGATCAGGGGCCACATCACTGCAGCAGAAGGTTCAATGAACGCGGCAAAGACTGCTCTGAAGGATGTGGAGATGAATAAGAGGGGTAAGTCATATGCTGTACCAACGATGGCATTCTCTTTTGCAATGTTAGATGAACTAACTGTTATCTTAGTCTTGTTTGCGAAAATGAGCAGGGAAGGCCCCTGGGTTTGATCAGTTTTGTAGCGATTATATATAAGTACTTGAAGTTGTCCTGGGATAGGCGTCTTGTATTGAAAATTTCAGAACCATGTTAGCGCTATCATGCTTAAATATATATCTCTCAATGCATAATGACATTCACATTCGTGAAAACTATCCCTTCTCTTTGCTTTGAAGCTATTTCCCCAATAACTAGCCGAGATTTGTATCAACAATGTCTTACGAAACCTCTCGCGAAGCCAGAGTCGTGTTTGAGAAAGGGAACCATCATGCTCTTGAGAACAGCATCATCTTAGTGTATGCATTACATGACGTCACGCCCCAAGACGTTCAGCAGGCCTGCGAGATCGCGACCGAGACTTTCGCAAAGAAGATCTTGAACTGGCCAAATGGAAGACTCAAGAAGCCAGAGATCTTCAAAGTTGAGACCCACGATGGACAACTGAGGGATTCCAACGATTGCTTTGAACGATTTGTTAACCATCTGCATGACGTCTTTGAAGCGTCACCACCCAAAGACCTACCTGTGTACCCTCACGCGTTCGTGATTATGGACGGAAGCTGCTTGGAGAAGGATGCAACTGCTATGCTGGTTCTTGCGTATAAGCCAGAGGATGAATGGAGAGTTGGCCATTGTCGCGTGCCCATTGAGGTTGAGCTTGGGTTGGTGGTTGAGAGCTTGAGGTTGGGCGATGTGACGGAAACAGATATGCTTGATCAGTTTGGCCATTAGATTGACCACGCATCTTGATTGTATTTTATCAATTACGGCCGATTATGGTGGCTTTTCGTATCATTAAAGTCAAAAGCATATAGATATCTTCACTTTATAGTAAAATTCCCTATGTGTCGTCATGTCGTCCTTCTCAGCTGCTAATATCCCAACGCTCGCTGTATCAGCTTGTCGCCTCCTTCTTCGCTTTCCTGGCAAGAAGTTCATCGAGCTTCTCGTGGGCAGAAAGCAACGTCTCTCCACTAGTACCAGTGTGATAGGGAGTATTCGTCGGTCCATCAGATACGCGCACAACATAATTCTTGGGTTGATCATCAACAACCAGTCGCAGCAGGTCAGGTCGTGAGTAGTGACCCACGCAATCAGTCAAGGTCTTCGCGTAGTCAATCTTGTCCAGATCAATGTCGCAGTAGATGAGACCATCAAACAAGGGGTCAGTAGGCTCGGTTAACTGTCGGCCATCCGGGCCAAAAACAGCTGCGGCACCACCACCTCCTGCGAGCATGAAACCGTCCTTGTCTGCGTTTCCTTGGCCCTCACTGTTGAGCTTAGCACCTTCGGCAGACAGTGGCTGATTAGTCACGAGGACATAGACAGCACCCTCGAGTGCATACATGCGACTGGCTGTAACCTCGTTCGCCTCTGAAAAGACCGAGTAGGGCTCAACAGCTGATTCAGTCCACTTTGCGTTAAATGGCCAGGCCGCGATATGAACCTGTTCACCTTGGCAGTAGGTATGATACTTGAGGAGTGGCTGAAGGTGTTCTGAACAAAATCGTCAGCAGAGTATCAGGACAGTGCATTATGAACGTACCCCAGCAGTTCAACATGCCAATCTTTCCCAAGGGAGTGTCCACAACAGTAGTGAGAGAATCCCCGGTAGAATCTCCAAAGATAGTCCTCTCGACATGCGTAGGCTTCGTCTTGCGGCGATGCAGAAGAATATTCCCGTCAGGACCAATAAGAACCTGAGCGAGATACAACGAAGCTCCAACCCGCTCACTGAAACCAAAGCATACGTAGATGTTGGCAGCTGCAGCAGCTTGACGGATCTCGAGCATCTCATCCCCATAGGCAGATATGCTGTTTTGCATGTACTTCTGCACCAAGGGCATGTTCTCCCTGTATGTTCCTGACCATAGGAAATTGGGATAGCCTGGGAGCCAAACCTCGGAGAAGGCTATGAGGGAAGCTCCGTTTTGGCTGGCTTCGTTGATGAGACGGATTGTCTTTTTGACAGCGGCGATTTTGTCGAACCAACATGGTTCGGCCTGGCAGATGGCGGCTTTCCATTGACGAATTGACATTTTGATAACAGTAGTGGAAATAACAGGCAGAGGAGTGCGTAATGAGACAGGCAGTGCTTTGGATTCGCCAATGTTGAGCTATGCATGATATATACTTATATACCTATTATCTCAGCATTAATAACCTTTCCCTGTGGCAATACCTAAGAGCAGACATCACCTGCATCGCCCATTTTCTCGGATAGGCATTATCCATAACGGAGTTCCCTACGTACTACGCTACTAAACAGCCTAGCATTACCCCGCAGATTGAGAGGCGTTAGTGATATGCAGGGCCTGTGAGCACTACTGATCTAGACCCGGCTAAGCATTATCCACCAAATCCCCTCACTGAACTTGATCTCGGGGAATCACCCCAAAAGACACTGCGCAGTCACATTGGTTATCTTAACAGTACCCGAAACACGGCATTATGTATTGGTGAGATAAGATACGAGTCCAAGTGAGCTGGACTGCGACTACCAGTAGCATCGGCTGCCCTCGGTTCCTAATGACCTAGATGGTAGATATACCTGATTGTTTATCTCTCAATTGCATTACTTAAGCAGCGTCACCTGGATACCCCGGTTCTGTAAACAGTGTGCCAATCCATCCCTGATAGTCCAAGCCGTCACTAGTCATAAACGGAATGTCCATGTCAAAACAATGGGGGCCTTCTGCTGCCCAGAGTGAACTACTACATTCATCCTCATCGAGCCCTTGTGATGTACCCACGATAGCACCCCCAGTGGCCTGTCCGCTTTCTTCTTTACTGATCCCAAGTGCACCGAACGCATCTTCACTGACTGACCACTCCCGAGCCAGTTGGCGAATTGCAAGCAATGCACGCTGGCTCCAGGCCCAAGCAGTACTCATGTCAGTGAGTGCTTCTGCCAACACTTTTAGTGAAGCTATAGCGCGATCACGGTCTTTTGCATCTGTAGACGTTGTTTCAAGGAGAAGAATGATTGATGCCGTGAAAGCGCAGTGAATGGCTGAGATGGGTATTCGTCGCTGAGGTCAATCAGCATGGCAATACTCCTAAGAGTGATAGAGCGACTCACTAAGGTGTAGTGTTTGCTGTAAAGCTTGAAGATATTACCGATGGAATGTGAAGACTGACTACACTCCTTGAGGTGACTTGATCCGGTGCTGGGATGAAAATTGCCAGAGTCTAATGTCTTTCGCTGCACTCCGACAAAAGGCCGATGCAGCAAGATTATGGCAACATGGATCTGAAGACTCCAAGGGAATCAGTACATAAAGTGCCAAAAGGGGGCACTAGGGACTTACTGTAGCAAGTAGATGTGAGGTAGCGTAGGTGCCAGTGGCGATGGTGATAGTCGAAGACAGCTTGGAAGATTTATCTGAAACTCGATGATATTGACATGTGTTTTGGTGACGAGCTCCATGATTCGCGACTTGGCATGTTGGCTTCCAGGCCTATATCTTAGGGGGGCTTCAGTACCTAGAGAAAAGCCGAGTAGTAAGGTAACTTACATCTCATCCAAGGCTGAAGATGTGACCCTAAATAGCTGAACGGTCGCACGAACATTCGAGACTTGGTGACTCCGAGGGAAAACGATAGGTTCACCGATCGGAGACTCGGAATGCCAAGATTCGTACTCTGCACCATGTTCCATAGAAGGTAGCTTGGCAGATGTTTCGTGTTCTTGGATAGTGGATGGTCGACCAAGTCCAATATTAAATAGCCTCAAGTGGTCATGTTAGCTGTAGATATCTCTCTGCATGAGTTAAAGAGGAAGCTCACTTATCTAAAACATAGCATCCCCACCAAACAATAGTTCCAACTTCAGCTTCATCCTTAGTTATGTGTCCTGTATCGACCCAGTGGCTTCGGTCGAGATGAAGTCCAAGGTTGAAGGCCATTCTTGCTGCCATACCTGCAAGCATCGTTAGTAACTATCAATCAATCTCTTACCACGTCTCCTACCGCAATACATCCATCCAAGAGCCTCCTTGTCAGTAGCTATCTCTCGCAACCCAAGCAACGCTGTCGCCTGCACTGTCGTCACTTTCGGCGCCTGGCTCTCATAAAACAAGATCATCTTGGCCTGCTCAGCCAACGCGTTGCCAGCCGTATTCTGGTCAAGAGGATCAGTTCGTAGTTCGATCCGATCCGAATACCGAGCTGCAAGCGCCAAGACAGAGGAAAGCAATAAAGGTGAGGCGTATCGGCCGGAATGAGTGATGTACAGATCTTCGAGGAACAATTCTTTGACGACGAGATACTGCCATGTATTCTGCCAACTCCAAAAGAGGTCCAAGAGATGATTCCGTAATTCGTCGGATATATCAACGCGAAGATTAAGTTGGTCAAGTGTATCTGCAGCCTGTTTCTGCAGCTCACGCGATGACACAGTCGAGCTTGCTGCAGGACTATTCTTCAGTAGTGAGAAGTTACTCCTAGAACCGAAGTAGTGGATCTGGCCATCTTCGCCAATGTTGAGAGCTCCAAGTCGATCGCTTATATCCTTGATTGGAGATCTGTAGCTAGAATCGTCAGGAAGGGAATCACCCTCCGAATTGCTGTAGGTGTCTTCAACAAAGCTCGATGCGAGTCTGTCCTGAGTTGCAGCGTTGCTTTGGAAACGTTCGATTTGTGCTTCCAATGTTCTGATCCTCTCTTGGAGCGCCTCTACGTAACGTTTGCTTGGGGGTCTATGACAATAGTTAGATAAGGTACTTATGGCTTCTTGTTTCACAGTTAAACATCAATGGCTATTGATGTAAAAGGTAATTGGGCTCGTTTACTTTCTATTACTGTCCTGGGTCGCGTATTCACAGACCTCCCCAGCTGTATTACACGTTGAGCACGAAGGACGTTGGCCATCACACTATTTCCGTTTAGCATCAAACAGATCACTTCTGCCAATCAAAGATGAACCTACCTTGACCCGCTTGGTGCGACATGTACTGCAAGCTAAAGCTGACCGCTGCCTCGGCTTTCCAGAGACTGTCACCTGAGATCTCATAGTATTGACATTGGCAGGAATGGACACATTGTTGAACAGATAATAGACACTGAAGCGGGGTTATAGGCCACACGTGATGTATTTTGGCGTGTTTCTTATCTAGTCTTGCGCCTGTCTAAGCTAGCATCAGTCCGGCACTAAGAATGGGACGGCTATGCGATGGCATCTTATCCGGATGTACATCGATTATTCCAGCTTGCCAAGAAGATAACTTGGTGCAGGGCAAAACCTTTGGATTGTGCTGACAGGAAATTGTAAGGGTGACGAGAGTATTTGAAGGAGCACATCGGTAATGGAGAATATAATCGAGACTCCGGGTGAAGAGCGAGGGAGCAAGGCTATACGATGCCGAGTACAGCCGTGCAGCCACGTTCTATAGGCACGATACACCTATCGTTGAATAGATCGTTCCAATGTTTCATTACCTAATTGCTCTTAGATAGGTCATCAATGACGAAGCAATAGTGCTGGTTAAGCATTACCCAGCAAGCCTTCATATCACAAAGGGCGACCCCATGATAAGCTTCATCCCCGCATACTAGCGTACCTTACCAAGAGCGGAGTCCACCTCAAGCGGCACTTCTCTACGGACTTGGAAGCTGATTGGCCGTCGCTATCCGGGTAGGCATTACCCAGCACTGTTATCTGGCCTTGACCACTTATGGAATAGTACGACAGGCAACTTAGATAGCCTCCTTCAGTGAACCACTGTATTGCCTAGCTAAGGTTGCAATAGTGTAATATTAGACAGGCCATTGGAAGTGTTAGGACTATTTGAACCCTCCAATGCGCCCATGAGATCCGGATGAATTGTACAATAACTGTCCTGCACATCACGACCTTTTACAGTTACCAGCTTCTGACACTACGGCATGGCACTCATCAAGTTTCGCGGCAAACCACTTAGTGGCTATAACATTCTCGTACGTACTGTGTATCTGCATCATTGGAAATCATCTGATCACTGTATCAACAGATCATTGCCTTTGCGACTTTTGGTAGTATCACCTACGGATACTGTTCCGCCATCATAGGATCCACCCTCGGCCAGCCATCCTTTCTCCATTACTTCGGTCTCGATACAGCCAGCAATGCAGCCGCTCTCACTGGTGCAATCAACGGGCTCTTCCAGGGCGGTGGCCTCATCGGCACCTTGAGCTTTGGAGCTGTTGCCGACAAGTTCGGTCGATGCAAGGCCATGTTCCTTGCAAGTCTAATCGCTATTATTGGTGGCGGGCTTCAAGCTGGCTCTGTCCACTTGGCAATGTATCTAGTCGCAAGGTTTCTTACAGGCCTGGCTATCGGTGGACTCGTCATGCTTGTGCCCCTTTGGCAGAGCGAGGTCGCGCCTCCTCATGCTCGTGGCCTCCTCGTTGGTCTTCACGGTGTTTCGATTTTGGTCGGATACTCATCGTCCGCTTGGGTCGGATTCGGCTTCTACTTCGTCAACGCAGACGGGGCACAGTGGCGTCCTCCTCTGGCCATACAGTGCTTACCTCCACTCATCCTGGCATGTGGCGTCTACTTCATTCCTGAGTCTCCACGATGGCTCATCGACAACGATCAGCACGAAAGAGCCGAGGCTGTTCTGCAGCGCATCTACAGAGACCCAAGCGACCCCGACAACCATGCAGCCAAGGCCGAATTTGCCCAGATTCGCGCTCAGGTAGAGCTTGAGCGACACTTGCCATCTTCTTGGGCTTCACTGTTTACCGTTCCTCATTACCGGAAGAGGGCCATGATTGGTTTCACCACTCTTCTTGCTGGCCAACTTACTGGAACTACCGTTATCAACAACTATGGACCTTCACTTTATGCGGCCCTCGGACATGGCGCTTCTGCTAGTCTCGCTCTCTCGGCTGGATGGTTGACCGAAGGACTTGTCTGCAATGCCATCAACGCTGTCCTC
The DNA here is from genome assembly GCF_019915245.1 of Fusarium musae. Classification (NCBI taxonomy): domain Eukaryota; kingdom Fungi; phylum Ascomycota; class Sordariomycetes; order Hypocreales; family Nectriaceae; genus Fusarium; species Fusarium musae. The sequence continues at coordinate 220,031 of NC_058388.1, forward strand.
CTTGACTACGTCGGAAGAAAATGGCTGATGGTCACCGGCCTCATTGGCTGCGCCATCTCACTTCTTGGGGTAAGCATCATGGTCGCTCTTTACGGAGGCACGACAAATAAAGGTGGCAACTCGGCTGGTGTCTTCTTCTTATATCTGCACCTGACTTTCTATGCCACCTGCATGGATGCCTCGACTTATGTCTACGGTTCTGAGATATGGCCTACTCATCTTCGAGGCAAAGGCTTTGCGATATCCTGTGCCGGTCTTTTTGTTGGCTCTCTTACTCTTCTTGAGGCTGCACCGACTGCTTTCGAAACCATTGGCTGGAGATTTTATCTCATCATGATGGCATTCACAATTATTTGTGCCATCATCTTCGCCCTGTTCTTCCCTGAGACTAAGGGAATGACCCTGGAGGAGATCTCAGCTCTCTTTGATGATGAAGTCGCCATTGACGCCTCGAGTGACACTAAGACCCTGTCTATCACCAGCGACAAGGAAAAGGTAAAAGCTTAGGTTTAAATGTACTGGATCTCTTCTATATTGTGTCTAGGCTTGAGACACCGTTCGTTTCGACCATGTTCTAATTTAGTTTATTAATACGAGCTAAACATATTTCCAGTAACTAAATAAATATGTGGAATTGAGGCCCGCCTATTGCGACCATTGGAAGTTATTTCTTGCACTGCAGCTAGTGCGGATCTACATATTACCGCCGTAGTTAGCTGTTGGTGGAGATCAGACACTTCACCTACCAATGTAAGACTGCGAACGTCTGATCATCAGTCATGTTCTCACGGATAAATCGCCGACTGGTTCGTTAATCCACTTCCGGTGTAACCCCCAGAGTTATAACATAAGTTGTAGGTTCCCCGCATCGACTGTCCGACCTTCTTCAGAGAAGACACTTCATTCACTATTCTCACTGAATATCTTTTCGCTCGCAGTCACCATGGTGCGTCAAATCCACTTGGATAAAGGTTGGAAGTTCAAGCAAGCCAGCTCTCTGAACGGCGGCACTGCTTCGTCCTTTCTACCTGTCGCCCAGTTTCCAACTGTCGCTCATATTGATCTTTTGCATCATGAGTTGATCCCCGATCCCTATATTGACATCAACGAACTGAAGTGTCTTTGGGTCAATGATGCGGACTGGACATATCGTACCGAGGAGATTTCCGCACTCGATCTGAAACCCTCTGAAAAGGTAGAACTTGTCTTTGAGGGCCTTGATACAGTAGTTGACGTATATCTGAACGATTCGCATATCTTGTCCAGCAACAATATGCACAGATCTCACCGTATCGATGTCACTGATATGCTGCGGGGTAGAGAGAAACCGTCTGTTTTGGAGCTCAAGTTCAAAGCTGCCCCAGCCTATGGTCGTTCTGAACGTGAGCGTATTGGATACAAAACGCTCAAGGAGGGAAGAGGCGTCAGCTTTGGTGGGTCTGAGAGACTCTTTGTCAGGAAGGCTCAGTATCATTGGGGTTGGGACTGGGGACCATGCGTCAACACTAGCGGTCCTTGGAAACCCATTTACTTGGAGGTCTACGAGTCACGCATCTGTGATCTCAAGGTCACCCAGAATGTTGCCCCGGATCTCTCCTCTGTGGACATCAAAGTCGAAGCCCAACTAGAGGGTCACAACGGTATCAATGAGGTTCAGGTTCAATTACTGGACGTTGAAACAGGGGATGTCGTTGTTGACGATAAAGCGTCAAAGTCGACTAGAGGCGCTCTATCGTTTACGGTAAAGGTCAACAAACCTAAGCTATGGTACCCGTTCTTGTATGGGGAGCAGAACCTGTATCTCCTCCAGGTCAGCATTCCCAATCACACCGTGAGCAAGAAGTTAGGCATCAGACGGCTGCGCTTACTACAACACCCACTCAAAAACCAGCCAGGCACCTCATTCGTCTTTGAAGTCAACAACATTCGTCTCTTCAGCGGAGGCTCATGTTGGATCCCCGCCGACTTCATGCTACCGCGAGTGTCAAGAAGCACATACGAGAAATGGATCACTCTTGCCAAAGCCGGAAATCAGTCAATGATTCGTGTCTGGGGCGGCGGAATTGTTGAGAGTGACGACTTTTACGATATATGTGACCGTGAAGGCATCATGGTCTGGCAGGACTTCTTGTTCGCATGCGGCAACTACCCAGCCTCTCCAGACTTCGTTGCCAATTCCAAGATCGAAGCGGAGCAACACGTGCAGCGTGTTGGTCATCATCCCTCCCTTGCTTTGTGGTGTGGAAACAATGAAGATTACATGTGCGCAGACGGAGATCGCTGCTGGGATGTTGACTACAGTGACACGACCGGACCATGGGACAAGACCACATTTCCAGCACGTGAGATCTATGAACGCACTCTCCCTTCCGTCATCAAAGCATCAGGCACTGATGTCCCATATTGGATCAGCTCTCCTTACGGTGGAAGCTTCTCCAATGACACCACGGTTGGTGACACGCACTGCTGGGATGTCTGGCATGGCCAGATGTCACCATACCAGGACTACAAAGCCTACATGTCTCGCTTCATGTCCGAATTCGGCTTCGAGTCAGCTCCTAGTCTCCAGACTCTTCAGCGAGCTATCACGTCTCCCCAAGAGCGCCATGCACAGTCGAGGACCTTTGACGTCCATGATAAAGGCCCTGGTCATCAAAGACGGTACCCAATGTACATGGGCGAGAACTATCGCTTCCGTATGAACCCACTTCGCGACTTTGTGTACTGCACGCAGTTCCTTCAGGCCGAAGCGATGGCGTATGCTTATAACTGTTGGCGACGTGAGTTCCGAGGGCCTGGGGAAGAGAACTGTGGTGGTGTCTTGGTCTGGCAGCTGAACGACATCTGGCCTGGTATTAGCTGGGCACTAGTTGATGTTGATATGAATCCCAAGCCTGCTTACTACATTACTAAGCGAGCACTCGACAAGATGGTTGTTGGAATGGAACGAGTCGCCACAGAGAAGCCACCTTATATCACCACTGGTTATCTCGATAAGAAGCACAAAGTCGACATTTGGGCTGTCAACGGTCATCTCGACGATATGAAGGTCAGCCTGGAGGTCAAAGCATTTGATATCCAGAGCGGGAAGCCAGTTGAATGGAAGGGTGCGGTCGCGTCAAAGGAACATGTTCTGAAAGCGAACCGTTCAACTGAACTTCTGGCCGGGCTGGACATTCCAAACCCCGATGAAACGGTCTTGGTTGCGTATATACGAGACGTATCATCCGGAGAACAACTAGCCAGATGGGTGAGCTGGCCCGAGCCTCTCAAGTATGTGCACATGTCTCCTGATCTGAAAATCACTACGGAGATAGTGGATGATGGATCAGCTGTCATCTTGAGGACCAATGCGCCGGCCAAAGGAGTGGTGTTGAGTGCATCTGGCAGTGATGGCAAGAACGTGGTCTTTGACAACAATTTCATCGATATGGTGCCAGATGAGGATGTGAGAGTTGGGTTAACCGGATTGCTTGGGGATCGTGTTGATGTTAGGTTTCTTTATGATTGGGAACTCGAACCGAGGTTTGAGTTGTGATACGACCTCATTGGGGTACATTATTTGGCACTTATCAGATTATGTTATCAGTTATTAGGTTTCCTAGGCGGCTATAGTTATCCAAGGCTAATAGTCAAGCTTGCCGGCTTTGCAGATTGTGGGTTTTTACCTCCAAGAGTAGGTAAGCCCATGTATTTTTATCACAGTGCATCCTCAAGAAGCCACAATCCAGTCTAGATTAGCTATATTAAACTTAGAGGCCTAAATATAGCACAATTTATAAAGATATCTAATAGTTAGTAAAATGGCTTAATATATTGTATCGCAGCTCTAGGTCTAGACCTATTCTATAGCTTACTACCTATATTCATGTTTTACTTAATTAGAGGATAAAGGTTTATTTATACATATTAATAATAAGCTAAGTGGTAGTATGTATTAGTACCCTACTTCGAACTTAGTGATATATACTACAATAAAATATTTATGCCTAAGAAAGCCATTACAGTAAGCCATCTTTGATACTAAACTCAGTATAGGTACCCTAGGGTCTCGGTCTATACCGTAATCGCGTATTTACCCATCCATAGGCCCTTCAAGACCAAAACGTGTACCCTAAGAGGGTTGAGCTGATTGTGGCAGTGAGGGTCATGGCAACATATTTCACGATGCACTCGTCCATATTCGTGATAATATGCTGCAGATAGACCTTTACGAAAGTACGACTCAGCCACCGAGCTCAGCTCTCTGTAGCTAGCGAAATGTGATAGTAGGAAAGCTGTTCGTGGTGGATAACTATATATATTCAGTAAGGGTCCGGATGAATTGCTTGATCAAACTTCAGCATTCACTATCTCACTCCCATTTCTATTCATCCTCTTACGCTTTCCCAATCGAACACAAATAGTCATGGCGGCAACCGCTGGTCAGGTCGCTGCGACCATCGCCAGAATCCCTATCGGTCCGATCCAAAAGGAACAGGCTGACCAAGCCGCCGAAGAGCGCCAGACCCAAATCATGGACGCGCTGAACAGAATACAAGGAACTCTTCAAACCATCCAGGTTCAACAAGAGCAGCTGGCGGATATCGGAATGCTGCACTCCTCTCTCTTGGTAATTCAGGCCTGGCAAGAGGGGTATCCTACTGCCGTCAAGAATAATGACACCGAGGATATTAACAGCTATCTTCAAGCCCTCAATAGCAAGGGTGCAGATGGTGCGGCCTCTAATGTCCGGAATATCTTCAACGTTTTGACTGGACAGGGTGAAGCGCCTTCAGAAGAGGCTGGAGCAACCCCTCTTGTTGTAATATGGCATGAATATAGTCTAGTTACATGTTCTCCTTTCTCCTTCCCCCATCAGTAACCATCCATGGAGCAGCATCAATCTACCGACCCACTAATTGCCTTCATTCTTAGCTGCTTGAACCATCACTCTGCGGCACTCTTTGGCTTCACTGACCCCAGAAAGAGTCTATCACCGAATACTTAGGCAGATCGAGTTCCAGTAGGCTGGCCAGCAGGAGGGGTTCCACTTCCAGAAGGAGGTTGACCTCCCTGGCCACCGCCACCGCCGCCTCCACCAATACCACTGTCCAAAGCATGACCACCATCGCTAGCCAAGTATCCAGCAACGCCGTAGTACTCGTCAGAGGTGTAGTCCGCAGTAGTGTTGATACCGATTTGGATCCAGGCAAAGATTCCATCCTGAACAGAGTCTCCCAGGTAGACGTACTGAGGGAAGGGGTCATAAGACTCATCAGCCTGAAGAACAGACCACATATCCTCCTCGTTGGTGGTCACTTCAACAGTGTTGGTGTTGTAAGGCGCAAGAGCTTCGACTTCCTCACGAAGATCCTCGGGCCAGAAAAGCTGACCAATGTGTTGAACAGGACTGTTGTAGACCTGAATAGTGCCATTGGAAGAAACCGATGCATTGGCGTGGGTGAGGAGATGAGTATGAGTGGCACGACCCTCATAGTGACCGGGGAAAATAGTCTCAAACTGGACAACACCATCGTGGTCGGTGATCTGAATACCGCGGAGGAAAGTGGTGTTCAGACCAGCTTGGGAGCTAACTCCGGAGTAAACACCAGTGGCATTGCAGTTCCAAACGTCGGTAGCCAAGTTGGGTACTCCATTACAGGTGGAGACATCGACGTATTGGACCTCGAGGAACAGAGGGACACCGTCACAGAACTCCGTTTCGATGACGTTGGATCGCAAGTATTCGCCGACGATGTAGTAAGGACCAGCAGTGATCTCGGGTGACAGGATACAGCTGGAGTTGGCGCCAAAAACTGTCTCGAGAGGAGTGAACATGTTGTTGTCTGAGACTGCAGTCTTGTTATGGTTGACAGCCTCCCACTTGACAATATCGTCCTCATCGCGGCGATGCTTCTTGGCAGCTAATGCAAAGTATCAGTACCAGAGAAATAGTCGGAAGGGGATCTTTAGCATACCAGTCTTGATACCAAGTCTCTTACGGAGCTGTTCGACCTTCTCTGCTCGACGAGCAATCGAACGAACCTTCAGCTCCCGAGCATGAAGAGAACCAGAGCACGCGTTCAACGACCTCTGACCCAAGTTGGCGATAGCATCACGGGTCTGAATCTGTCTCTTAATCTTCTGATGATCATGCTTCTCACCAGGATGAGCAGAGGCAAGACCAGCGAGAACAAAACCCGCTGAAGCGAGGGACTTAAAAGAAACCATGTTGAATGAAGAATTGATGAGTGAGAAGGTTGCAAAGAAGCATAATCAGAAGCAATTAGGCTGTCTTTTATATATAATACAATCCCTCGGATTGGTGGATCGGAGAATTTACAGGCTTGCACGTCCGTTACGCAATACCCATTCGAGTGGATCGTCCGCCTCAGCCTTGGTGGAGGCATAATGGATGAAGCATTCGCGTTCTCCCACAACCCGAGAATTATGTGGAGTTTTCGGCTCTTTAGAAGGTTTCGGGAGCTAACGTAACCAAGATTGGGTGTACGCCACGGAAACATGTGGGAAAGGTAATCCGAAATTCAGAGGCTGTCACTGGCTGGGATACGAATGCGCGGTCATCGGAATCAATGCGGTTTCAGTTCGTGGCTGAGAAGGTCCCTGGCATTGTTGAAGAGTGAAGGACTTGTTGATCTATTTCTAAGAGTTACGTAGCGGTGAGACTAATTCTCACCATGAGCAGACTTGAATGCTTCTATCATGCGCTGAGCCCCATCATCAGCATACATCATGTCTTCCATGTCGATACTGCTCTGGATATGCTCCAACGCTCTTGGTCGCATCTCCTTTTCGTACGCAACAATAGCGCGCTCTAACGCTTCTACATCAGCTTCCTGATCATAGCTTCCTTCAAGAGCCCTAGTCTCTGCTATGATCTGGTCAAATAGCATGAGCGCGTCATACATGGCTTGGTTCACGCCTTCGCCATTTGGAGTAGCGAGATGTGCGGCGTCTCCGAGGAGAACAACGCCGGGAACGCGTTTCCATCTAGGCACATCTTCATCATTAGAAGAGAACAGGGCTTTGTCGAGGCGATATAGTGGCCAGGGTCGCCATGGTCCCTCAGAAGCTTCGATTAATCGTCTCAAGTCTTGTGTCCAAGTCTCGTAAAAGCCTCCAGGCCCAAGCATTGTGTTTCGCGCTTTGTCCATATCATTTGGATCAGCATCACCACCGGGACGCGTCAAGGATTCAGGTGCCACTACGCCCATGTATGTACGGTACGAGGCATCGGATAACTGTTGGACTGCGAGGGTGGATTTGGCACTCATTGCCATGGCAGTTCCCTTTCCGGCTATTTGCTGCGCGAGTTTGTATTGTGAGTTGTCTGGGGATATTCTGCCTTCAATGAATGATTTGCCAGAATAAATGGGCTTAGCGTCAGTAACCTGGGAATAATGTTAGCTCGCGAGTCTGATGAATGTAGGATATGGATACCTACGAGAGAGCGCACTTTGCTCCAAGCACCATCTGCTCCAATAATGAGTCGAAATCCACTCTCTGTCGATCCATCGCGAAACTTGAGTGTTAAATCACGCGCTTCCCCATTTTCCTTCTGATCAACAGCATCCAGTATCTTGCCCCAACGGATACAATCACTTGACAAGGAATTGAGTAACAACTGTCGCAGCTGCTGGCGATCGATCTCTGGTCTATCACCACCATCATTGTCTCCAAACGAAGCACGGAATTTCCCTTGAAAGTCCATCAATGTCATGGTCGTTGCATCGTATCGAGCTAATGACTCGAATTCCTTGTGAAGACCCGCGCGACGAAGCGCTTCTTGGCCTGAGTCTCTGTGGATGTCTAGTGTACCGCCTTGGCTTCTGAGTGTTGACGTTGGAGATTCGTCGCGCTCAAAAACGACGTAATTAATGCTTGCGGTTTGAAGCAGACGTGCTAGCATGAGGCCGCATGGGCCACCGCCGACAATTGCGATTGGAAGAACAGCTGAGACTCCCATGTCTCAGTATTGGGAGTGGAAAGTGGTAGTGATTATTTGAACTGATTATATAGAGGGACATTGGATACCTTTTATAATTGATTATTGACTAGACACTGTGACGCGCAAGTTAAATAAACTTTACAGCCTCCTGCTCTTCCTCGCATTTTTGTGGACGTGATTGGCCCCGATTACTGTTCGGGCGTGAGTAAGGCCCGAAGAATTCTGACACATGATGTCATAGTCTAATTTGTGGTGTTGATTCGGTATTTTCTATGTCCCGACTTCGAAATGGGAATGTCAAGTAATGATTACAGTATCAGTTTATTATGATTAGCTAGCTAATAGGAGGAAACATTCTTTAATCTTACCTGCCTTTTAGCTCAATTCTACTTATAGTTATTAAGTCTTTACTGGATATAACTTAGTAAAAGTAATTAGTTTACCCTATAGAGAACAGTATATATAAAACATAGCTCTTAAGGCATAAACAAGCAAAACACAGCCACAGAGATAAGATAATAAGCTACTATTATTATATTACAATGTCTGTATATTACTTATAGCAAGACCTCGTTAAGCATGTCTCTGCTTATTCTTGTATTTACAGGACTTACTGTCTTTATAACTAAATTTTACAATAAGTAAAGACTTCCAGGGCAATATCCTCACTTATCATTCTATTAAATCAGAATGTTTTTATAAGTCTGCAGTTCTCAGTCCGCTGCGCATAATGTCGCATTTTACCTTAGCCTTATAGATTATTAAGACCCTGCTGGGAAGGCTTTACTAAACCGTTTTACTTCGCGCGAAGTGGCTTGACATTTTATAAATTGAAGACCTGATATAGCTATTTCGATACACTTATCGATTCCCTTTATCCTATAAAAGAATTAAAAGATCACCTAGCCTCAGGTTAATATATTAACTGCCATTTTAACCATTATTTAAAGCATAATCAGAAACCTGTATTAGAACGGTTTACCCGAAAGTTCAATCGATGGGTCTGCTCAGGCCTCTACTAACTCTAGCAACCTGTTTGCTTATTCCAATGCTGCAATTGTAGTATCACGACCACTGGATATACCAGGATACAAATCGGTAAAGGCCTCTCGCCTGCCATGCGACTGTTGGTAAGTGGATATAGACAAATTGGTGGCGTGTTCCAGAACCCCCAGGGTCGAGTCTAGCCCCGCCAACGAATCAACGGACACGAACCGACTTAAATTATTGTTAACCTAATGTGCTTTGGTGCTTAGTACTTACACTAACAGGAAGATTTAAACTAACTATATCTAATAGAGCGCGAGAGACTTGACCTAAAGAGGTATAATTTGATACCGCACCTCTAGAAATATAAACTATTTAATATACTATTGAGTGTGGCTGGCTAAGACTTATCCTCAGGTCTAAAGAAGATTAAAATGTCTTTCCTACTTTATTTTAATATCTTCTAACCTCTCTAATGTTCTCAAGATCTCTGTTTTTTAATATACTAAAAACCTATAACCAGCATTATTCTTTATCGCTTCCTCAAGCATGAAGAAGCAAAGCCTTACAGCCTCTTGGGCAAACGTTTTATCTCTTCTTTTAGTTTTTAGTATCTCTGTCGCTGCCTCTCCTAACGGTGACATAACACTGTCTTGCAGTCAATTGAGCAACCCATACGACGGACCTTCTAATTCTCAATATGAAGTTCGCTGCAATACATTCCCGGCTGGTCTTAATCCTCGAGGCTACTTTCTGTTTAACAGCTTCACAGAATGTATAGACTCCTGCACTACCATTCCAGGTTGCAATGTGGTATGGTACAAAGAGGCAGAAAACTACTGTATCTGGTATGGTGGCTATTCCAATACAGGGGCTCAAGCTGGCTACAACATGGCCATCATGTTATCTACACCTACAGCATCAGAAGCCACACCACCGGCACCGCTATCCTGTAGCGAGCTAGCTGACAGCCCTGGCAGTCGGGGATTCACTCTTCTATGCCAGAAAGCCGCCAGTACTTTTCAGAGGATTGGAACATTTATGTTAGGAGAGAGTATGCAACAATGTCTAGCCAGATGCGACTCAAATAGCCAATGCGTTGCTGCTGGCTATATAAGCACTACACAAGCGTGTCATATATACAAGTCATATAGCGGGAGCTATTCGGCACCTTTATGGAACTTAGCTATAAAGGAAATAGCAACATCATCAACAACTACATCGACATCGCCAGAGACTTCATCATCAATCTCATCCATCTTACAGTTTATATCATCAGATTTTATGCAACCAACATTGCCTACCTCTGATGCAGTATCAGCAGAGACTTCCTTGCCAACTTCATTCACCTCACAATCTATATCAACAGATTCTACATCTTCTATCCCGTCCACCTCAGATTCGATGCCATCTGATACTTTATCCTCAGTTTTATCCACCTTACAGCCAACATCGTCAGATTCTACACTACCTGTATCGTCTACCTTTGATTCAGTGTCATCGGATATATCCTTATTAACTTCATCCACCCTTTTGTCTACGTCGTCGGGTTCTACGTCAAGCATCTCATCTGACTTGGATTCTATCTTACCAACAACGTCACCAATATCGATATCCTCAGAACCTACACATTTACCCTCATCGTTGGAATTCACATCAACAGCATCAGAGGATACACTCAGGTCTACACCATTAACTACCTCACCCTCCACTGCATCAGCTAATACTTCGCCAACATCTATATCATCGTCATCATCATTAGCAATCACATCAGAGGAGACACTAGAGCTGACACCGTTGACAACTTCATCAGCTACTATCTCATTATCAACATCCATATTGTTATCGTCACTAGAACTGACATCCCAGATGACCTCAAAGGCTGATTCGGAGTCTACACTGGAATCTGAATCATTGGTATCATTCAGAACGACATTATCTTCAACGGCAGCAGTTACAAGCTCATTCGTATCTACGTCAGTCCTGACACTCTCACCGGATGAATCCTCTATGTCGCCAGCAACAACATCACCAAGACCATCCCTACCATCACAATCTGAATCAGGTTTCTCATCAGAGGACCCAATTGAATCCGTATCGAATATAGTGTCATCCTCAGTAGAGTTGACTATAGGTGTCCCAACCCAAGAATCCGTCCGCACCAGTATTACAACCATCGAGACGTCAACTGTCGAGACATCGGCCGTTACGACCTCAACTACCGAAAGTACACCAACGGCAACAGGACCAAGTTTGAGCAGTGTCGACCAAGTTTCAACTGAAATACAGTCCATTGCCCTACCCACAAAGAGACAGACTTCCTCTACTGGAACCCTTGAGCAATCAGAGGTGTTCACTTTGCCTTCACCTTCATCTACTGCAACGAATATTCCAGTTCTAAGTAACTTCCTTTTTACGGGCTGTGTGCGGTCTCTACAAGGCTATCCGTCTTTCACAGAGGTTGCAGCTAGCCCAGAAATGACTACGAAGAAATGCATTGCTTTGGCTGCTGGGAGCAAGTACATTGGCATCTATCAAGAGTAAGTCTATTTGTTGTGGCATACTGCCCGAACCTTTCTTCAAGGAATAGTATTCCCAGATGTTTATGAACAAGAGCTGAGACACATTTAGATCTTGTTATAAGTCAGACTCTCTATATGACTCAGTATTTGTGTCGAATGGACTCTGTGATCTTCCGTGTCCTGGAGATCCGACTCTATTCTGTGGTGGCATGATCCAGAGGACACAAAAGCTTGTCCATCGTGCGATATCGTCTAATCGTCTATTGACCCTCTATCAACAAGAAGTCTCTTCCTCCTCCTCCTCCTCCTCCTCCTCCTCCTCCTCCTCATCACCATCACCATCATACCATGATAAATATTCCTTTCTATCATTCTCTACAAAGAGTACAGAGATCCAGACTTCTGAGTTCACATCCCAATCAAACTCTACACTGGACTGTACCAAAACAGCTACCTTGTCGTCTTTTTCTTTTGGAACCGCAAACCTGGGTTCTAAAACTCTCATTGAGTCTGATTACATGACTACAGGGACGGCATCTGGAGATTATCTGCTAATGCCTATACCTACTACCAATACCATACAGACTGTTCACTCAACCCCAACTACAGAAGACCTCCATTACACGAAGAACAATCAACCAGATGCCACTACGCCGGCTGCAAGATCGCAAAACGAGTCTCAACCCAGCTACAGGAGCAACCAGTACAAACCTCAAACACTGTCGACAGCATCACAAGACGACCCACAATCAGAACAAGGAAAAGCACATTCACCAGAGTCTGGAAGCAATGCCCTGATGAAACCCTCTCAGCCTTCTTTCACAAAGAGCTTAGTTACAGAAATCGGTATCATATCGATGACTCAACCCGAAGTTTCAGCAATTCAGTTCTATTCATCATCTATCTCCAACTATCAGGGCCCCTCCGCGGGGTCCTCACACCCCGAAGAGGCACCACCGGCTATATCAATAGTTACTTCAGCGTCCCACAGGCACCAGGTTACATTGTGGACTGTGATAGCTATGGTTCTTGGAGGGATGTTAATGTAGGATGTGCTATTCGCAATTAGGATCTGTGTTTACATATTTATTATCAGATTTTGTATTATAGAGAGCAGTTTATCTCCACTACTGCACTTAGTAGCGAGGTTCATAGTCAAGGCCTTGGACGAAGTCGACGATTGAGTCGACTGCGACAAAGACGAGTCTCAAGGTCTCTAGATGTCTGCGTGAACAAAATCCTGCTATCGAGAGTGAACCCGAGGATGCAGAATTGCTATAAAAGATTATCTATAGTCTTTAAAACAGCACTGTTATCATTTACTTTGATAAGGAAAGAGGAAAAAGTTTCGTGACTTTCATAAGAGGACGATTATGGCTTACTGTATGTTGTAAGGGCTGGTTATGATAAGACAATAAGGCTAAGGGCACCAGTAGCTGGATGAGTAGAAAATTCTTAAAGATAGAAGCCACTTAGCCAAAGTTCGCAGCTGCGGATCATCTTGTCAATAATAGTGGCTGATGATATAGTGATTAAATCGCCTCGACTATGTAAAAAAGCAAGATGAAGATATAAAGCTAGGAAAAAGAAAAAGCTCACGCGCTCTCGTTAGCTTGTCGACTCAGTGAGAATAAGGATAAGGAACTATCCTTGCATGAGGGTAAAGAAATGTTGGCATGCCTCAGCAGAGATTGTGGCACGAACTGATTTATTACAATATCTAGAGCACCGAGAATGGGACAAGTGTAGCACAGCTTAAAACACTTTTATAGAAGAGAACAATAGTTACTCTCACGATAGAGAAGTAACAGGCTAAGTGGCTGTAGGACCAGGTAAAAATACTGTCCTTCCTTAGTTCTTGATCTCAATCACCTCGCTCCTCGTCTCATGCTTTGGGGAGCGATCCACAAGTGGCTTCAAGCCGGGTAGCGCGACAACAGTAATAGCAAGTGCCATCTCGAGCATACTCATGGGGTCTAGGGAGGTATGTTAGAAGCTGAATTGGTATTGTCCGAGAGATGGACGACTTACAAACAAGATTCTCTTGGCCAGTGCCAACCTTGAGTGTGACGAATCGCACAATGGTGGTGCAGATAGTCAGTGCTCCAAGCACGAAAGTAGCAGTGACACCCTTGGAGGGCTGAAGAACACCTTGGACCAGCAGGATGAGAGGGAGGGCATAGACTGAGGATCAATTAGTATCTGGTGAAACGCGAAAGGCAGAAGGGAATGTAAGCGTACCAGCAAGATAACAGGCCAAGTTCAGTGTAAAGTTAAGAATGAAGGGCTCTGGTGCATAGAAAACACTGCAAGCACCCTCCTCCTGAGACCATTGAACCGAAACATCCTTTCCACAAAAGAAAGTATCATCCCAAAGGATCGCCATGTATGATGCGCAAACAAAGGCAGTGATGCCATATAGGGCCTTTCGCATACCGGAACTCATGCCGGTGGAGGGAAGGAAATAGGCCCAGTAGAACGCAAGCATGCTCATCTTGGGGAAGCCCATACCGACATCGTAAAAGTAGTTGGATGCGAATGAGATCTGGATGAACAAGTTAGTCGCGTGATGCATTGTGGAGTTTGAAGTCATCTTACCTTGGAGAGCTTGACGGACGTCTCATACTCATCCATAACACCCATCTGGAAGGTTAGAGTGTCGCAGATGATGAGGGCGAGAGCATCGACGGCGGATAGAAGGAGAAGGTAATCGGACCAAGTCAACTTCTCACGCGCACGAAAGAGACGCGCATAGATGCGAAGACCGACGAAGACATAAGAAGCTGCCAGCAAGATCCATTCCGAGATCTAAACACTCGTGAGCACACAACCTGACATGAAGATCGATAGCTAAAGTGACCTACCATGCAGTCCTTTCCATCGATAAAGAACGCCATTGTGAAATCCGATTGTCTTCCACTTCAGAAACAACGGAAAATACAATGGTGCAACTCGCGGCAATGAGAAAAAGGAAAGGAATTAAGGTTCACAGGACTGCAGGTATACTTTAAAATTTCCCAGCTCATGGTGCTTACCTTATTTAATGCGCCGCATGGTTACAGCAGCAGCGGCACCTCGGCTACAGAAGAAATAAAAAGAAAAACAGCATCGAACGAGGTGCTGCATAGAACGTAACAGTAAAAGGTCCCTGGGGTGAGTTTTACCCGCTGCAAGTGTACGGCACAAGTCGGGCTAGGGAACAGAACAAGCAGCTTTACGGTATTTTAATTGAGACACTGACAAGGGTTGGCATTTGACATGGGGGCTAAAACTGAAGGGGTTGTAACCGAGAGATGATCATTGGTCGGGTTGGAGTTCCGTTGATATGCAGACGAGAATAAACCTGGGACCACCGGATGTAACATGGGAAAGGATTTGACAGGGGACGAGTGTTGAGACGACTTGTGTGTTGGTTGATCTCTGGGTTTTGTGTTTGTAATGGAGGGAGGGAGTCTTTTTTTCGTTAACGCACCAATAAGGGATTCATCATATCTGTCAGTTGGTTCTAGGTTCTCACTACGTTTTAGCAAAACTCTGCATTGAACTCAAAGGGTAAGTCAAAAATTCATGCAGCATGTTCTGATCTATGGTAAACCTGTTGTATTCTATTTGTATACTTATTATACATGACTTGGATCAGTCAGACCAGCTGTCATGTCACGCTTTATTCCCGGCCATTTCCCATTTTGTTAGTCCGTCGATCTGCATATCTAATGCAACGCTTACATCCATCCACCATCCATCCTCTATCATTCATCTTACAGCACACACACCACTCCTTCACCCCCGTCCCGAATTACCCTGCCAGTCACCGTCTTCTCTTCGCTGGTAGGTCACACTTATGCGGGCCGACTTGTAGATACCTTGAAGGTTGGTCAGCTCCACTTCACTGCCCGAGTCTTCTTCGGCGCCCGCCGCCACGCGTGCCGTGGAGGCGTACAGCTCTCTGTGGTGGTCACGGCCGCTGGACAGCTTGTTGAAGTGACTCGATGTCGTCACTGTACCTGAGTGTTTGTTGTAGCCTGAGCCTGTCTGCGTGGTGTTTTGCTTGGAGGAGCGCAGGCCGAGGCCGTGGAGGAGGGATTTGAGGGCGGGGAGAGATACGACGACTATTGCGGCGGCGATCTCTGTCATTGAGAGGACGTCTGTGAAGTCAGCAAGTCGGACACGATAGAAGATTTATAGGTGGCAGTGTTGACTCACAAACATTGGTCCAGGCGTGGATTGCCTCGACAGTTGCAAATCTTCCGATGCTTGCTCCTAATGTGATGAGTCCAGATGCAAAGATCGCAACGAGACCAGCCTTATATCGCCTACTGAGTTGAAGGCCAAAAAGAAGCGGAAAAGGAAGAGCAAAGACTGTATAATGTCAGTGATTGAACAGAATTAGACACAGACTGCTGTACCAAGCGTGTCGGAGATGAGATTCATGACCCAATCAATCCGGAAGACAGTTTTCGAGTCAAACGTGCTGCACTCTCCATCAATCTCCCAATTGACAGATACATCGGCGCCGCACCAAAACGTATCCAAGAAACAAGTCGTGAGCATAAACGACCCCGTTAAGGCAGTAACTCCATACAAAAACTTGCGTAGCAGCGGTAGTGTTTGTGGAATAAGCTTAAAGTAAAGCGCCAACAGCGCCAGCTTCGGAAAATATACACCCGTATCGTAGAAGTAGTTTCCCGCAAACGACACCTTCATCAACGTGATCTGATCCTCAATACTTCGCGGCGGTGCACTCGGATCATACTCGTCCATTCCTCCCAAATTATAGGCAGCAGTGTCGGTCCCAAATAACGCAGCGGCATCGAGGAGAGAAGCGACGAGAAACCAATCGCTCACGGTGAGACTCTGATGTTGTCGAATTGTTCGAAGGGCTAATCGAGCGAGCACGAGGAGCGTTGATATTCCGAAGAGCACGGCCTCGATGGGCTGCATCGTAGATCGCGGTTAGCAAGCGAGTCATGGTCCTGATGTTGCCAAGAAATTGCAGATCTTTGCTCAGGCCAGATCGGAATGGTAACTTGACTTACCACCACGGCCTCTTTAGCGACACCAGCCATATCTCAAGATATACTCTAAAGCAGACACTTTAACTCATTAATGAAGAGATTTGAAAATTGAAAGACCAAGATTCAGGTCTAACGAGATGGGGTTGGCGTCGATTAAATGAAGAGCCGAAGCATTTCTTTCGGTGACGTCCTGCATACAGCCTGTGTGCGGCGGTGCCGGTTCCGAAATATCAGCACATGAGAATCACTACAGCATAATCTCAATAAACACAGCATCATAATCTTTTCACAAAAAGCATCCAGTGCCGGGGCAGGCACACACACACACCACAAACGTCTGGGCCTTTTGTGAGACGGGTATTGATATGCAACTGGCTAAAAACTGTCAAATCCAGGGGTAAAGTGGTCAATGTCAGATCGCTACACGACGCCACCAGATACGGGGCGGCGCTGTTGGTTTACAAAGAACTGATGAAGCATATTTTTCTGGGAACATGCATGCACTGATCCGAATCACTCTATCATTAATCTAACATGCAGACGGGATAAAAAGCAAGGATTCGAAACGGTCGGTGGAAAACGGAGTTTATTGGATGGCAAGCAAATTTCGCAGGACCTGTCCTTCGGCCCTTTGACACGTACTGTTAGTAACTGATTTTCATGCGTCTGCGGCACAGTTCAAGGAGATTATACGCTGGAGATAACATGTACCAATTGATGGGTGTTGGATCTCGAATAGGGAGCTCGGAGGGACTTCCACAAGAGATCGACACGCCAGAAGGAACCGGTAGAAATATGATCCCTGCAGCCAAGACCGTGATGGGAGCAAGGGTGTTGGCTAATGTGCTGCTAACCGAGGAGTCTCGGGCCGTTGGGGTTTATTGGTTGCATGCCGCTTTTTCCGAAATCTGAAACGGGGAAAAAAGGCGCTCGAGTGAGGCTCAAGGCCAAGCTTTGCTGCAAGAGAGTTATTAGCAGTGAAATTTACTGTGATCAGCGTCGCTTGGAAATATCTCCACGATTGAAGCGCAGATCGCTGGACCGTGAGCTTGGCTCTCGGGACTCTGTCAAAATCTCTTTCCCAGCAACCGAATATTACATGCAAAACATAAAAAAGCAAACATAATGGGCTGAGGCTCGATAATCATGCCACGCCCCAAAACCAACCAGTCTCGAAACCGTTTAGTCAAGCATTATAAAACGCCCTGCCAAACACTGGTCGAAACGGAAACAATCCCAGTTCCCACTTAGTTCTAGAGCTTAACGACGTTACAATTTTTAACCTTAGCTGAAAGCTTGTCTTTAGCCTTTCGCAACGGGCGGGCGCAAGACTCTTTACCTTATTTGTCTAGACCAGTCTACTGAATTACCGAGATTATGAGGCCTTTCGGTCATTTCTCTCTCTGGGTTTATTCCCCGGCGGCGAAGTGGTTCTTTATTTAAAGTCTTAAAGGACGCTCTATATGTTGTATTTTGAATGGAGTTTTCTGGAGTGAGGCTTTTGGTGAATCCGCTGCTGGCTGAAGGCGATGTTACATCGGGTCTCGGGTTCGCATTCTAGGGACCCGAGTCTTGCCGCAGAAGCAAAAAGTTTGGATAAAATGGCATGTCAAAGAATAATGCGGAACCGGGTAACGTTTGAAAAGCTGGCATTAAAAAGTGTCAAATGCGATCCAATCATCTGGTTGTTACCTCGTAGGTTTTGACATGCCTCGATATCTAAGTCATACCATAAAAGTATGAACTGCCATGAAGAGTCGGCCTATCATATAGCGTCGGCATTGAGGAAGTGTATGTAGGCAAGTAGACAGTTTTCTATGATAATTGGTGCGGGACTGAGTGGGCAGCCACTGGTGTAAATGAGCTTGCAAACATAGTTACCGTTATGCAGTAGCAGGGGTCTAATCGACAGCATTAAAAGAGCCTGTCAGACGGATCTGGCATTAGAGTGGTACGCTGGTAAAGTATAAATCATCTAATCCCCTCTGCTTAGCATATTTCGCAAACTCCTCATCATTCTCTGGCTGTGCTTAGTAACTGTCCTCTGCCTTGAAGCAGACCTTTAACATGTCCTGAGAAGAGACAGGCGACTGCGAATCCTCAAACATTTTAAACCCAGACATTAATTGTAAGATACTCCAATCAAACAAGTTTGAACGGATGGATTATCACGGCCATGCTAGGCCAATATCATGAGACTTGGTCACCGCTGTCAGCAGCCTAGCGCAGAGACTTATAAAGTCAAAACTTTGGTCCCGAGAAGGCCTGAAGCTCTAGAACGACGTTAGCGGGTATTGCTGAAGTCAGAGTGACACTGTGTCGTAGGGTGATAGCTCAAGCCTTTATTAAAACTCAAACTCCGGCGCCCGTATGATCTAGGCTCCCAGCTTTTACAACGCAGTATTTCTTTTGTCGTTACATATCCACAATCACGTTTCGGCCCATTCAGAGTTACTACTGCGATACATGGCAAAATATCTAGTTCTCAGTAACGAACGACATGGGTAGCTGAATCTGCCCTGAGCGATGTGACAATTTGTTGATATAAGGTTTGACATCTACCCGCGCTAATCGGATAACTCGATCAGCCGCTGATGCTTCCCCACCATCTTGGCCGCTGGTGTCTTCCAATGATACGCTTATGCACTGTACTTACACGACTATTATGATGACCTGACGCGCTTTCTGCAGCTGGCAAGGGTGGGATTTCTGGATGTTGGCGTGTTGTCAACTAACTTAAGGACCCCTTCCATAATCTGTGGTTCAATGAGTTGACCATCTATAACGTGTTATTTGCAGTTGAGGCTTGTGGCTGTGAGCTTATTCCAGCAGAGAGAACCTAGACCATCTATAACTACAGTAACATGATGATGGGCTTGACACTTTCATTTTGCCCATTTGAACGCCACAGGATGACCACGCCATCGTATTCTTCTCATCTTCTCAGGCAACCTAAACTTTAAGGTTATGGCTAACACTTGTCTATGGGGCTGACATTGCCACGCCAGTTTGTTGCCCTTCGATGTAGCCCGATAAAATATATTAAACTGCTACTTTTTGCAACGAATATTGTCCAAAGCAACATCGTTGAGTTTCATCTTCACCTCTTATATGCAGAATTGATCGACATCTCCCACCTGATTAACAATCTCCAGATCCACAACACTATGGCTACGAGGGAGTTACTCATCGTTATCCTCAATCACACCAACGAGGAGCTCATCGCAGAGTCCGAGTGGCCACCTCTCAACCACAGAGGATGGAGCAAGACGCTAGACCTTCAGCCGCCGCAAACAATTCTAGCGGGCGAGAGTGGTATGCTGCGCTGCAAGTCGAGTCACATAGGCGGAGGTGTTGACAGTTCAATCACATACCGCATCGTCGGATTCGAAGGGAGGAACGACGTTGCGTTTATCTGGAGCGTCCCGTATGTTGGGACAAACAAGTTTGACGCCTGTTGTGCTGTATCTGACTTTACAGTCGAGATCTTGGGCGGGCGGGGTAAGGAGGCTGTTGTTGTCTTTGTGTTTGGTGAGTTTGATACTTGTGGAGATGGTACGGAAGGCTAATAGTCTCGTAGGGCCGGCGAAGATGGCAGATGTTAGCCCGGGAGATGCTGTGTGGGCAGCTGTGACTAGAAATCCTGTCGAGTGCGCCAAGAGTCTTGTTGGTGGCTTCAATCGCAATTAAATTGACAAAGCTTTATTGGATATGTGCGTCCTCTGCAAGTCTCTGTGTGATGATCTGAGCAAGAATAACTGGAAAATATTAAATGCATGTTGCAACAAGTTCAATCTGTTTATATCAAGGCATATTCCGTGGATTAATCAAGGTTTCTCCTTCGGCTTCCGCCGTTTGTGGCTGCTTACTCCAAAGCATCAACGTTACCCCGCCTGACCCCTCTCCAGGCTAAAATGGATTGTGGCCTAGACATTATCTGTTGGTTCATCATTTCGCTGATAGCCATGGACCTTGGGGTCCCCTCTTGAGTGTAATAATCGTTAGTCCGTGATCTAGATACCGCACTGGATCATGCTTACCTGGCAAGCTTTTCTGCATGTTGTTTCAAATCCGTCTTTGTCTCGTCAAGCTTGATATAAGTCCGCAAGACGTATACACCCTGTGTTTGGTCGCTTTAGCTCTGTCGTGTTTTGCTCGGCTTCGGGACTCACAAGAATGCCACTAAGAAGATGGAGGAACCACGCAATGAATGCAAACGCAAGGGCTGTCCTCCACGAGGCACAACCCGCCGCGTCGATATTCACCGTCCCGATAGGTCCGACTCGCCAAAGGCGACCCCAGTAGTAGCCCCAATAATTGTAGTACCAACTGGCGGAACAAGTGTGACTACCGGTTCTCTATAGAACGGAGATGAGTAGGTGCTGTTAGCTGTGAGGGTAATGAGATATTACCGTCTGGAGCAAGCAGTATGCCACGAGCCACATGACAAACATGAAAAAATCGAAAGGAAAACCCAAGAACATGGCCTTGAACGGCGGACAGAAACAGATGGAATACATAATGCCGAGGCATGCGACGACGATGGTGTAGATGATACGTTCGTCGACATGCGCTTCCGCAATGCCCGCCAGGTAGCAGAAGCGTGAGAGAATTCCTAGGACGATGATGGCAGAGAAGAGTTCGGAAAGACGGAGAATGACAGAGATGACCTTATGGGCGACGCCGGTTTCTGCCATTTTGTCAGAGCTGAGGTTGAAGATATGATGAGGTGATTCGAAGTTAGATGGTTTGCTACTCAGATCAGCACAAGAATGCGGGGCGAACAGTGTTATATATATCCATGAACCGTCTGAAGAATGGCTAAACTGGCCCTACTTATAATACAAGTATTCTATGCAGTGATTCAGGAAGCCCGCGGCTCAGTATTATGTTTACCATCTGTCGTATCATATGGCAAGCAGTTTATGCCACCGCAAAGTCATTTGTTGAAGTGGCTTGGAAAAATACATAGCTATGTTGGTCGGTTGCCATCACATGCAACAAGGTACATGTTTGCATATGACAAAACAAGTCATGTATTGTGGCGCTTGTCAGCCAGAGCGGACACAGTGCAACTACATCCATTTATTGGACAATGGCTGAGTATGACTAGATATGTAGGAAGCCATAGCCTCAGTATGACGTGTTTTGGTAACCTTGACTTGTCTGAAAGGCGCAGGCTACTGGCAACAACATATGATGTGGCACATCAAACACTCAAGCCCCCCTGCTCCGTATATTGCGCAAACTCCTTCTGATCTCCAACCGGGCATAGCAAGTCTCCTCCAGACCAAAACAAACTTCGATCCCCTCATCTTCCCCAGCACTCCTAACTCCGGCCCTAGACGGAAGTGCAAAGAAGAAGCCTTCAAAGCTTTGATAGGGCCATTGGAGCGCCGCAGGCTTGGGCCCGGAGTCCAACGGTGATCGGCCCTTGGTTCTTTGTCTGGTCGATAAATGTCTCGCTGGAATGGCCGGGTGAAAGGATGTCAACGGGGCACGCGTTTAGGATAAAGCCTTTGCATGAATCGGTGCTAAAGTTCGAAGATGTATTAAATGATCCGTAGTGATTGAACCAATGGCTTCCATCCACAGTACATGGAGTGTAAGCCTCGGCGTGTTGAAATGGGAAGTCCGAGATCCATCTGTACACTTATTTCGAGGTTGTCAATTGTTGCAGACTCGGCAAGAGAATCGCCAAAATATTCTCGATGCAGATGCAAATCTTGCACAAAGGAGAGTTCGGAATCTTGGGATCTGCCTGCAAGAGTAGTGTGTGTTCAAGCGCCCTTTGGGACGTAACTGAAACAATCAATGAATTCTCGACCATGAGTCGAGCTCCTGCTCGAGGACAACGGCCTTCTAGTGTTTATGCTTTCGTGTCTGGGGCGGAGTTCATGTTTCGCTGACCATTCCAAGTTTTGCTGATACCCGGGGCAGCAAACATGTTGACTAGTGCACATGATACATTGAGGTCTTGTCTCATCGCATTCAACCTGACGTTTGTTAGTCGTTCAAGGCCTTAACTTCGAAGTCGAGATAGACAGACATATAAGAACGTACCCCTTTCAACTTGCAAGTGATATACCCATGAAGGGATTTTTCCGTACCCTTTCACGACATTATCGTGAGTACTTGAGTCATGAATAAACATATGTTACTCATGGGCCAGATATCTCTTGTGTTGGGGTTCAGAATTCGGTACTATCATAACAAACACGAACTCTACTTATCAATAGCTGCTAGTGTAAAGTTCTTCCTAGCTTTGTCTTCATCTCTCTATTTTGCTACTGTCAATCTGACTGACCGCTCGTCAGAGATTGTCGTCTCTCGATCCACTTGGCCCATACAAGCTCTGCCCGCTCTGAGATATCCAACACCGTCCGAGGCACCACAGAATACTCCAAGCCAACCTCATCCAACATTTGACAAAAGTCATCAAAGACTTGCATCCACTCTGTCTCGCTTCCGGGCATAAGTCGCACGCCATCATCCATCAACCACGGGGTGCCCGCTTCGCAGACCACGATCAAAGATGTCTCCATTCTTGCCTTGACTTGTTTCCAGGCTTCGAGTTGCTGCAGCTCTTGCTCGACTCCTGGGGAGGCATATCGTTTTGCGTAGACCAATGGATCGAACCCGGAACGGTCGGATATGAACCAGCTCGAGGTCTTGAGAGCTTCCTTCTCGGCCTCTGCTTGTGCTTGGAGAATGAGTTGCTGGAGCTCGAGGCACCTGACTTTGGATGTTCGGATATCTTCTGCTGAGTATTTGTGTTTTGCGAGAACACTTCTGGCGACCTCGGAGACGATTTGTGGCTTATCGATTGATGAGTCGACGAGCCCGTGCTCTAGATCAGCCTGTAACTCGTTGACTAGTGTTGTTTTGCCCGTAGATTGCGGTCCGATGATGTAGATATTCGGCACATATGGTTTTGAGGCCATCTTGTGCTTGGCGGAGGTAACTTGTCAATTCGTGGACTCTCTAACTCTCTAAATGTTGAGGAAGTGAGGGGGTCAGCATGCCGTGTAACACCAACGCCCAATGATAATGACCGTGATTCACCAATGGCGCCGAACTTCAATCTATTGGATAAGCTCCTCTGCGCTTTTCTTCCATCATCTCAAGCGTGTCGCAATCTCCTCTCTTCATCTCAATCTCAATCTTAATCTCAAGCCTCTCTCAAGGCACCAATTCAAAATGGCTTCCCAGAAGTCCGACAAAGGCTTTCACTACATACTCCTTTCGAACTTGAGTCTCGACGACATTGTCTGGGATTTCCAAGTTCCGAATCTCCCATCACCATCCACTCTCAAAAAAGCCGATCTCATCAAAGCGATCGCCCTCCAAACCGACCTCAAAGAATGCAAGCACTCCATGATCCTCAACGTTCAGCCCAACACGTCAAATCGCGCCACTGCCTCACACCCAACGGATCAATTACTGCTCTTTTCCCTCGAAGCCTTCAAACCTCTAGTTTTCGGCGCCGCAGCAAAAGAACAGCAGCCAGCGCCAGATCTTCAGCCCCGCACGCGCCAAGAGGTTTCCGACTACAGCATCAAATGTCTCCGCGCTGGGATAATTCTGAACGGCGTACATTATAATTTCTATGGGCATAGTAATACGCAGCTCAAGTCGCGATCATGTTTTCTCATGGCCGCGACGAGAGAGGAGATCTCGATACAGATCGAGAGTATGGGAGATTTTACAAAGATGAAGACGGTGGGCAAGAAAGCCAAGCGTATTGGTCTTCTCTTCTCATCCTCCAAGGCGGCCATGATTATTAATCCCGACCGATGCGAGGATATTCCAGATGTTGAGAGAGACCAATATGTCTTCACTGATGGCTGTGGATTGATTGCGCCCAGTCTTGCGCAAGAGTTGGCGCGACGAAGAAGAATTATCTTTCGGGACAGTCGATACACGCCTTCGGTCTTTCAACTTCGCTATCGGGGCTACAAGGGAGTCGTCACTGTTGACCCCCGAATGAAGAAGGAGAAAGCGCTTCTCAAGCTTCGCAAGTCAATGAAGAAGTTCAGCGGCGGCGATGATTACTCTTTTGCAGTAGTCGAGCACTCCAAGGTACTTGACCCGATTTCCCAACAGACCTCGCTGACCATTTTGCTCCGCAGCCTTTTTCATATGGCTTCCTCAACGACGAGAGCATCATTCTTCTCCATGCGTTGGGCATCTCACAAGAAACGCTCCTCTCCAAGCAGCGACATCACTTCAGTCTTCTCAAAAACGCCAAGTCCGACTTTCGCGATGCATTCCGCTTCTTAAGCTACGTCAATAAACCCGATCTCGCAGAACGTGTCCTTCTCGAGGGGCTGGAGAGCGTAAAGTCCCAGATCAACGGCCACGTTAACGAGCAACTGGACAAGATGTTGAACAAGCAAGGCGGCCAAAAGTGTCGAATCTTTGTGCAGAAATCGCGGCTTCTCTTTGGGGTATGCGATGCTTGGGATGTGTTAAAGGAAGGCGAGTGTGCGGTCAAGCTCACTCTGGAAGAGAATGGTTTACCTCACGCTTTGAAGAACAGTGAGATAATTGTCATCAGAAATCCCTGTCTTCACCCAGGCGATTGGCAGAAGTTCAAGGTTGTTGAGCGGCCTGAGCTTTCGCATCTGGTTGACTGTATCGTCTTCTCAACGCGAGGGAAAAGACCAGCTGCAGATCTTATGTCGGGTGGTGATTTGGACGGTGACACATGTGAGTACGTCTAGAAAGATGGAGTGCATATACTGATAAGTGACAGTCTTTGTATCCTGGGACCCCGACCTGATCCCCTCGACAGTCTCGGCACCAGCCCTATATCCCGGCGGCCGAGAACCGATCCAATTCCGCGCCATTACAGACGACGACCGCCTCGTCTACTTTGCAAAATACCAGAACGCTTCTCTTGGTCAAGTAAAGAACCTATATCTCGACTGGGTTCGAGTGGCTGGCCCCATGAGTGCCCAATGCCAAGAGCTCAATCGACTCTTTTCGCAGTGTGTCGACGGCAATCGGATAAAGATCCCTGACAAGCTGCGCACTGCACCAAAGCCGACACCTGATACGCCGCCATTCATACTCGATGTCCTCCATGACGATGCAGAAGCCTGGGTTCGTCGGATGGGCCTCACGGAGGTTGGCGATTTGACGGGATATGATATTGACGCTATTCAGCTCTTGTTTAGTCGAGAAGATGTCGCAATTGGGGAGTTTGAGTGTGTCAAACTCGCATATGCCTGGTGCGTCAAGAAAAACACGTCGTTTGAGAGCCTTCTTCATCTCTTCGACTTCAACATTCTCACAGCAGATCAAAAAGCATGGGTCCTTGCTCATGTACCAGGGTCTGCAGCCACCACAGCACTGGTTCAGAATGCTCTATGCTCATCCGGCATCCTTCAACCGAGAGAGCTCCAAAGATTCCACTTGGACTACCCTGGTATCAAATGGAAGAGAACATACGACTCGTCGATCGATCGCCTCGCAACGTTTCACGACGCTGTTGCGACAAACCTAGAGCTATTCCAGCGTACGCTCATCGTGTTCCAACCTGACGAGCGGTTATCCCTTGCAATCTACATCCCCAAGAAGATTGAGCGCTCTCAAGACTGCGTCATCAACGACACTGGGCGCCTCTTTGCGTTCCCGCATTCACAAGGCCCACAAAGACAATCCCGACTCTCACTACCGACCAAGATGCAGTATCAGCTATACTGTGACGGAAACGTTTTTCAGCTTTTTGAGAAGCAGCGAGACAGCACGTGGGTATTTATTAATCGACCAGGAAACAATGATCAAGGCTACTGCGATGAGAAGAACAAAGGTGATAGACGCAGAAAAAGGCAAGCTGTGGTTGGTCGGGGTGAACAGGCTGAAGTTACCGCGAGCATTGCGCTAGACAAGTTCAGTAAGGGACTTCAAACCCATATTGGGAAAGTGAATGGTTCTCCCATCACAGCTGCAGTGAGTCAACTCTCTCATTTAATCGTGCAAGTATCACTAATTGGTCACAGGAAATCTACGTCATCAGCAATCGCGACGTAGCCTCAATGCGTAACCTCGACCTTTGGCTAGAACAGATCGATACAACAGAGACAATGCCTCTGTTCTCCGAGGAACCCAAAGATTACTCTGTACCCAGTCTGACTGATGTGTTATCACCTTCGGATCCATCGTGGCTCATTGAGATCGTAAAAGGCAACAACATGTCCGCACTCACATGGTTGGAGTCAGTAGAGCAATACCAAAAGGTCTTCAAATTGGCCCGAGAAACCAGCGACAAACAGTTTCTTATGCAGTGCTTTGAACATATTTTGAGCAATATTGAAAAAGTTATTGTCGACCACAAGGAGCTGCTGAACGCGATGTTACAGGTTCTGACCACTGAGCCGACACTGGCTATAAATTTCATACCATTTCTGTCTTCGTCTCGCTCGGGCAAGAACCTAGACCTGGTGGTACTGCTGGAGTCATCTCTCTTGCCGATTGTGCGGGCATTCATCTTGTCCGCCAACTCCATGGGCCAGCTTATCTTGGAACCACTCAAGAGCATCTTTTCCGCTATCACCCCTGGGAACTTATCGCTCCTTGACCTCGCGACGCTTCTGGAACTTGTATCGTTGACTATTCGATCAACGGACCTGGCACTGGATCTCTTTCTGGATTGTCTGCAACCCAATGCATCTAACTTCATGGTAACCGACCCGAAGATAACCAACCATTTATTGCGAAACATGATCTCCATTGTCATGGATCACATTGAAGAAGCCGGCAATGTCGCGAAGCGACTGCAGGGCCTTTATGAATTGAAGCTATCGCCAAAAGACAAGAAGGGGAATCTGATAGAGATCGACTTCAGAATCGACGCGACAGGAACGCCGAAGAAGGGATCGCACGTGAGGCTGACAACAGCGTCACTGCCATCAAATGTGTTGGTGGGTAACAACTGTTCCATTGATGCATTGGTAACAATGTCCGAAACTGGGCGAGCGCGGTTCGAGTGCCTTCATCCACTCCCGCCTTACTTCAAAGACTGTTCCTGGGTCTTGGAAGACTGCAGCCCATTCGTCACGTCCAAGTCCATGATAGACGCCGTCAAAGATCTTTGCATCTACCAAGAAGATTGCTGCGGTGTCGCAAACATCATTTTCGGTCTTCCATCCCCCGACATTTCACGACCAGACCATTCCTTCAGCAGGATTGAGAGACTGAACGAGAGCCAGAACCAAGCTATAAAGTTGGCATTGAACAGCTCGCTGCTTTGTCTTTGGGGCCCGCCTGGCACTGGAAAGACTGAGACGATTGTTGAGATGATTTGTGCATTACAGACAGCTAATCCTAAGGCACGTGCTTTGGTGACGGCGCCGACACATAATGCAGTGGATAACGTGATGAGACGTTATATCCAACGTCTCCAGAAGCAACCATTGGCTAGAAAGACGCCACCCGATCTAGTACGAGTTTCAACAGAGGTATGTCGCCCATCACCCATAACAAAAGACAAACTCATCTGACTTTTTGTAGGTGCGCAAGGTTGCTGATGATCTACGAAAGTATACATGCGACGCCATGGCAGGGCAGGAGATTCACTCCGACCACAAGGCTATGAAGAAGGCCATGGAAATGGTCAAACGGAGCGACACTATCTTCACCACCTGCATCGGATCAGGCATCGGACTTATTCGCTCAGAGTACTTCGACATCGTGATTGTCGATGAGGCTTCTCAGCAAACGGAACCGAGCTCAATCGTCCCACTCGTCAAGGGCTGCTCACAGGCTATTCTGGTCGGGGACCATGTACAGCTACGACCGACTGTCAATCAGACTACGTTAGCACTTGACTTTGACGTTTCACTCTTTGAAAGACTCTACACAGATGCCAAAGACCCCAAAGGTAACGATGGTTTGAGGAGGTTGATGCTGGATACGCAGTATCGTATGCATCCAAAGCTATGCGAGTTCAGCTCAGGACAGTTCTACGAGGGAAAATTGAAGTCGGGCATCACCAGCTCGGCAAGACCGCCTGTCAATTCTGACTTTCCATTCCCTCCAGCAAGGGCCACGAATCAGAAAGGAGGTTCCGGAATAGGGATGCAAGACTATGAGCGGGCCATCTTCATCAACTGCGACGCAAAGGAGATGCCAGGCCAAAAGTCAAAAGAGAACAGGGGACAAGCAGAGCTCTGCCTCCACATCTGCAAGCTCTTGACCAGTGGTTCAGGGCCAGAGGACCCCTCACACTCAATTGTGGTGTTGACGCCCTATACTCGCCAAGCCGAGGTCCTCAAGCGGATGCTGTCCAGTATACCCTACAAATTGGAAGTATCAAGCATCGACGGATTTCAGGGTCGCGAGGCGGACATCACCGTGTTTGTAACCGTGCGATGTAACGAGCACCGTGAGATCGGGTTCTTGAAGGACATGCGAAGGATGAATGTTGCTCTGACTCGGGCAAGATCAGCGCTGATTGTTGTTGGGAACCGGGTGACGTTAACCGAAGGGATGGCAGATGAGGAGAGTGCAGTTATGTGGAGGAAGTTACTCGGAAGTCTGACAGAGGTGAAGCTAGAGGCTCCCGTCAACGACTCAGTCAAGAAGTGATTATCTTGAGAGTCCCTTCACTTCACAGGCATAAATCTCACACCGTCTAGCTAGTGGTAAACGGAAAAGTTGAAATCCACGGAAACCTCGGACAAGCCCCCAAAAGTGCCTCCCTACAGAACAGTGCTAAACGCGGACACGGGTATTTGATGAACACCGATAGGTCCAGCTCTGGGGGGTGTATATGTGCCGAGATCCGAATGGCGCCTCGTCCATAGGGCAGAAGGGGCTATGCAGTCATCTTTTCACATGAAACGCTGTATTCGGAATACTATTCGTCGATCATCCCGCGGCATTCAGAGTGAATCAGCCGAGTGAGGCCACCTTCCTGAAATGCCGTCTTACGTGAGGTCTAGATTTAATGCCTCTTTGCGGCGCATGATTGAAGATCTTTGCTGAGAGCACCTAACCTGGGGAGTAAGAAAACCCCAGTCCTTGCTGCAGGGTGTCAAAATAAACCTAGGAAAGGGCACCCTAAGTTGATGCTGAACTGCCAAAGCTTTTTGCTAAGTTATTTACGTCTTATGTCATTCAAGATCAAAGTCCTGAGTTTTCTTGCCCCCGGTATAGAGGCAGTCTAGGCTGTAAATGGAAGTGTTTTTACGGAGGAGATGCCCGTTGAGTGAGCAGACCATACGCTATACGGAACAATCTGCGGCCCGCGCCGCATATAAGTTCAGAGTAATCTACCCGGGCCAATCGGCAGTCGTGTTGAAAGGGGGCCCACGGACATTATTGCATGAACTAAGCCACTCCTACGGAGTTTAAAGACGAAGAAGAGGACTTAGGACCTAAATGCTCCGAGTTGGGAGACTCTGCTATACTGAGGCATGATTTTCAGAGCTGGTGGGATGGAAATTGAATCACTCAAGTGCTTATGGTCAAGATGGAATCAGTTCTGAAACAGAGGCTGAGTAACAAGTATCGAATAAGAAAGAAGTTGTACAGTTTTAGTGTCTGTGATACTCACGTTCAGGATCGTGCATTGCTCTGCCACTCTTAAGTAACAAGTCAGACTGACTAGATCCATTGACAGTAGCATCCTAAACCGTCAGCAAATGAAGAAATAAATTCGAAGCTAAGCAGCCCTTGGGAAAGTGGACCGTCAATTGTAGGAATCTCACCTACTGCATTAGCTCTCGCACTCGCACGTCGGACTTAACCCTGACTTTCATTCAACTCTCACAAGTACTTCCATTCAAAGTCAAATTACACAATTGAAATCACAGATATTCCAAAAACAGAGTACGGTTCGCGGTTACCCTCCTCCGTGTTGATCAATTATGGAGCTCATCATCTCGGTCCCGAACTCCCAAGGTGGAATCCGAGCTTGCGGCACATGCACTCTTATTTCCACTCGCTCGGACTATCGGGCGACGTGCCACACAGGTGCAATTCTGAGCGTCCATGTTTTACGAGGAGGATCCTTGTAAACCCAACGATCCTCCCTTATGCAAGTCTCGCAAAAACGACTTATTCGCCTCTGTGACATCTACACTAACTATTATTACACAGAAAGATAAGTAAAAATGGACCTAGTAATATTTTAGTTCGTTACCGAAGCTTGTACTGTGATATGGGTCGTCGCTCATTTCCTAGATGAGAAATACCTCAGGGTGAGGCGATAGCCAATGAGTAGAGCGTCAACCCGAGATGATGATGATGATGATGTACTAATTTCTTATGGCTGAGGACTTTTGAGAGGATTCAGTTGCATGATGCGGAGTGCAGCACAGACTGTCTCAGGCATCGTGAGATGAGCACTATCTTGGGACTCATGAGTGAGTGAGCGTCAGTGGTTTGCCTCTTCATAGCTTCTGAAGACTATAAGAACTCGAGGGCTTTCGCAATCTTTGAACCTCATCATCCTCACTCATCCACTCAACTATTCAACCTCAACAGATTCTGCAGCAATCATGAAGGCCACTCTCTTCGTCTCTCTCCTCCTCTCCCTCGGCGTCACAGCCACTCCTGCCATTGACACCGTCACCATTGAGGACGGCGGTCACACCTACACTGGTATCGACAAGGCAAGCAAACTCCCCTCTCCAGAGCCATCTCAAAGCTGTCCTGACACTTCATCTCACAGCCCCTCCTCGCCCTCCGTGGTCTTGAGGCTCGTTGCGACTGTTTCCCCTGCTACTCTCCCCACGCCGACTGCCAGCCCGGAAAGTGCCAGTGTGCTGGTAACTATGGCTGCTGGTCTTGCGGCGGCGGTCGCATGCAGTGCCAGCCTGGTCCTGGATCCGGACAGTGCTGGACCTAAACAGTCTGCTGGTTTCAACGGGGTCGAACAGGAGTGCATTCCACCGGTATTGAGGACGCATCATCAAGCTATAGCTTCCTCTCTCATTTACAGTCTTGTTTATTAAACCTACTATAAGGAACAGTCGTTACAAAGAGACATATTTATGCACCATGATACCCCTGACTGCGATGTTGAGTCCAGCTAGTACGACATGTTCTCCATCTCGTGAATGAGTGCCTTGACCTGAACCATTTCCCCATCGTCATACTTTTGGGAGCCCTGTACTTGTTCAAAAGGAGTTGCCCAAGCGGCCAAGTTCGCTCTGATCTGGCTCTCATCATGTTTCCATCTCTCAAGCATGGCACAGGCAAGATGATAATACTCATCCGCATGTTGCATGAAACCCACGCGTTCCCAAACGTTATGACTGGGAAGGTCTGCAGAGCTGGACTTGATGTTATCGCCATGCCGCCATAACCACAACCACCGACTAAGCCCTGTAGCTGCAGGAGACATCTGTGACACATCCACCAGGGTAGTCTGGTACTGGAATACTAAACAACATAGAGCTATGGTGATGTTAGTTACAGATTGTGAGTGACTGATTGAGATCTGCCGGTACCTGATACAATAGTAAACATGTTGAAGGAACTGAGGTTGCGGAATAGGTCCAAGTCAACATGTTGAGAAGAACACAACAGCCTAACACAAGATGAGACTCTTAACCTGAACTGGTTTTGCCTTGCTTTCGTCGCAGTGTACAGATGCAGAAAGCATTCCGCTGCTGATGCTGCCTGGAAGCAGGCTTCAGGGCACACGAGCCCTGTGTTGAGCTCCAGAGACATTACTCTTGGAGGAAGTCTCCAGAAGAGAACAAAAGCCGAGTCGAGAAGATAGATGTAAGTTGCGGTCCTATTTATCGAATCAGAGTAGGGAACAAGAAGATTGTTTCTCGTCAACAAACGTACCGGATCATGCTTTCTATTAAAATAAACTTTGTCCATTTCTGGTTGGTAGGTGATGTGGCATCTAGCGACCCATGGCTCAAATTATAGAGGCCGAAGGATCTCGCTATCTGTCGGGGATGTCAGAAAGGAGACTCAGTACTCTAACAATGGCTGTGGCATACCGAGACGATGTGGCTATATCGTTCTTTTCGAATGCGCTGTTTACCATCCTTGGATCCCTCCCAGTTTTGAGCAATGCAGACAAAGTACGCAGCCTGCAGCGCCTTCATCCTATCCCATACCACCTGCTCATCACCCATGAGATCCGAAGAAGCAACGATCGAATCATCGAATAAGATGCCATCGCTAAAGACTGCTTCTTCCACAGCGGCAAGCCACGCCATCCCTCGTACACAGTCGCCCGGCTCTGGTGACATGCACGCCCCCAGAACAGCCAGGGATGCAACCAGCCCCGGCGGTTCTGACTCGGGATTGAATGTTGGTCGGTGGATGATGGGAGTATTGGGATACCAGCCTGACCAAAAAAGGAGGAGGAACCTCTGCAGATTGACCGGGGAGAAGAATTCGAAACATCCCTTCTCCATCACTGGAGACCATTCCAGGCCGATATTAGAGCATGGCTGTGTCCGGGTCATTGTTCTCTTCATCATTGTCACAATCTCGCGTGTCTTGCCCTTCAAGAATTGGCAATGGGAATCGTCGATGGCATCATAGAGCTGCCGTCTCTGAGCCAGCGTTCCGCAGTCGAAGCCATCAGCGATGCCAGATGACTCTGTAAACCGTTTCAGAAATGGCAGCGTCGTTCTTTGAGGCACAGCGGCCTGACTGGGAAATAACCCAAGGCTTATCATATTACCTTGAATATCATTGAACATATCAAATTGGAAGCTGGGCATGGAAGGTGTTGTTTGATAGCGTAGCCACTGAAGAGATGGGTCGGTGAGATCCACCACGGTGCCAGAGATCATATCATTTCCAGGCCCGAGGTACACAGACATGTCCGTTTCATAAAGTCGGTGAAACTCTTGTTCTGACTGGTCTCCTGAGATCAGTGACGCCTTGGGGTTGTTTGCCAGTTTATACGAGCATTCATAGCTTTTTACACAGCATGTACTGCAGGGCTGTTTTCCATCACAGGCTCGTTTCATCCGGATGCAGCGATCGCACGCTTTGCGTTTCTTGC
The DNA here is from genome assembly GCF_019915245.1 of Fusarium musae. Classification (NCBI taxonomy): domain Eukaryota; kingdom Fungi; phylum Ascomycota; class Sordariomycetes; order Hypocreales; family Nectriaceae; genus Fusarium; species Fusarium musae. Next base: position 253,499 of record NC_058388.1, read on the forward strand.
CTCGGGGCCGGCGACCAGAACAAGAGGGAACCTCAGCCCCAGACTCAAGACGTGTCCTACACGTGCCCCAGTGCCGTTTGAGGGCATCACTGGCGGCGTCAGCAAATCACCCAGTTAACCTTCGGGGGTGATGATATGTGAAGTAAAAGAGATGGATATACCTGCGAGTAAAGGTCCGTTGACAGAAGGAGCAGACAGAGGGAGGTCCCGGAGTTTCTAAAACAGGTTGGCAAATCTTTGTCACACGAGAAACATGCACGAAGGGGAGCAAAACAAGGGACGTACTTGAGCGGCGGGGTTCGGCTGGAGATACCGAGGCCAGTGGCGGTGACGCAGCATCATCCATTTGCATGCATAGGTAGAGATAGATAGACGAATACGCAAGAGCCGACTTGTCTGACATACGATCAATAACAGAACCAACAGTAAACTTGCTGTCAGCGACAGGTCTACGCTGACGCACGATTTGTCTTTAGACCTTGGCGAGAAACACCTCAGCTCGGTTGTCCCCCCCGCAGGAGACATGGTTCAACTACCGAGAAGACAATGCCAGCCACAGATCGTAACCCGATTTGGCCTTTGTCTGAACGAATCGTGGGGTCGAAAACGCGGGGAAATTGACAATGGGATCGTTTCTATTGGCGCTTCGTGAGCATGTGGCGGTGGACTTATTCCGCTCTCCACTCGCCCTAGCCGAGTTAGTGTGCGGAGGTGGAATTTATCGCGACGCCAGGACGAATTTGTTCGGGGCGGTAGAGTTCCGATATGCAGGGCCATTCGCGGTTTCAAGGTATGGGAAGAATCAAGTGAAAATGTACGCATGGTTATAAAAAGGGTTGGAGAAGAGAGACGAAATCGTTGCTTGTCTCATCATCAATTACACTCTGTGCCCAACTCTCGATCATAACAACACAACTATTGCTACAACATGTCACCACCTGAAGAACACCATGGCCTCAAGTCCAAATGGCCCGAAGCTCTTGATCTCGCCGGTTCCAACTCTCCCTGCCGTCTCGAGGGAGAGATCGGTGATCTCGTAGTCCTCGGGGAGATCCCATCCGCTATCGACGGCACCTTCTACAGAGTCATGTGCGACCCTTTTGTCCCTCCTGATCCTAAAAATGTCCCTATTGACGGCGACGGCCACGTCTCTGCTTTCAGGATCCACAACGGTCGAGTAGACATGAGGATCAAATACGTGGAAACAGAGCGCTACAAGCTTGAAAGAAAAGCTGGCAAGGCTCTCTTTGGCCTCTATCGCAATCCATATACCCACCATCCATGTGTGCGGGCGGCCGTCGACTCAACGGCCAACACTAACATGGTGTTTTGGGCAAACCGCCTGTTGGCTCTTAAGGAGGTTGCCTGCCCTTATGAGATGGACCCTGATACTCTTGAGACTATCTGCTACGACCCCTTTGGGGACCAGATCAAAGCGAAGGCCTTCACTGCTCACCCCAAAGTTGATCCCTACTCTAAAGAACTTGTGGTCTTCGGTTATGAAGCCAAGGGGTTAGGGACCAAGGATATAGTCATCTATGCCCTCGATGAACAAGGCATCAAGCACGATGAGCAATGGATTGAGTCCCCCTGGTGCGCCTTCATCCACGATTGCGTCATCACCCCAAACTGGATCGTCCTCCTGCTCTGGCCCTTCGAAGCCAAGGTCGAGCGGATGAAGGCTGGCAAGCAGCATTGGGCATGGAGCTATGACCTCCCCGCCACTTTCATCGTTGTGCCCCGTCGAAAGACGTCCAAGGTCCCGTCCTCGTGGAAGCAGGGAGAACACCGAGTCTATCATTGGAAGAACTGCATGCCTATCCATACAGGCGGTGCCTGGGAGGAGGACAATGGAAAGCTGTATCTCGAGTCATCACGTGTTCACGACAACGCCTTTCCGTTCTTCCCACCAGAGGATGGAAGACAGCCATCTCCAGACGCAAAAGCAGATTATGTCCGCTGGGAGATCGACCTGAATGCACCCTCGGGAACTCAAATGGTAGATCCCCAGATCATCGTCGATGTCCCATCTGAGTTCCCCAGGATGGACGAACGCTTCATGACCCACAAGCATGAATTCATTTTCCTCAACGTGTTCATCCCCGAGACCTCTCAAGGCGGAACCAACATCTTCCATGGGCTCAACGGTCTAGCTATGCACAGCCACTACACAGGCGAGACGAAGTGGTTTTTCGCAGGCAAGGACTCTTTGGTCCAGGAGCCCATCTTCATTCCCCGCACTGCCGATGCACCTGAGGGCGATGGCTGGATTATTGCCATGGTCGAGAGGCGTGTAGCTAATCGCAGTGAGCTCGTGGTTCTTGATACTAAGGAGTTTGAGAAGCCGGTCGCTATCATCCAGCTTCCCATGCATGTCAAGGCTCAGATTCATGGGAATTGGGTGGACGCAAAGAGTCGGAAATCTGCTGAGCCAATTGTGAGACAGATTGGGGATGTGAAAATAAGTGGGAAGGGGGCTTTGGAGCCAATTGATTAATCAACATACTGAGGAGTAGATGTTTCCCTGATATTATACCATATAGTTATTAAACTATAAGTAAGCTGTTAATTGCAATATTATGGCTGAATTTTGTTACTCAAAATTCCTGAACTACCCGGTACCTCGCATTTCCCTCTAGCTGCATTAAGACTAGTAGTTCGTTTAATCTATTTTTACCTCGTTTCTGACTCGACTCGATAGTTTCATAGCTGACCTCATGACTCGCACACTCGCACCATGCCAATATCAATTTCCCTAGCGTCGCATTGATACAACATCAGCAACGGGAGAAGCCAGAGAGCCAAGTGCTTACCCGATCCTTAACCTGTTCTTAACCGTCAACCCACATCCTTTGCGTAAGACCTAATGAACACAGTCGAAATTACTCCGCAGGGGTCGTTTCAGCCGAGGGTACTAATTGACGTCTGACTGCATGTTCCCAGAGTCAGCATTGCCTAACGTTTTCCGAAGCCCAACAAAGTGCTATTATCTTCTAGTAGTGTAAGTGTTGCGCCCTCCTGTACATCAATTATTTGTGATTTTCTCGCTGCAATTATCGGAAAAATGATTTCCGGGGGCAGATTGCCTCGTTGGCACTGGTTGACTGACGGACAGGGGGTTAAGAAAATCCTTCAACCGCTGATTTGATGTCGAGAGAGCGACCACGACTTTTACTTCGGGCTTCTCAGCCACGACATCGCAAGGGACTTCCCAAGGCTCGCACTGGTTGCATGACATGCAGGTGAGATTAAGGAGATCCACCACCATCACATCGTGAGCTGATCTGGATCTTTCCGGGCAGAATCCGCAAGATCAAATGTGATGAGGCGAGGCCAGACTGTCAGCGATGCATTGGCACTGGTCGCAAATGTGATGGCTATGGAGATACAGACAGTGTGACGCAGCAGACACTAATCATTCGAGAGCGTCCACCTATCACGCGTGCACTCAGCAATGATCTTGGGACAGAGCTGAGTTGTCCTGCTTTTGACTACTATCGAGACCATGTCTCTCACCAAGTTGGCGACACGGTGGATAGCGACTTCTGGGGTGATCTAGTGTTGCGACTTGCACCTACAGATCCCGCAATACGGCATGCCATTTCAGCAATCAGCCTGATGTATGCCGAAAAGACAAAAGATAACAAGAACCACTGTCCAAATTACAGACCCGCCATCCTGGAGTACAACAAAGCCATCCTCGCCGTCCGGTCATGGCCGTTAGCCACAGTGTCAAGGGTGAAGCCTCTACTCGTATGCTTATTGTTTGTCTGCATTGAGTTCATGCTAGGCGATGAGCATCAAAACGCGGCCAAAATGCACATTCTGCAGGGACGAAGGCTTCTTGCAAACATCAAGGACCGGAAAACACCAGAAATCGACATCATTCGACAATACCTGGCCCCTATATACTTACGGCTCGCATATGTCGGCAATGATAGAGTTGACTTCCCGACGCATCTTCTACAAATGACGACGACGCCGCTCAAGTTCGCTTCTCTGGCTGACGCACGGTGTGTCTTGTACTACCTCGTCGATATTGGATTCACTCTTATCTATAATGTCAAGTCGTATCGCTCAAACGGTATCAGCGAAACTCCAGATACCCAGGGAGATGCACTGCAGTCAAGATACAAACACATTGCCCATGAGCTGGCCAACTGGCGTCATGCATTTGAAGCGTACCTTGCATTCAGTGATCTCGACGCGCCAGATACAAGAACCGCCAAGCTTCTGACACAGAGACACTGTCTCATGATAGTGTTCCTCGACTCAATGGTCTTGGGGTCAGACTATGTCTGCGATAGGAACAGCTTATGCGAGTTTTCCATTGCCGCTGACTGTGCAACGTTCACGATCGAGTATGACAATGAGATCATGCAAGGCCCATCATTCACCTTTGAAAGCGAGGTTGTTGTTCCGGTTTACTGGATAGCTGCCAAGTGTCGACAACCGGCTATTCGGAGGAGAGCCCTGGAAATTCTTTACGAGCGAGAAAAGACGAACCGTGTAGAGAGTCTCACGATGATAAAGCATACCATCGCCATGGCCAAAAGAATCATCGAGATTGAGGAGGAGGGACTTGACATACCACATGACACAAGACCCATGCAAGACTACCCAAACAAGTATGAAGTTGTGTCGAGAAAAGAGTCTAGCGAATGGGCTGAGGGCTTTCTAACAGATCAAAAAGAACAGTGGCCGGTGTTGTGGGATCTCGGGAGCCACTGCTCAAACATTCCAACGAAGCTGACCAGGATTGCTGCTGCGACGGAGCAGAAGGAACTTGCGGAGGGACTAGCTAAAGGTTGGCCTAGAGAGCGACTCGTCTGGCCATACGGAATTACGAGAGAGCGGAGAGTGTTGAGTATTGTTGTGAAGAGACATACTGCCGATGATCTATGGCTGGAGTATGTGAGGGAGCCTCTGACGGGCGGCGGGGACTATCGAGTTATGAAGGAGCATATACGGTTCAGATAAAGATACTATGATTATTATAATATAGCGCTCTAAATTATTATGCACAGCATTGAACTGTTCCTAGCCAATATTGCTGCTTAGGTAGTGGCAAAAAGCTTGCAATTATCAGCAGCTATCTAGGTTCTCTCTGCTAAAATAAGCTCTTAGCCACAAGCCTTAACTATAAATAATACTTCTAGCCTATAACTTAAATATTAATATTATAATAATTAATTAATAGTTATAATATAAAGCTAATATAATATAAACTTAAATAATAACTTTTTAACTAGCTTTAAAAGTATATAAAGCTTTAATCCTTTAATTAAAAAAAGTTAACTTAATATTATAAATACTTTAAATTTTTAAAATAGTAGCTTTAATAAGACTAATCTTTTATTAATATTAACTTTATTAAATATTAAATATTAATAACTATATTAATAAAGCTATAATTATATTTTATATTATATTTATATATAAAAAGATCTTATAAAGTAATAATAGCTTTATAGACTTTAAAAACTACTATAAAGCTACTATAAAGTATATCTTTATATAAGACTTTTATTAGCTAAGTAGTAACTTTTTTATTTACAGTAAAGGAATAAAAGTTCTAATATATCCTAGATTAAGTTAACTGCCTTAATTAAAGACTGCTATTTTACTTTATAATTAACTAGGTAATATTTATTTAATTATAATAATATATATATTAATTTATAGTAAATTAAAAGGAGAATCTAGAAATATTATTTAATACTTAATATAGTATTTATTTATATTATAATAGTTATTTAAGTATTTAGGTATTAATTTTATTATATTTTTAATTATTTTATTTTTAATCTTAAACTATAGCTCTTAAGCTACTTTAATTAGCTAGTTAATTACTATAACTAACTTTAGATAAGTAGTAACTTTAAGATATATATTATAGATCTGTTTTTTTAATACTTTTTAGATATTTTTAATAGGATTAAGATTAAGACTATATAAAGGCTAGTCTATAAAAGATAGCTTTTATCTTCTTACTTAAAGTTATAGCTAATTTTAAACTTTTCTAGACTTAAAGGTATAAGTATTATTATATTAAAAAGTCTCTCTTTTTTTAATTAGTCTAGGAAGGTAATCTTATAAGTAGGCTAAAATATACTAGCCTATTATACTTCCCTTTTTAGACTATAAATTACTAAATAAAAAGATAATTCTAAATAGTTTATTATAATTAATTATATTAAAAAATATCTAAAAATATCTTATAGGCTATTTATAGGCTTAGATTTTATTTTAATAAAGCCTTTTACCTTATAGTATTATTAAAATAAATATTAAAAATAAAAGTCTTTAGACTTATAACTAAGTAAAATAATTACTTAATATAATTACTATTTATATAGTTAATTATAACTTTATTAAAAAACTACTAATTATATTAAAAAGACTTATTTTTATAATAGTATTTATTATAAAAAGCCTTCCTTAATTAAGCACTTTCTTTATTAAGAAATAGGTATTAAAAAGTAAGTCTATACTATATACTTTAATTAAAAAGCTAGTAATAAATTATTAATTTTAAGTATCTTAATTATACCTAATCTATAATATCTTTATATAAAATAAAAGTATTATTTTTAATAAGTATTTTAATATATATTTTATTTATATTTAATAATACTAGTAGCCTCTTATAATAAAGAAGATTTTTTATAAACTATTAATATTAGTACTATTAAATAACTCTATAAATTATATACTAACTTAACCCTATAATATTTATAATATTTTATATATAAATACTTAATTTATATATTATTATAAACCTTATTCTTTTATAAGAAGAATAATATATTTTTTATCTATATTAAGGCATATTTAACTATTTAAATAACGTAATAAAGTTATAGTATTAATATTATTATTTTATTAAAAGTAAAGTTAGACCTAAAATATATTAGAACTTTTATTTCCTTACTAAACTATAAGACTATTACTTATATAGTAGCCTATAATAGATTTCTTATTAGGGTTATTTAAGTTACTTAATAAAAAAAAAGTAATATTTAAGCTATTAAAATTAAAAGATAAAATAACTTAAGAAATAGCTATATAATTAATTTAATAAAATTAAGTTTAGATTATATTTATATTTAATATATAAATAGCAGTTTATTTATAAGATCTTTTTATAAATATAATATATAGCTATTAGAATTATTAAGAAATACTAATATATAAGAAAAGCTTAATAGAAAGTTTTATAATAATATATATATTAGTACTACTAGGGCTAAGAGAAGGTTTAGGGTAATTAGAAGGTAGTAGCAGTATTCAGTTTATGAGTCAGTTATAAGGTTAGAAAATACACTTCGGTTTTAACACAATGTTAGCAGCTATCCTTATCCCGTTCCTCCTGCTTTTCCATCCTCCAATTATGTCCTTTCCACATAACTATCCAGAGAAGAATGCTGAAGATTACCCACACCCCCGAGACAAAGACCGAAGTCCACCCCAAGCTCCATTCGTTGATCATGGGATCAGCAACTGCCACAGCCCCTGCTCCGACCAAGCATCTGGCGAGATTATTCGCTGCCACGGCCGTCGCTGCAGAACGAGTGTTGAGATCAACAATGAGGGTGTTCAAGTTGTTCATCGCACCAGAAATAGTCAAAGCGAGGAAGAATAAGGGAACCTCGATTCCTGCAAGCGCCAGTTTCTGATTCATGACCCAACCATAAATGATGATCATGGCGCAGGCCGTGTATACAAATGGCAGGGATATCTCAATTCTCATTCTCTCAATAGGAAGCAGTTTGAGGTCTTGCTGTTGGTTATTGACAATTTCTATACCGTGCCTCTGGGCATGTCGTCGGAAGTTCCAGTCCATGACGAGGCCAGCTGTGTATCGATAGCATATGCTTCCGATCCCCATGGGTAGATAGCATAGTCCGACCACGACAGACGAGTAATTGAAACGCGAAGTCAACTGAGCTGAGAGCGTCGACAGCACCATGTAGTAGCCACCATACATTAGAGCACTGAAGCCTAGGATAAGGCCGGTTTCTTTTTCGAACAGGATCTTTAGTGAAGCGAACGGGTTCGGTCGTTTGCGACTGGGTTGTTGGACTAAGGGTTCGACATGTTCCTGCTTTCGTTGCTTGAGATATCCCATAAGCGACATGTTCCACCATGGTGGAGTAATACCTCCATTGCCAACAACGTTTCGGCAAGTCTCTGGGAGAAAAATAAATATGATGAGAAAGAGTGCAGCTGAAAAGATGGTGAGGAACCAAAAGATAGACCTCCAGCCAAGATAGTGATCAAGAAGTCCACCTATCACAGGTCCAAGGGCAGGGCCGAGGGTGACTCCCATAGAGGCGTAGCCAAGATATTTCCCGCGCTCTGCTCGGGTCACCATATCGGCGGATGTCGCACTACCGAGTGCTATAGTTGCACTGCTTCCAGCACTCTGGAGGCACCGCAGAATAATTAGGGCGACGTAACTATTCTGCAAGGCGAGTCCGACGTTGGCCGCGAGATATATAGCACAGCAAATCATGTATGCTGGTCTACGACCATAAGTATCTGAGAAATTTCCGATAAACGAGGGTGTGATTCCTTGAAAGATCTGTTATAAGATGGAAAGATCGGAGGATTTGGTAAAAGATTTCTTACCAGGTATGTTGTAACTGTTAGGTTTACAAGAGAGATAGATACATCCATATCCTTGGCGATGGAAGGAATCGCTGGGAGAAAAACTGTACTGGACAAGGGAGATATCATCGCTAAGAAGGATACCAAGATAATAATCCCGACCTTTTCCCAGTAAGAGAAAACTGTATATGGAGGCTCCGGATTGTTGATCGAAAGCCCAATTTGTAAGAGATGGTTTGGCTGTGAGAAGTCTGTATCTCCTGAGCTGGGCTCGGGGACATGTTGCGAACTGTCTGACTTTACCGGTCTACTCAACGTTGATGCATCAGGCCTTGTTGGCTTGGGGATTTCTTGGCTCGCCATCTTTGTAACTTATTGACTAGGTTGTTTTGAAGTGATTTAGAAAAGAGGATAAAATAACCGGGCAGGTTGCAGATATTTATATACTGACGTTGACTTTGTAAAAGTTTACAGAGGACGTGTTAACTGCCAGGTTAATGGTTTGCCGATTCGGTGCCGATGGGGATGTTCCCTAACCAACCCTGCGGGCCATAGGGCCAGAGGAGCGGTGCTGTTGTTCGCTGGAAGAAGCTGGAGCTGTCATAGTTACCTTGCCGGATTTTAAGGGATATATCCGGCGTTAATACGGATACAGGCTGCCCCATAAGTTACGCCAGCCTATTAATAAGCTATGAAATGACGTTCACCCAACCTAATGGCCGTAAGTAATAGAGTCGATAAGCCAACCGTACTATACACCTACGGTATTTACTAATAAACTTCCTATTTAAGTATATATTCTATTCACCCTTTGGCCGAGGTATGTAAAGATCTCTTGTCGAGGCATGCCGAAGCTCCTCCAGCCTCTCGAATTGGCTGGCTGCCACCTGAAGCACCGCATGATTATGGCGCCTCTAACCAGTTTCCGTGCCAACAACGACTATGTTCCTATGGAAATGATTAAAGTTATACGCCCTCGGTTGTTCCAACTGTCTCTCAAAGTACTAGCCACTAATTAGAGATGAAACACAACACATTCATCCTACAGGTATACATACAAAGCTTAGCCAAGTGCGGCTGTATCCTCGGTATCAAAAAGCTGCTGGATGGAATCTCGAATAAAGTCAAGAAGCTTCATTAGCAATTCATACATCTGCATCTCGCTTCCAAGTTCAACCCCATGCATTTCCTGAATTAGTAGCGAAAGAATCTCCCTAAACCCATTGACCTGGCAGAAGTTGCGAATGATTTGGAAGAACCTGTTCATGACAGTGTCCTTGATAGGTATTGACGGGCCGAGAGGTTCATGGAATAGAACAAACCACATATTAAGCCATTTCTCCTCATCAGTCGAGCCACTCTTAAGGCGTTTCCCAAGTCTTTCCCATGCTTGGCGTGATACGCCACGCTCATTTTCTGAGGTTGCTGGCGAACATTCGACAGAAACACGATGAATAACCCTGGTTGATTCGTCTGTGGAGACCATGCCGCAGCTTTCGCACACAAAGCCTTCCATCTTGTTGGCATCGAAACTCAAATGATTTCTCTTCAAATGTTGTTTGACGCGCCCATAAGTATCAAGCTTGAAGTTGATACATCCGAAATGGTGGATAGGATCCCGCATGTAGTAAGGGCAGGCCAAGAACGATTTCGACCATGGTGATGACCTTGCGTTGGATCCTCGGGCGCCTGACTGGTCATTGGGGTTCGAACCAGAATTACTCAGAACATTTCCACCCTGGCCAACATCCAGACGAGTCGCGAATGCGTGAGCTGCGGTTGTGTTCGGGGCAAGGACGGTGGGGAGCGAATGTGAATCTGATAAAGAAGTGACTAAAATGTGAGAAACCGGGAAGTTTGCATCATGCGAAATGACGACATTCGGAATCTTCCCAGACAACATCAATTGCTGGAGATTAACTGTCGACTGGTCATTCAAAAGAAGCTGCAGTGGCGATTGACCAAAGACCGAGTCCGAATGAGGCTGATGAGGGGTCGTGGATCTGTGCTGGCTGGCCTCAAAGATGGGGTTTTCTGGAGTCACTAATATATGCGTGTTAGTGAGTGGAAATCTCCGGTGTTCTTAGACAGTAAAAGTAATGAAATGACTGACAAGAAACAGCATTTTCTTTTGATTTTAACGACTTCGAAAAGTTAACATTGCTTGTCTCCATTTTTTAAACACTTGATAAAATGCTTGTTAAGCTTGTCTTTGTCTTGTCGAGAATTGAGAGTCGCGTGTCAAAAGTGTTAGGTCTTGCAGAATCAAGAACAAAAAACCAAGTTACGCCATTCAGTGGCCTGCGCCTTGTTTATTATATGCTCCAACATTGCACATTTGTGTAAAGTCCTTTTTTATTCCTGAATTAAAAAAGTGTGTGTTTTATAAATAGGGTGTACATTCTCTGCATATTTCTTGCGGTTTGCATTGCCATTGGTGGGGTGTCACATTTGAGTCAGTCGCATCAACACGAGGGTGTCAGATTGAGTCAGCCTCAGGTGTCACATTGTGGACCCCAACCTCATTGCAAGCTCATCGGATCTTCTACTCTCTCAAGAAAATGTCTGAAAGGGAGATTCAAGCAGTAATTGAGGATAACTACTATGAGAAATGCTATTCACGTGGTGTTCGATTGAGATTCAAGGCAGTAGTGGAAACTTATCTGATCAGTTTCTTCAGGGTTCTACCGACAAGGTGACGGACCGTTGGGGCGACAGTATCGAAAACCGCTCTAGGCTCCCTCTTGAGCTTGTCAATGAAATCGTGCAGGAGGTCTGATCTAGTAAGGTCGCCATACGCTTGAGCCAATGGAGCTACTCCATAGGCGTGGGTATGAACGACTATATCCCGACCTTCACCTAGAATTGTCTAGCAGCTTCGCGCCGTCGACATCGTGTTTCTCGACCCGATTAAGGCACGTGTTCACGTAAATGACGGCAATGACTGAGACGGAGATAATGATGTATCTATAGCTGTTCATGCCTGGGGAAAGGAAGCCCATGTTATGGTTAGTGGCGGATTCAATGGCGAGTGGGCGCAAAAGGCAGTCGATGCGACTGATAAGGACTAAAAACTGGCTATTATCTTCTGTCGCCACTGGAAAAGTAACGACGATCTGCCCTTTCGTGTAAAGGCAAACATTTCACTTGTCAAATATAGCCGCTCGCCTTTCTACACGGAAGAGTAGTAAAGGCTATCACGATTGGGCATTTGCTGATAAACTACAGTATTAGGTGGCACTATCTAAACTGCCAAGCAGATTTAGCGATAGATGTAATAGATTTGCTATTATACATCTATTTTTATCTTTTTCTTCAGTGAGACTGTCCGAACTGTTTAATTAAGTCCTATCTTCCCAGGCCTCCCAGCCCGCTCAAATTTCCAAAGCAGGACATCTCGTACAGTGGCGAATCACCTGTTGCCGCAACAGAAGACGCGACCGATCTCGCATAACGATACTGGCATAAGGTTAGGGTTTTGAAAGAGGCTCCAGCCCCCAGGGCACAAAGCTCGCATAACGATACAATGGCCGTTGCCGCATTTGTTACCGACTTTGTACCTCATTCTATCGAATTCGTAGCGGAACACAGGGCTGGAAAGCACAGGAGTCTGGGAGTTTAGGGCATCTCAGTAGCACCCATTTGGCATATTCTATCTTAAAATTAAAGTCTCAAACTTGGCTAGATAGTGCGATGATGAAGATAGAGTAAATAGTGATTAGATTTAAGAAAACAATGACAGGACTAATAAAGCAAGGTACTATTTAGGTACTACAACACTATTACCTTGGGTAAGAGGCTCATAATGCTCATCACGTGGCAGAGCTGGTACAATCTGACTCACCCATCCAATAATCTGTGGTGCCCCAAAGCTAATCTTGCAGCCAGTTGACGTAGAATGAACCTGCATGCTTTGCTCACTAGCAGACTCATGAAAGGTACTCGAAACCGACCAGGGCCCATAACCAACTGAAGCACCACCTGAGTTGCTGTGAGAATCGAAATGCTCCTCTATGTGTTTCGTGGCGCCAGTGAATTCGATAGTTGTATCGGCGGCTACAATGAAAGAAGTGGGGTAGGCCGGAAATTGGCTCCATGTGGCAATATCAGGGGCGTTCTGCTCCTTGATCATCTTTTGGAGTAGAATTGGGCCTGGGCTCAGCTTGACTCCTTTTGCGACCTCGATATCGACATCACTAAAGAGCTCACCGAAAAGCCAAGGGCGATTGATGTTGACGACGAGGGCAGAGAAGGATATGCTTACATCACAAGCTGCCATATCCTCCTGCATGGACTTGTGCGACTCGTCATGGGCATATGATCCGCCCACCGACCATAGCCCAAAGCCAACTGAGCCTCCGATCTTCATACCCCACTCTGATTCTTTTGAATGTTTCGCTACATCGGAAGCAGAGTAGGAAAACGTGATGTTTGTCCATGGGTCTGCATCTTGTGCAGTCGGAGGCTGGTCCGAAGGAGATTTGAAAACTGGGTTGGCCATCTCCGAACCTCGAGCAGCCAGTGTTGTACCCGCTGGCTCTCCACTGTCCTTCCCATCTGGAGCTGGAGCTGGAGCTGTTGCAGACACAATCACCGGTATACTTGTGGCGTTGTTTGTGTCGTTACCAGCCTTTGCTTCGCGTAGCGACTTGAGCCTATCCAGCTCCTGATTAATTGTAGTTTCCTTTGTGTCGAACCACTTGAGGGCGTCTTTCTTGGTGCTGTCGGTAAGAACCATGTTGTTGTATTCGTTCCAAGCTTGCTGGTTAGTTTCATTCTTGTCTTGAGCAGCCTGAAGGGCTCGTTGAGCCTCAAGGACTTCTTTCTGGGCCTTTTCCTTGTCACCCGGTTTGCCTTGCTGAAGGTTATAGACAACTCCGGCCACGGCCGCTTGTTTCTCGTACAAGGTTTTCATCGCCTCATTGACCTTAGCTTCAGTGTCCTTAACGGTCTCCGACGGTGGTTCAGCACCTGCGACAGGGTACTGTGTCTTATCATCCTTGCCAGCCTCTACCAGCGACTTCGCCAGCTCGTAAGACCTCAAGAGGCTCTCAAGTCGGGTTATTTCACTTTCCAACTGAGCTAGGGTATACGTGCCGTTACGTGTGTACCAGCCTTCCGCTTTTCGCTTGCAGTACGTAGCCCACTTGCTGGGGGTGAGACTAACTCCATAGACCTCGCTGGAGCCAGTGGCATCGGGAATAGTAGAATTGCGTAGGGACTCCTTGCTGTCTTCAATGCGGCTCATAATTGAATCGATGTCGACCATGCCAAAGCTGTAGTCCACATTATACTTTTGGCCATTGACGACCCAGTCCATCCAAGCAGCTTGAACGCTAGCTTTGAACATCAAGTAAGTCTCTTGATTCCAGTTGTTTATGTACTCTTTCTGCTTGCTGATGTAGTCAGAGCTAGACCCAGGCGGGAACAACTTTTGGGCTCGTTCTGTGTACAATTGATTAGCACTATGGTCACTCAATGCACTATTAAACGGGGGAGCTTTTTGAAACTTTGGAGATGGTGTCCCAGTCAAAATTCCAGGCGAACTTACCCTCAGCGTTTATCTTGGCGGTATCCCACGAAGACTGTTCCTTTGCCCACGCTAACTGCTTGTCGCGATATATCTCGACAATAGTCTTTGCAGAACCTGGCTCAGTTAACTTGAGAAATTTCATAGCGTCGTCATATTCCTTATTGCCAGGGCTTCTGATGGCGTCGGCTCCCGAGATAGTAGCCTTGACGGGAAGCAGAGCGTCAAGTGAGCGTGTATAGCTGCGTGCAACACTCCTGCCTGTGTTTCCAATCTTTGAATGTTAGATGTGTCAGCAAGCTAAAGAGTGAAACTTACCATGATTGAAGCAACAGGCATCATGCCATCCACCAAAGTGGCCTCGGCCTGCCTGACTGTAGTAGGCGTTGTGGCATGTTTGGAAGCATCCCACACAAAAGAGCCCCCGTTTTCATAATCATCGAGGTCAATCACTGTGCCTGGCACTGCGATAGTCAAATATTGCTCCGGGGCAACTGGAAGTGATGCACCAATGGCGTTTCGCAGAAGAGAGCTTACACTCGCAATGGACTTGATAGCGTCCTGTTGAAGCTGTGCGAGACTGTCAGACATGGTTGGTGTATCAAAGAATTAGAGAAGATGGTGGATATGAATGTCGAAGTATGGAAGACAATTCAGTGCTTTCCAGTCTCCTTGTAATCAATTTAAGCTGCTTTGATATTGAGATATTCGCACAATTCCTACGGACGTTTGTACGTACTCTAATTGGCGCCTAGACAATTCCGTTCGCTCAATTCCTGGCGCTGGTGACTCGCAAGCCACTATCTGAATTAGGCCATGTTGTACGTGTGATTATGAGCTGAGTTCTTAACATATCAGCTTTATGCTGTAGCCATTAGTCAGTCATCGTGGTATCGATGTCTAAGTTGCGGGCTAGAAGTGTTATTTGCAGTTGAGATTTGTGGCTGTGAGCTTATTCCGGCAGAGAGAACCTAGTGATTAGGAGCTGAGTCTTGCCCCCCTCATGACATGGTGTGATGTATCTACAGGTTCCTGCTGCCACTTCTGGCCAACGGGATTGGTTCAGGCATAAGCTACGTTCCACTGATACTATTGATTGCTTCGAGCGGAATGCAGGATGTGTTCTCAATATCACCAAACAGAGGATTGTGATTATGCGATATCTGCAGCCATTACTGGCACTAGGGCAAACCTTCTTTAGTCGGCTCGAGCCGATACCTGAGTTCTGCGACTCTTCAAATAGTTTCCAATGAGTAAATAGCTACAAACCTAATGAAGCTGTCACATTTCATAAAAGACGGCATGTAGATCCGTCTTGGCGTTTCTGTGAGGTATTGGAGAGATCTGCAGTACTATTCGTTCACTAAAGTGCGGGCAGACGCGGCACGTCCCTTTACTACCGGCCCCCGCAGCCGTTTTTGGAATGCTACATATCTGGCGTTTTTAGAACAAGCTGAAGATGAGACTGAACATTGATCTAGACCGGATCCTTAGAGAAGATCGTACGAGACCTAGTTAGAATGTTGAACGAATGACTTTCATGCATAAACCTATCTGAAAGGCCGTTCAGGTAATAGCGGCACCACCATTCGTAAGACGTTGTGAGGATGAGGCTTTGCCCTCGTTCAGGTAACGTTATTGGCGTACCCCGACTCTGATCCTGGGCTTAACAGTGTTATTAGGAACATATGCTGACCTGCGATTCGTTGCCATTTGGAGACTACAGACAAACATGCCAGCCAGCTGTGACAAACTTTCATCTGCGATCATTTCCAGTTTGTTTGGTGACATATCGTAAATGCATTCCCCCGCATCCAGCAGTCGCGACGCCGCGGATCGTGGTCCAAAGGCCATTGATATTGTGTATTGCAGATACCCTAACCGCATGAACTTCATTGCCTTGGCAATAACGAGAAGGCAAAGTGTCTTAGGTTTCGCTGGTGGAGATAGACATGAGTAACAGAACATTGGATGTTGCTGCCATAGGCTTTTAGTGCAAAGTTGATAAGTGGTACAGCCTGTTGAAACTGAGGTTAAGCGCAAAAGAATTTACGCGACCTTCTCTCAACTTTACACAGTAACAAGCGTTTCATTCAAGGTTTCTATCGTCATCTGATGAACCCAACTTCTTAGGGAAATGCTGCTCATGCACCAAGTCGTCCATTGTCATTATGTTCAAGAATATCTACGTTAAGGTTCGGGTTTTAGAAGAGGCTTCAGCCCCCAGGCCACAAAGGTAAAGGACACCAATATTTCAAGAACATCATTCCAGTCGATATGTTTCGAAATCCAAGACGTCCACTGTCGGTCAGATAAACATAGCTCAAGCATCGG
The DNA here is from genome assembly GCF_019915245.1 of Fusarium musae. Classification (NCBI taxonomy): domain Eukaryota; kingdom Fungi; phylum Ascomycota; class Sordariomycetes; order Hypocreales; family Nectriaceae; genus Fusarium; species Fusarium musae. The sequence continues at coordinate 269,976 of NC_058388.1, forward strand.
CGGAGAGGCACTCTAAATCAGATCAAGATTTAAAGCCCAATGTGCTCACATCAAAGCCACTACTAACTCTCCTGTCGAAAAGTATGTGATATCCGGTCTCGGCCCTACCAAAGTGGCTAAATTATCAGATGCATAATTCCGAGAAACTTTCCTTACTAATTATAGTTTCAGAACAAGCATATTAACCGCCACGTTAAGCGACAGATGTATCAACACTTCAGTATCAACCCCCCCTCCAGTATGTATACAATCCCTTTTTGATATTTTACAGCCAGCCACAAAAATGCGACAAGCCACTAGCCCCGCAGCTTGCTGATCTATCCAGTTGCTTCAATAGATCACATAACATGTATAAAAAGTGTTCGGAAAATGAATGCCAATTCCGTGCTCCATGGATTCCATTGATCTGCATCCATCACCTGAGACTACGAAAATATTTAAATTAATCCAGCGCAAAAACTATCTCAATCTGGCAATATCTCGTATGTGACGATTAACCAGGCAAACTGCTGCCAAATCACGAACGACTCTAGCTGTGCATATCTCGCACGGTTCTCTTACTTTGTCTCACCTGCAATCCTCACTTGTCTCACAATCTCACGACACCTGTATGTACGTGTCGGCCGCCCGTACAACGCCACGTTGATATTGAGCTGCAGTCTGATGCTGTACAAGAATTACGAAAATCAGCTATCGGACATCATTTCCTAGTTGAGGATGGCTGTCGCAGTCTAGAATTGTCTGTCTCGCAAGTGGCGGGCTCAAAGGCAGAGGCAGTTTACGATACCAATGGCGCCACAACGTATTAATCCTCTCTGATTAAGTATATAAGCAGGCTCTGCTATTCCCTCTCTCCCATTCTTCTTAACTCAACTCACTTCAACATTTCAGATACATCAGTACCACAATTCTTACTATTTCCCTACATTGATCTTCATTCCATCATGGGTGATACACGATCCGTTACGATTACAATCGTCAACTCAACCGAGTTGACACTCACGCTTTCTCAGGACAAGCTGAACAACGGCAATTGGGTGACTTCTCCACCAGGCACAATCAACCCAGGCGAAACGACACCGCCCTTCGAAGCAACTGCCGGTTTTCAAGAGAATGGTGTAGACGGTAGCGTCGTTTATGGCAGTCAAATTGGTCTAATTACCTTTTCCTTCGACAACCCCAACAGCGGCCTGAACACATTTTCTGGAAAGACCGAAAATCCCAATTATAACATTAGTCATTCGACTGGTGCAGGTGAAGTCGCTGATGTGACCTACATACTTGGTAAGATTAATTTCCATACCTTTCTTTTTATCCCATTGTTTTCTAACTGTTTATCCAGAGAGCGATCCTACCAGCTAAATCCTAACCGCTGTCAACTTCTGTGAAGAAGTCGTAATGAAGGGGTCATGCTGGGTCTCTACGGTTAGGGGTTTACTTTCTCTGGCCGCTATATTTCTCATTGTTTCACCGAGTGTTTCGTGGTGGCATGAGCTCTCAGCTGCGACTCTTAACTATAAATAACACATTACACATCTCGAAATATCCTAGTAGCAGAAGAATGGAATAGCACAAAATTCTTTCCTTAATGGCCACACTGCCTAGTGCGCTTACTAAATCAAAAAGTAGGCAGGAATATGCCTCTGTAGGTTCCGTATTATTGCCAAGGTCCTGGTTCAGACCAGCTTCACCAGACCTGTTCTTACTCTCGAACAGCTCGTGCGAGTCTTAGAAAGCATTGAGATAATTGGACTTTCTATAGCGTGTTTTTAAAACATCGGTCACTTGTACTAAAGTAGTGACAGTTTAGACACGTGGATGTCTTGAATCAAGTCTATGATCAAACTGCCACGTTACACTACAAATGTTCTAGCCCTTCAGTCAGCCTCAGCACCCTGAGCGCCACACTTCTCTTCGCAGTAATAAGTGAACTATGGACTGATTAGTATCTATGATTCATCTTAGTCTTTCTAGTCTTACCTCATCGCCACCGATATGGCCCTCTGCCGAGTTACATATCGTTCCATCCTAGTGAAATGATTAGCAAAAATAGCAACTAAGTTTAAACTACTTGGTCTAAAGCTCACAAAAGTACAATCGGTACATGTGTTCCACCACTCATCCCCCTTGCTTCGCTGCTTATACATATCGCAAGCGCACTTGGTAGCATCGGGAAGGACTTCATAGGTGGTTTGCCAGTTGTAGCTTGGGCTGAATGGGGTTCCACCAACTGGGGATGACATCCTGTTAGACACACAAGCAGCGGCCTTGTGGGTAGCAGCATGAGCACTGTCGAAGGTGTTAGCTTCTCTGGAAGAAGACGTTGGGGGGCTGGGTAGGCACGACAAACCCGCTGACGGCCATGATGGCCAGTGTGAAGAGAGAAAATTGCATGATGAAGAAGAAACAAGAGAAAGTGATAGGTTGAGAAACTTGGGTTGTCTGGTCTCATTTCTTCGGTACTTGAGCTTGAGTCTTTATACAGTTTGTCTCTCTCCTCCATTTGATCAACTTCTTGCTTCTTGCCGGTCCGAGAAGAGTTGCTATGATAATACAAAGACTTACATGACAACTCTTTGAGCCCAAATAGGATATTCGTAAATCGATCATCGGTGAAGCCGTGCGTCGGCAGTTGAATTTGGCATAATATTCGCGCCTATCAGGTAACACGAATATCGTAGTTTCATGCCATGATTCAAGAACCCAGCATAGAAGAGTCCAACGTCTTTCTCTATACGAGCGGCTGAAACTAGTAGTTGGGTTGCCCCACCAATGAACTAACTGGAATAGTGACTTGATCATCAACAACCCTGAGGAACATGAGACGATTCTCCACTTATGAACTACACGATTCGCTTCAGAATAGGAAAGTGCGTTATTTAGCTACCCCAGATTAAAGTTTATTGAGATAGGGATTGACATCATGCTTAAAAGCTGTCATACGTATGGAGTGACGTAGAGTCGTGATCTATTTTCTCAATAGCACTAGGAGAACCGTTAGACTTAGTGCTGCTACGCAACGTGAAAGTCGGAAGCTGATACTTTCATTGCAAAAAGACCCAACATTTGATCATTAGGTTTGACTTTCTCACCCGAGCATAAATACCTGGCTGTCTCCGACTTAGCCAAGAACAAAGCAAGCACACCAACTCAGTCAGTCACATTCTCCTTCATCATTTCATATCGAACTCAAGTCCGATAATCTTTATAAGATGCATCATCTCGGCCTCGTCTACGCCTTGCTCATCTCTGCTACTGGTGCGATTCCGGTGGAAGATTCACCCTTCCCAGGAGCCATCAAGTGGACTCCCAACCACCAAATTCAGCCCAGCGATGTTATTGTTCCTGTGAAGGGCGTTTGTAAGTTGACATTCTACACATCGCCTTGAGAAAATATGCTGAGAACCTGATAGCCTACGTCGTCAAGGAGGAGGCCTACCTTGCCAAGCTCAAGGCCGAGGGCATCAAGATCGGTGCTCCCAAGCTGGACCCGTCTTGGGTCTCTTACAACAGCACCAATCTTCCCAAGGCCAAGTACCCCAAGGTCTCAAAGGGCCAGCTCGGAAAGAGGGACGACTGTGACGGCACCTTCTACATCACCACCGACAAGACTGAGACTTTTGTCGACTGGGACGTGCAGATGTCGCCTGTTGTCTGCGCCGTCGGCGACATGGACATCAGCGTGTCTTCAGGCTACAGCGTTTCCAACACTGTTGGAGGCAGTGCTGGGGTCGATCTCACCTTCGTCAAGGACAAGCTGGCTGGGTCTCTTGGTATCGACTATAGCCGCACGTGGACCACGCAGACCTCCGTCATCACCAAGGCTACTATCAAGGACGGTCAGTGTGGTGTCATGATCACCAAGCCTCTCACCACTCGCCGTTCTGGTCGTCAGTTCCGTGGCTGCATTGGATCTGCTACTGAGATTGGTACTTGGTATGCTGACAGCCGTGGCGAGGGAAGCTACAACGGCATCACATGGATTGAAGGTGCTATCTCTGCTTGTGCTAAGCCTGGTAGCAACCCTCCCCTATCTCGATGCAACGGAGAAGGAAACTTCCGATGAGCGGAGAGAAAGTTCAAGAGTGAGGGGCGATGAGACAAGATGTCCTAGTTGGGGAGAATCAGGTCTCTGGTTTCAGGGAGAAATGCCGAGAAGGAAGGCATTTAGATCGCTTAGTGGCTGTGATGGAGCTATATAGAAACTTTAATTACAACCCTTCCGGGGAACCCACCTTGTTGGAGCATATCATAAAACTTACCGTTGTCACGTAAAGTCCCTTTAGTCAAAACAGGACAAATCAGCCCCCTGAGTGCAAAGTCCAGTGCCTCGCCGGCTTCTCGTTTAGTGCCCACAAGGCTTCCTACAATGCTCAGCTTCCTTTTCATGATAAGAGCTGCGGTAGAAAAGTTGCTTCTGACAACCATTCCCGTCATTTTATAACCCGCGATTCCCAGTGATGAGAGAACGACGGGAGATGACTCCCGGGAGTTCTCTTTACCTGAAATCCTGCTTTTTAACTTTTCTTCTTACATAACCCGGATCGGAGACCGGATCTGGGTCCGGGTACCGGGTACCGGGCGGCGGCCGGACTAGTTTCCACACTCGCGCAGTCCCATTCGGGAACATGTAAAGACCAGCTGCTTAGCGCATAAGGCAATTCCATTATTTACTAGTGCTCCCGCCAAACAGTCTCGAATATTTAGATCCTCGAATATCAACAAATTGCTTTCTGACCTGCTCTCACACACAATCACCATGGGCAATTTCAAAGTCTGTATAGTTGGCGGTGGCCTAGCAGGCTCACTACTGGCTAACGGGCTCATCAACAATGGCATTGACACTATTGTTTTCGAGAGAGATGAGGAAAGCCTCAAGAGGGAAGGATACCAGATCCGTCTGGGTGATCCGGCTTTGACGGGCCTGGCCTCGTGTCTGACCGATTCGCAGTTGGAATCAATCGTGCAGAGGCTCGGGAGATACTCTGGCTCTACCAAGACGGCTCCAAGTATCTGCAACACCAAGTTCCAGACTATCCTTGACTTGTCGGCGCTCCCGACTTACTCCAAGTCGGCGGCCATCAATCGCGTTGTGCTGCGTGATTTGCTTCTTGGCCCCGTCGTTACCAAGGGAAGGGTCAAGTTCGGCAAGCAATTCTCACATTACGAGATCATCAAGAATGGGCCTGGTGGGAGCGAGAGTGTCAAAGTGAATTTTAAGGACGGCTCGTCGGAGCATTGTGACATTCTTGTCGCTGCGGATGGTAGCGGATCAAAGGTAAGGCATCATTCATGCTCAATCACACCCACCTCATTAGAACGGCTACCAAGATCAATGCACAGATAAACAAGCAGATTGGGGCAAGGAATCTGGTGGATATGAGTAGTCATCTGGCCTTTTTGTCAAAAGGGAATGCTACCAAGGCACGCCTGCGCCAGCTGCCGCCCCGTCTTCTGAATGGACCAACCCTAACCTTCAAGAACGGCATCTCTCTCTACTACGCGCGTAGGATATTCCTGGCTCAGATACACTTGCATTTCACCACTAACATTGTCCAGTTTACTTGCCGGCACCTCAAAAGACGGGTGGAGATGGAGAGCAAGATGATGATTTTGACTTCGACGAAAATCAAGCATCATTCTACTGGGGCCTAAATGTTCCCCGTGAGCTGTGCCCCTTCAGCGACGCTGAAGATATTCCCGACAGACGACAATTTTGTCTTGACATAGTTCGCGACTGGGCTCCAGAATAGTAAGCTTGACACTCCATCGCCGTACATATGTCAGTCACTAAACCTCGTCAGCCATGTCATGCTCTCCGCTGGAGCCAGTGATGAGGACAAGATCACAATGACAATGCTCCGGGCCAGTACAAAGCTCCCCAAGAACTGGCGGGAGCGACTTCAGGCACAGAACGGCAACAACGCGGAAGAGGGCCACCCACGCGTGTGGCTCATAGGCGACGCTGTACATGCCATGCAGCCAAACCGGCAAGTCGATTCACCATCTCCAGATAAGAACTTTCTAACAAGATAAAGTGGAATGGGCGGGAACCAAGCCATGCGAGACGTTGCCGACATGTTGCCTGAGTTGCTAGAGCTGAACAAGGCGGCCGAAGCAGGTCCGTCACTGAGCACCACGGAGATCGAGATTAGGTGCCATGCATACGAGAAAAAGATGTTTGACCGCTCATTTGCTTGGGTGGCTAAGAGCGGGGCACAGCCCTGCCGGTAAGTCAATACCTATCTTGTCCTGTTATACAGAGCTTTGAAGTGCTGACCTTGTCAAGACCGTCGACCTCGACGGGCTTCTGGGCAAGGTAATATCCCTCGTAGCAGGCTTGCTGCTGCCTGTAGCAACTATCTTGTTCAAGGCAGTCAAAAGATATAATGAATAGATGTACGAGAGATGGATTCGTCATATGACGTTGACTTGGCTGGCGATATTGCGCCATCCCGGCTTTTGAAAACACCGAGACGGAGGCCGGCCATTTTGAAGGCCGTGATAGCCGGTGGTAGCGTTTAGAGGCGGGGTATTTATCTGGGGTATGGGGTTAAAGTTTGGGACAGGATCACTCCAAATCTTGTAGTTATGTTATGCTTGTATCCGTATCATCATATAGCTTTTCAATTGCGTAGATAGGCTATTCCACTTGGTACAGTCAAACTCGGACTATTATTGACATGTACCACGTGATGCTCTGGTCAGCAGCAACCTCGCCGTCCAAATATTCTGCCAGCCCAATATGCATGCCATGTTATTTCGGAGATAGTCGGAGCTAATCATGTCCCACACACTCGGCAGTTACATTCACTAATTGTCCCCAACATCCCCGCATTCTGACGGTTAGTTTCATCGGTAGTCCACTTACAAAACTCAAAGACTTTCTGGGGTACGTTGTATACAACCCATTAATTCTTCTCTTTCTCCTCCCTTTCTACTCCGGACTCACAAAGCCATACGACAAATGCCCATGTAACATGCCAACCAAAAGGCTGAGCGATAGCCTGCGGCGTCGATGTGTGGCAGCATGCGAAAGCTGCAAACGCCGAAAAGAGCGATGCGACGGCAACTTGCCATGCCGTCGATGCGCCATCCGCCAGATCGCCTCGGCATGTCGCTATTCGGCTCCAAAACGGCCTGTGTCCATCTCATCCCGCCAAAGTCCCAGCGTAGGAGATCCAAAAGACGCCCCGGAGCCGCTGATGGACATGATGCTGAGCTATTCGGCGGTTGCCCAGGACCAGCCACTTGGCCAGACGGCGAGCCAACTTGAAGACTCGTTTTTAGACATTGGCACAGCGTTTCCCGACACGTATCGACTGGCGGAGAACGACCAGCAAGGCTCTGTCTATTTTGGGGATGCGGCCAATGAATCCTTTCTTCAGCAGATCCGTCAACTCGTGGCTCGTATACTGGGGCCATGCTCTTTTGCCGAACAGCCGATACAGTATCATACCAATCATGACCCCTCTTGTCCAGTGTCTGTGTCCGATCCTCCACCAAAGCCCAGCCCTTTGGATGCGAAGAAGCTTGTGAGTTGGGGCATGCTGGCGACAAGCCATTTGCTGGGTGCTTTGGACGAATCAGAGGTACAGACACAAATAGAAGAGTGGCTACAGCAAGACAACAGTGCTGAACATCTCTCCTCCGCGATTTGCTATCTGATTCTAGCAAATGGTGCACTTACGTGCCCGGCTGATGAAGACGCGACCGCCGAGGCATACTACACATATGCGAGATATCTGACAAATTCGAAATCAAACCAAGGGCCAGATCTCTCGTTGATCCTTTGTCACAACTTGATCGCTTTCTACCAGATAAACTCAGGAAGACGAGATGCCGCCTATCACTCCATCGGAGTTGCATGCCGACTTGCATGCGCCGTGGGCATTAACCGAATGGACAAACCGCGCCACATGAGCCACGCTGATTTTGCATTCCGCGAACGTCTATGGAACGCATTACGGCTGTTCGATTCATTCGCCAGCGGTTCTCTAGGTCGACCTATCAGCACCTACGAGACCCGCAACACAAAGGCCGAAAAGGGCTATTCCTCCGCCATCGACATGGCAGCTATCATCCAAGCCGTTATGAGGGAAGTCTACGGCCCTTCCAAGGTCTCCAGGCACTTTATCACAACCATGACTCAGGAGCATCGCTCGTGGGCGACTCGCATGACCTCTTGTCCGAAGACGAATGGGATAGAGTCCGCGGAACAAACCCAGGGATACGACTCGGCACCAACTCTGGCATCGTCTAATATAAAGGAGTCATACTACTGGTCAATCATGCTGCTGACACGGCCTGTTCTCCTTGATCGAGCGGCGAAGCAGGCGATGCGTGGATCGGTCGGTGATAACAGCTATCGCGATCAACAAGGGGCCTCCCCATCACAGTCCGACACAGCGCTTTTGTATGCTTCAGCTGACTCGGCGGTGCGAATAGTTCGCTTGTTGGAGACAGTTCTTACCAGGGAAGACCTGCCCAAACGGCTACCATTTCCAGTCCACTCCGCCTTTACAGCTGCTCTAACACTAGGTGTCGCTACATTTGCAGACTTGGACCATGTTTTCCCACTGCGGCCAAATTTGGAAATTGTGGGACAGTTGCTGCAGAGGTTTGAAAAACATGACAGTATTGCGAGGTACTACTGTCAAGTTGTGCAGCAGCTGAAATCTGCATGTGACGAGTACGTGGAGCAGCGGAATACCCGGATAGTTGAGAAGCAGGTCGGTGATCTGTTCGGACGCCTTCAGGAGAAGACTTCTTTGTCAAGACACGAGCGCGGGATGACGGACAGTGGGTGGGCTGATGGTGAGACGGCTACCGCCCAGGGGATGCCCAGCCCTTTAGCTTCTCTACCAACCATCTGTTTGACGGAGAATTCAGCCCTAGATGATGAAACTATCACAGTTGGTGGGGCCTTTCCCGATATCTCCTTAGACACGTTCGATGAGTCTTCTTTGATTGACATATCTTGTATTGAAGATACTTCTGATGTAGGTAGCCTAGCATATTCTAGCTTGAGCTGGTTCCAATGAAAGCGAGAACATGTATTTTATTATAATAACGTATGTGAGGCGCGTGATGTGAGCCATCAGCGGTGGGTTATATCAACCAATGTTTCTAGTCCTTGCTAACGCTGGCCCACAAGTCAGATCTCCAAGTTGTAAACCTTCCCAGGCTGCGTATCAATAGCTCTAGCCGCTGTCTCCTGCTCCAGCTTATCTTTCGCGGCAGTGACATCCACTCTGAAAGGTTTGATAATACTTGAAGAAGTTAGCTGTGTGATAGGATTCGAGACAGGACTATAATAATCTCACTTTTGATCATTGAGGCAGAAATGCTGCTAGGTTCACCGAGCCACTTTGCCTGCTTGACAAGGAACTCGGCTGCCGAGCCTTGGAACGGTCTGCCATCAAGATTTGCTCGACCGCCTACTCCCATGATAGCAACAGTGGGCTTAGGCGTTAGATATTGGGCGATGCCTTGGTAGACGCCCAAGTGACTGTTGAACAAGATGCTTTTATCGTCAGCGACGAAATTATACATCAGCTGGCCGCCGTCAAAGTGCGACATGACGTGCTTCCGACGGTCCTGCACATAATCGGCAAAGGCCCGTGTCCCTGGGTCCATCTTTTCCTCGGGCAGAAACTCCTTCATTTTGAAAAGGCCAAACTGCATCAGTCTGGTAATGTCCAGGGAACACGCATAGGGGGTCACTTCGCCGGTATAGCGCTCGGCGGTATCGAATTCTTCGGGCAGGTCGTGTGGTGTAACTGCCGGGATCAAAGAGTGCAGTGAGGGCCATACGTGGACTGCCGCTGTGGCATACTTGACATGGGGCGTGGGAGGCGCCGTCGGTGGTGCTGGAGCTCGATCAATCATGCCTTCCGCAGCCTTTCTCAGAATCTCCTTGCTGAATAAGGGCACTCTTTCACCGCCGCTGACTGGGATTAACTGCGTGTCGGGGACGCCTGCATCTCGAAGGCATTTGATAGCCTCGCCATTGGCAATCACCGTAGCTCCTGTTCTGAGAGCCAATTGATCCGCGCCGGGAAGGCTGTCGGCGAATTAATTTCTCGTACAAGTGAGATACTGGCTTAGACTTACTGATCGAAGTGGGCGTGCGAGATGACGATGTAATCCAGTTCAGTTACTTCCTCAAGCTCGAGGTATCGTTTCAGACCCGGAGGTTTGTCGAGCCAAGTGTCGTGAAATATGGTTAAGCCTTTCCATTTCAGCCGAAAAGTTGTTGTTCCTGTAGTATTCCATTAGTAAGTGAACAGAGATCCCGTTTCCAGACTTCGGCAGCCAGTATAGTGGAAGTAGATTGAGATGCTTGCGAATTTCAGGAAACATACCGAAGAACTCCAGTGTCGCTTCTACCATCATGGTTGCTCAAAGTCTTATGAGAGAGGAATGCGTGGAAAACAAAACCCTTCTTGACGGCTGTCGAGGCTCTGTGATATCAGAATCTTTGCGGGGGTGGAGGCGGAGGTGGGGGCGGTGTTTGCTCCGACCCGGCCGGCTTCCGGTCTTCCAGACCCCGGTTCAGGGCTTCCAAGGTTCCGAAATACCAGCAGACCCGAAAATCACATCACTAATCTTAAGTATCCGTTAGAGCCCTGAATACATAGCGGCTTCTTGGCCAAGTCTACATACCTCTCATCAATAACGACCCGCCAGGACTCAACCCTCATTCTATCCGCTGCACACATCAAGCCATTCCTCTGACCGTACCAACATGGGAGAACCAGACAACTGGGTGCCCGTACAGGAAGGCCCTGCTTTTCAGCCGCGTAAACTCAAGGTTGTTTGCATAGGCGCTGGGTACGCAGGGCTGATGCTCTCGTATCAGTACAAGCATGGAGACACGCCTTTGGAGCAATTTATGGATCTGAAGATCTATGAGAAGAATGATAATATCGGGGGAACTTGGCTGGTTAATAAATATCCCGGGGTTGCGTGCGACGTTCCCGCACATATCTACACATTCCCCTTTGAGCCGAATCCCTCTTGGAGCCAGTTCTATGCCACAGGTCCAGAAATATGGAGATATATCAAAAATACATCCGATAAGTATAAGTTGGACGAGCCTGTCATACTAAATACTGAAGTTGTGTCCTCAGTTTGGGACGATGACACCGGCAAGTGGCGCCTCGAAATCAAACAGGGTCATAGTCATGATATCATCCAGGAGGAAGCAGATATCGTCATCAACGCCACTGGGTTCCTCAGCAAATGGACCTGGCCTACGATACCTGGACTGGATAAGTTCAAAGGGAAAATGGTCCACACCGCTGCCTGGGATACAAGTCTGGACTGGTCCGGCAAGAGAGTCGCCATCATCGGAAACGGCTCTTCCGCTGTTCAAGTCCTTCCACAAATGCAACCTACAGCAGCCAAGATCGTCAACTATGCGCGCAGCCCGCTTTGGATCAGTAGCGCATTCGCCTCAGAGTTTACACCTGAGGGCAAGAACTTTACATACACCGATCAAGAGATCCAAGCATTCAAGGACGATGAGGGCATGTTATTTAAGCTCCGTCATAGTATCGAGCATTCCTTCAACAAATTCTTCAAGGTCTCTCTTAAGGATAGTCCAGAGCAGAAACAGGCTTTCCAGTTCTTCAAGGCAAAAATGGAGGAAGCACTCAACCACGACCCCGTTCTGTGTGCCAAACTTATCCCGACATTTCAAGTCGGTTGTCGCCGACTCTCTCCCGGTGAAAACTATCTTCAAGCACTACAGCAAGACAACGTCACCCTCCAAGATGAGGCTATCCAGGAGATTGTTGAGACTGGGATCCGCAGCCTAACAAAGACGGAAGAGTTTGATATAATTGTCTGCGCGACAGGCTTCGATGTCAGCTTTATTCCGGGATGGAAAGTTGTAGGCCAGAATGGGATTTCACTTGCTGAGCAGTGGAAAGATGCCCCAGAGGCCTACTTTGGGGTATTTGCTGCCAACATGCCAAATTTGTTGACTGTCAACGGACCAAACACTCCTTTAGCACATGGAAGCTTACTGGCCGTGATGTCGTTCACGGTGGACTACATCGCAAGATGGATCCGGAAAATATCGACACAGAATATCAAGTAGGTCATACGTTGTTGCCAACTCACGAGAGCTCATGCTGACTGACTATCGCTCCATCTAGGTCAGTCCAAGTCCGTCAGGATGCGTTGGATGACTTCAATACCTACGCCCAAGAATTGATCAAGGGGACTGTTTGGACGGGCGACTGCAGGTCCTGGTTCAAAAAGGGAAAGGCAGACGGTAGGGTGACGGCTATGTACCCTGGTAGTGTCATTCACTACAAGGAGATTCTTGATGAGTTTAGAACTGAGGACTTCGAGTATAAGTACATCAGCGGGAACAGGTTCCGGTTCATGGGCAATGGAATGACCTTTAGGGAGAAGAACGACGAGGACTTGGCATGGTATATGCGGAAATAGCGAAGTAGGACTTGTTCAGACTTGGACTTCAGTCACATTTATACTTATATAGTGAGATTGTCCCTTTTGCGCATACAGTAACTCTAAAAATGAAGATAGTGCTGACCTTGTGGTAGACGATTCTCAGACAATACGATCTTGGTAACTTGCCTATAGCTCCACTTCCTCGAACGATGTAAGACTCGTCGACCCTTTCGCCTGTTGAAAAAGAAATGCCGCCAATTAGCTATCCTATCCATTTTTCGACCATCGAAGTGTAGCTAGGGACGCTCATATGTAAAATTCATGTTATAACTGTATTAAGGAGAGATTATGACTTCTAAGTCTACAAGAGATCAAGCATCCTAGATAGTATCCTTCAGGAAGGCCAACTGTTTCTCGACATTCTCCTCAAAGGCCTTGCCATGATAGGGGTCGAAGTGGCCAGAACCCTTCAAAATAACCAGCTTCTTCGGCTCATAAGCCAAAGCGTAGGCCTTAAGCTGCGTAGTAGTCGGTGCACATAAATCCCTGTCTGCACAGACCAAGAGGAACGGCGTAGGGGCGATGCGGTGAACAAAAGCCAGAGGTTCAAATGCAATCATGTCAAGAAGTGTTTGGGGAGTGACATTAGGAGACCAAGGCAGATTATCCTTATTCAAAGCCTTGATGAAATCACAGAGGTTCTCATCGCGTATAAGGGCTTTTGTGTCCTGCTGGAGACTCTCCTCGGGAGTCTCAGCGAAAAGCTTGATCAGCGGGGCGGGTTTGCCAGCTTTGAGCTGTTGTCGGCTGCTGTACAGGGACCCGATCATGGGTGCGAGGTGCGTGCTAAGCAGTTCCCCAGATACAAAGGGGACTTGTGAGATCACCGCTCGAATACGCTTATCGAATGCTGCGGCGTGCAGAACGGAGCCGCCGCACATGCTGGTGCCCCAGTAGACGATCCTAGAAGAATCGACCTCGTCCAACGAGGCAACGTAATCAAAGGCATCTGAGTAGTCGCGACCGGTCTGAATGGGGTTCGTCTCATTTCGTGGAAGACCATCGCTTGCACCCCAATTGCGATGGTCAAAGAGCAGGACTCCATAGCCAGCGGCTTGGAACCGGTGGGCAAAGTTGGGGCAGAACTGCTCCTTCAAACCTGCCAGCTAGGATAGACATTAGTGGATATTCCAGTTGATTGCTCTAAAGAAGCTCACTCCGTTCGCCATAATGATGCATGGGTGCTTCCCATCTCCACTGGCGGTGTAGAACCAACCCCTAAGGGTTAGTCCGTCAACAGTGGGGAACTCAACGTCTCGACGGCCTGCTGCCATTTTCTAGGAGATAATGGTGATTGAGAATAAAGCAACTATTGAAGGATGGTCATAAGCAGAAGTGATTTCGTGACAGGTCAAATGCCCTTCTTAAGTATGTTTATAAGTTCATATTGACCATAGACCTGCTCGTGACAGTTCATCGGCTGAAGCAAAAGTCCTTCAGGCTTTCGGATCGGATCCAGGCCATACATTAGTAGCCTTCCGATTCGGAAACACAGACTGAATAGGGTTGACTACTACCCTGAATACCAATCATCATACACTCCATAGTTAGTAAGGAATAAAGAGCAGCCTCAGACCTGGAGATTTTAGTACTATAGATCATCAATGCGCGCCATCACAGGGCTTGGCTACCGCGAAATTATTACAAAGCGGCGCTACTGTATTGAGAGAGTTGCCAGAGGCACCACGAACCATAGGAATAAACTTTTCAAGGGTTGGCAGGGTTTTAATATATAAAATCCACTTCAGAGAGGGTTCGATATCCACCTTTCGTCAGCACGGATACAAAGATAAGGGCGAAATAAAACACCGAGGTTATGATTTGCGATCTTGAGTTTTATTGGTATCGGTCCTTTTTTATCCACCAAGTAAATAGCGAGTTTCTAATTTTGAACTGGATCATATGTCTCGGCAGTTGAATAGTCGGTAAGGAGGGCCGTGACAGGTGTTTACAAGGACCGAAGAAGAAACCTGACTTGGAGTATTTACACCAGCTTGGTATCACCAGTATTTAGTCTCTCGTTTATCTTCGACTCAAAACTCTACGAACCATAGCGTCAAAATACCCACAATGCAACTCTCGAGCATCTTGGTCTTGGCAGCTGCCTTTATGCCTTTCGCCACTGCAGATAATTGCGTGTCGCGAACCACGCCTTGTGTAAGTGGACATCATCTTTGACGTAGTGGTAAATTACTCATAATAAATACCAGTCTCCAATTGAAGTCTGCCAGAGTTTAAGTGGCATCAATGTATGTGGCACAACAGAACATGCTAGCCAATGCTCTACAATGGTTGTTCCTGACGACGATTCTGGATCTGTTTCGGTAAGTCTAAAACAACTCCAGCCTCATGAATGAGTAGCTAATAGTCCAAAAGTGTAAGTGCTGTAAGGCCTACGAGCACGTCGCATAAGTTTGCCTAAGTCAAGTTCCTGTACTACAGCAAGAGTTCTCATTGAAAAGGCTAGATTGAGTTATAAATATTATTATCTTTGGCTTCTACTACCTATAAAGTATTAAGGGTTGGACCATCTGTAAATTTACCATCATATGCCATGTTATTGATGTCCACCAAGAATGCACGCGATAAGCGCCAACAGTCAGTCAGCATTACTATAAGATCGTTATTGTCCGCTACTTTGACCATAGAAATGTAGCCGTCGTCTTACTCCTTCTCCTTCCTCTGATGCTCAATACACTCAATGTCAGTCGCCTCAAACTTCTTCTCGGGTGCATCCTCAGAGTACTTCCCGAACACCTCGGAAATCTCTTCGAGCGATCGATTCTATGAACACAGTCAGCACAGGTCAATGATGAAAAAGCATGCCAAGGCAAGCCTATCGTGGTGGTCAATGGTGGGTCACCAATTGACACGAGGGCGTTGATTGATGACGTTGATGCAGTCATCTATGCGTGGTTTCCTGGTATGGAGTTTGGTAATGCGCTGGCTAGAGTGGTCTCCGGAGAAGTATCGCCATGCGCTCGACTTCCAACTACGTTTTGGGGTACGGTGGAAAATTACCCAGCTGACCACGTGGAGAGCCTTATGACTCCTAACAAGGAGATACATTATCGCGAGGGTCTCTACGCCGGGTACCGTCAACAGTCACTTCAGGCATACACCCCGCGTTTCGCTTTTGGCCATGGACTGTCATACACCGCATTCAGCTGTTCTATCAAGAGCCCGGCCTTGTCTGCATTTGGTCCGCGTCAAGAAATGGTAAAGGTCAGTGTAGAAATTCGAAACACTGGGTCGATGGCTGCCAGTCAGACTATTCTCCTTTCCATCGAAGCCTTGGAGCCAGCGACACCAAGACCAAGCGTAGAGCTACGAGCATTTGCAAAGACGGAAGTTCTGGAGCCGGGAACTTCCCAAGATATGGAGTTCTGCTTGAAAGTTCGGGACTTCTCGTATTGGGATGTCAAAGACCATCTTTGGCGCGTTGACGCGGGAAATTACATGAAAGCAGGGCGAACTCCATCAGTTATTGGGAGATCAATACCTGTAGTGGCTGAAAAATCGACTGTCCCGAAGTTTAACCTTTCGCCAGTGGAATACAGTACGGTAATAGACCGCATTAATATATGCATTAAACACTAAATATCAAGAGAAAAGTGTGAAGAGATTATTTATTGATCTTGACCCTGAATTGGCGGGCTTAAAAGTCCAATCCTAAAATACCTCGCCTCGGCCAGGTCTCACAGCCAAATGGGACCGGTGACAAGAGGAGCAGGTTATGTCAAACATCTTGGCCCAGAGGTCCAGATGGGCTATAGAGTCATGGAATCATTTTACTTATAATTATTTAGTATGTTTGTTCGGAGTCTCAGCAAACAGTTTATATATAGCCATCATATCCTCCTCCCCCAATCCATTTTCGTGAGCTTCTCTATAGAGAGAATTGCAAACTTGGATAAATGGGGTTTGAACTTGCGCACCTTCAGCTGCAGATTTGATGAGTTCTGTGCTGTTATAACAGTCTTTGATAGCAGCCTGCGGTGTCCAGTCCCCTTTGAGTATCTTTCCGATCTTCATCTTGGAGTATACGGATGCCATAGGACTATTGTTCAGAACCTCGCCAAAAGCCTCCAAGTCTAAGCCTTGAGCTCGTGCAAGATTCATCGACTCAGCAAGGCCCGTTGTTACGGAGATTAGGAAAAGGTTGGTCGCATATTTTGCCTTCAAGCCAGACCCGATTGGGCCACAGTAGATAGCGGCACGAGTGACAGGATCGACGACGGGCTTGAGTTGTTCAACAACCTCTCGGTCTCCAGCCATCATGCCTACAAGTTTTCCTTGCTCAGCTGGGACTTTACTGCCACTCACAGGCATCTCGACAAACTTCCCTCCCGCATCTTGGACCTGCTGCGCAAGCTTATGGCTGAAGTCAACAGACACAGAGCTTGTGTTGATGAGCGTTTTGCCACGGATGGCTTTCATGAATTTGTCATTGGCTTCGCTGTCGATCATAGATTGGATTGCTCGGCCGTCGAAGAGCATTGTGAAGATGACATCGGATTTCTCGACTACCTCTGAGGGCGTCCTTGCGGCTGTAGCACCAGCCTCAACGAGGGGCGTGCATTTGGCAGCATTTCGATTCCAGACGGTGACGGGGAATTGCCGACGAAGATTGAGGGCCATGGGCGTGCCCATCGTTCCCAAGCCTAGGAAGCCGATTCTCATATTGGCTATAAGGCGTATTGATGGAATTTGGAGTATACAGAAAATACACTATTCCGTGGGATCACTTTGTCTAATGAAGGCTTCGATCACGGCCAGTAAGTGATTTGGAGAGAGTTTGGTTAATTTTATGCCAGAGGAGAAATAATGCATCGTACGCCCTTGGCAATACAAGTCGCTCTACGGGCGCACCGGCTTTGGCAACAAACCCGATGGGTTGCGAAACGCCGATGGTAACCGCGAAGACATATTGACACCTGGACTACACCAGTTTAGATAGGATTGTATAAGGTACCTAGCTATGTCACTTTCTGTAGGGTAGAATTGAAGAAGCATGACGTTGATATAAGAATGACAGTAAGTATTAATTTACAATATAATAAATACAGGCGTAGCGAAGTACAACCCCCTCCGCAAGCCTTCCGCTCTATTGCGAGCAAGATGAGCAATCAACATTTCCATCCTTTTCATAATACTTAGTTCCGCTTTGAGATGAAGTACCAGAATCTCCCGGATTGCCACTGTAACTCGAGCAAAGACCCCCATTAGGAAGTCCTACGTAATCACCGAACTGGCAGCTCGGGTTGCCGTCGCAGCGCTGCATACACTCCTCAAAACTACCAACATAGACGTTGAAGTCTATTTGTCTGAAAAACACTGAGTTATCAACATCCACTGCCGTGTCGCAAAGGACCTCGAACTTGCACTGGCATGCGCTTTGAGGTGTGTAGGTGGTGCAGATTGGACCGACGGAGCGGGTCTTGGTAGTGATGGATGTAGTCTTGTCGACTTCGGTGGCTATCTGGGTGATGGTGGAGGTCTCTTGATCATCAGTGAAGGAGGTCAAAACTGTGGTAGCGTCGGCGGTTGTGGTTTCAGTGATTTGGGGTCCTGGGAGAGTGACGGTCACGTATCGAGTCTTTGCTGGAAGTGTCGTAGTGATGGTCACTGCAGGCTGGGTCTCCGTGTGGACATTGACAATCGTTTCCGGATGGGGCTCAACAGTCTCGGTGATGATGGAAACAGTCCCCTCGATAGTAGTTTCTTGAACTCCCATACAGGCACAAGCACTGCTGTACTGTTCGGCATCCGTGCATGATCCAGCATAGGATGGGATATCGGTTGGCCTGAGGATGTTCTTGGTGGATCGAGCGGCAATAGCACGCTTCGAGGGGAGGCCATAATAGGTTGTTTCCGTAATGCTAAAGGAGAGTCAGAATGAGACTTCACGAATGAGAGGTCAGTACATACGTGTTCACGTCAGTCTGAACAACTGTTTTGGTCTATGTTCTGTCAGCCCTTACATTCCTCAAATGGGTATCTCGATATGCTTACGTTGACGTCGGTTTCAAGGTAAGGGTCTGGTGTCTGTAAAACAATCAGCAATATGATCTCATGACGTATGAGCTTTCTAGAACTTACAATAGTGATGGTGACGGTCTTGGTAGGAGTGACAGCAACATAGACGGTCACAGGGTCCGATGTGACGCTGGTTGTGGCGCTAGATGGTGTCAGTTCTGCCTGCAGCATATGGACAGGGGGCCTACGTTTGATCGGACTGTGTCGCAGTCGCTTCATCCGTCTCCGGGCCCAGAGTCTCGGTATCCTTCAGGGTCACGGTCGATTGCTCCCCAGTCGCAGTCACAGTCGTTGCTGCAGGGACGGAAGTGTATCGAAGGAATGAAGAGCAGTCGCTCTCATGTGCAGGCGGCCATCTTCGAGCTCGACAATTAGAAAGTCCAACTGCTTTGAGGCATGTGTCCTGCGATGGTCAGTGAGGGAATGTTATAGTGAATATTTGTATTTACCTTGGTACAAGTGCCTGCATCGGCAGACACTGATGCGATAAGCAGAGCGGATAGCAATGTCACCTGCATTGTGAATTGTCTACGTCACGCGAACAGGAATGGCTGAACTAAAAACGCCATGAATCGAGGAGAACGGGATTCCTTATTTACTTGCTATCGGCATCTATTTCCGGTCCCTTTCGTGAATCTCATCTCATGAAGCTGTTGGTGAGAAAATAGTGCCGTAAAAAGCAGCCCATCTATAAACTATCGATTCTCAGAAGCATTCGGATCTTTGATAGCCAATCAAATGTTCCCTCACTGGCCCAAAACCTCCTAGCTTCGATTCTGCTTCCAATAGCGGCGGGCCTTACCCGACGCAATTTCCCGTTACGCGAGCTGACTACCCTAGAAGAAAGCCACCCGGTAAGGCTAGCCCTCGAAACTTGTAAAGCTCAACTTTCCAGAAGTTCCCAGCGGACTTTTTCCTTTTCTTTATACCACAGTCCTTCTACTGAAGATGTTTCGCAAGGTAATCCATAACTTGAATCCTCTGCGTGGACCCAGTGTGTTTGGAACGTTCATTTAGTGACTGGGAAATTTTGGGGATTGCCACAGCAATTCGCGCCTGTGAAAGGACCTTCTTATTTTCTGATTTGCGCTATTGGAGCATTATTCCGCGATATGCTCTATAACTGATGGAACAAGTCATCCCTGTCTCTGAGAGTCGCCGAGTAATCATTTCCATTATCGTTACACCATAACCGAATGGTGTGTGAACTGCCATTTAAGCCCTGTGTGCCGGGATAAGCTCTCAGCCACACGTCTCAATGCAAATAACACATCTAGATAACAAAGCAACCGCAGATGACGTCAAATAGGTAGTCGTTCCAGGCTCTGTTGTTTGTATTGTGAGGCCCAAGACGAAGTCTATCGTATATTGATAGACCAGCTCGGTTCAATTCCGTATATGGCGCGACGTGTAGGGCGTTGTCTAGGGATCATCGGTCTCAAAGACGTGGAATGCTGCAAGATTGTCAACCTATGTCTTGTCCTTAACTTCCCTAATGTTTTCGAGAAACTCAGGCTTATTGAATCACGCTCTCTGATAAAAGGCCTGCACATAGCAAGCAGACATCAAATTTCGCTCGGTCAAATATTAGACATATAGGGTAGTTTACTGCAGATAACGTACCAATGATGAGTCCAGGTGACAGGGCCGAAAGCCGAAGCGGGAACGTCTGACATTTGGCCAAGTCCGGAGCTTCCGATTGCTCCGCGTTTTTCCCAGTTGGAGCTGCATGTAAAATCACCTATTGCAGCTACCGCTTTTGTTGCTGAATCCCATATTTATCAGGGTCTCCAATCCAGAGCGGTGGCGTGACTTACGGCAAGCATATTTAGAAGATTAAATAGTGTCAAGCGCTATATCGCGCTATTGGCTTCCAGGCTTTCGCAGAACTTTGACAGACAGAGGCTAGTGGCTAGTCTCAAGCTGAAGTCAGGGGTAGTTTAATGTCAGTGACCACAGAAAACAACAGAATTATTTTCATCATGGAGGTCATTGCAATCAACCAGGATAATACTCTTGAACTGTTCATACTAAATGCCGGAGTGAAAAGACTCTCAAATGTAGCCAAACAACATCTCAATGCACCTTTTAACCATTCTGATTCCGCAAAGGCGGAAACATTTCACTTTCGGAACGGCGGACGAGGCGTTCGCTAGTTGTCACCGATTGAGCGGACCCGTTGATTTTGCGTAAATAGTCTCATCGCGTAGAGATAAGTGTCTCGACGACTCTCAGGGTCTAAGGTCACTGTAGCCCGCAGCCAGTATCCTCATAAACAGTCGACATGCCGCTGCGCGAATCTTGCTCTTTTTGCTAACCATCCCAACGCCTCTCTTGGCTACCACACTCGTTATCTTTCGCCATGCGTTCTGCCTTTGCTCTGGCGGGCCTGGCTATCCTGAGCAACATTAATGTTGCACTCGCAGGTCCATGCAAGCCTCATGGTACGACCAGTCACACCGAAGCAACATTGACGACAGCTGCCCCGACCACCTCCGAGACAAAGGAACCCCTCGTTGTCAAGAACGTGATTGGTAACGGAAACTTCGCCGTCAGAGACCCCACTAACCCAAGCAACATCCCCAATTACACCGTCGAAGGTCAGGGTCAAATCGTCGAGAATAAGGGCTATACCGGCGACGGCAGCAAAGAGAAGGGTTGCGTCGAGCTGCAAGCTTCCAATACCCCTACCGGACGCAAGCGAGCGATTGGAAACATCGTCAGCATCTCTCAACAGCTTGACTCCCTCGACATCAAGAAGAAGTACACTATTCGCTTCTTTTACGCCGTAATTACTGCCAGCCAGATCAACGTCTGTACCCTGAGCGCTTCCATCGCCGGTCATGTGTTCTATACATCCACGATCCTTAGTATCGGAACGGCTATTGACTGGAATACTGTTCTTGAGCAGACTGATGTTCCCAACGCGCAGGGTGCCTTTTCAGTGTCAGTCAATTGCCCTATTGGTGGGATTGCGGCTATTTATGTCGACTCGATCTTTATGTCTAACCAGGTCACTCCTGAGACGATCGACGATGTAGCGATTGACTTTGGCGATGGAGGTGTCGCTACTACTACCAGTAGGTTGCCGGCTGGAACTACGACCTCCAAAGCACTGAGCAGTGAGGAGAGCACCAAGTCCTCCACTGGAACAGATGCCTTCACTTCGGAAACTGGACGCCTGACAACTAGTCTTTCCTTGGGTCCTGCTACCGAGACTTTCCATCCATCAACCAAGTCTTTCACTACTGTGTCTTTCATCGGTAGTGAGACCACTGTCAGTCAGGAGCCTAGTACTGCGAATGAGTTCACTGTCCCGACTCTGGATCCATCTACAGCATCAGAGAAGCAGTTCACAACCCTCACACTGGACCCAACCACCAGCGCCCCCCGTCCTTCAACCGCAAGTGAGATCACCATCGATACCGCAAGCTCCTTGCCGACTGGCTCGCGCGTCTGCCCCGCAGGAGCCCCTCCACCAGGATACTGCACCCCTGTGCAGCCAGAGGTAACCCAGATGGTGTCCCTGCCTGGAATTCAACAAGTCGATGATAATGACCAACCCACCGCCCCGAGAGCCTGCTGGGCTTTTGGAAAGGCAAAGCGTGGTCCATGGGGTCAAACAAGGTCAAGCCACCCTAGGCAAAACTCCATCGCGGATTGTGCTTTGCTTTGCAAGCAAGTAGGAGATGCTTGCAAGGCCTTTGCGCTGGGCACCTTGGGCTCGGAGCCTAGCTGCTGGATGCTTGGTGATACACTGGGCGTCGCTGGTATTGATCTCAATGCGCAAAATTCTCTGATGTGGAATGATTATGATTGCTTTGAGTGTCATGATTGCGACATCAAGAACCCAGCGGATATCGAGACTTCAACCCTTGCACCATCAACCACCACACTTGCAGCGATTGAGACTACATCGTCTTCTCCCTCCATTCCTACTCTTTGTCCCAACTGCCATCTGAAGAGCTCGCCATCTTCTGACCTCGTCTGTGAGAAGATTGGTAACCTCGGCACTGTTGATCTCGAGCCTTATGCCAACAACGACTTCGACATTGCCACTATGCAGACAAACTCGGAACAGTGCGCGACTATTTGCTATCAGATAGACGGCTGTGCTGCCTCTGCTCACGATGCCGCGCGTGGACGATGCATCTTTACCAATGTCGCTATGACGAGCAGCTCATTCCAGGTAGCACAGAACTTAGACGCTCATGATTACATTCTACCATGGAGTTCTCGGGGCTGCTGGTCCTGCTCCACTGACTGCTCAGCTCAGCATGATACCACCAGCCAGGCTCCTAGCTCCACTGAACATACCGTTGAATCTACGACGATGATTCCTACACGTACTGAACCTCTTACCACCTTCAGCTCTTCTTACGTCCCAACAATTACGGAGTCTTCCATGCCTCAATGCACTCTTGCTTTATCCGATGGATGCACCTTTGATCAGAACGACTATGACTACCAAGATTGTAATAAACAGGGAACTATGAGGAACACTTTTACACTTGAAGACAATGAGTACCCCTGGCAAGAGGGTGCTAACAGTTACCAAAACTGTGTAGCCTTGTGCAACCAGATGCCCCACCGCTGCAAGTCTTCCGCATGGGATCAGAACCAACAAGCCTGTGTCTTCTCCTCCAACTCCATCTTCACCTCCGCCTTCACCCCCGGCAACAGTGGCGACCAAGACATGCAGTGGAGTGACCAGAGCTGCTTTAAATGCTTCTGCCACGACCAAGATCGCGATGCATACTCCGCGTCGCTGAGAACTTCCCTCCCTACAGCGACTTGCGCACCAAGCATTACGAGCGAGGACGCTGTTTGTTCGCTCAAGCAGGCTGACATGGGTGATTTAGTCTGCCAACATCAGGGTTATTTCCCGTGGCAGTGGGATGAGGCACCTTCCAAGTTCCCCAACCAGGATTCGGAGGAGCGTTGTGCAGCTCTTTGTAACTCGAACCCTGACTGTCAAGCATCGGGCTGGTCTGAGGAGTATGGCAAATGCGCAATTGGAGTTTGGCAGCTTAAGGGTATTAATTGGCAGCAGTTTGGTGAGACGAAGTTGAGCTGGAGTGACAAAGGCTGTTGGGACTGCTCTGACTGTATCAAGAGTCAGAAATGGCGAATTTGGAACTAGTTTCTGCTCTACGGAGAAGACCGTTGTAGTAAAGCTTAATTGTGTGCTGATGGCGCATTCATAGAAATAGAGATTCGATGACCCGATTGTATTTCAATCAATGATGTCCATGTGCTTCATAACTCAACCTGGAATTGACCCGACGGAGTAGTACGTAATTCGGATCCTTTCGGCAAGGATTAGCACCGTTCTCTAGCTACAGAGGCTGCAGGGAATGCAAACTACAGGAATCATCTTTCTAGTGAAAGCCAATGGAATAGAAAAGGTGTTCTTCGGGATAGCGGACAGAGCTCTATGAAAATATGCTAGATTTACCGCTTAACGCGACGAATACGGCCAACACGAACAACACGAACAACACGGCTGATACGACAAATACGATTTGTGGAGTAACTAGTGTGCAGTTAGAATAAGGGCATCGAGACGGGTGACCAATAACTAGGCTCCATTGTCGACTCATGCTGCGATGGCTTACACTAACTAAGGCATTTATGGCCGTTATATCCGTTCTAGAAGCTCTCGCTTTTGGATCAATGAATCTCAAGGAGTTCCATGATTCTGGTTTTTGAATTTATTTCACTGCGGATGGAAAATCCTCTCGCTCATTTGGCCATCCCATCGGGCCCCAATTACCCCGAGGTGCTGTATTTCTTACTCGCGCCTTTTGCAGTCGAGGCTTGTGGCTGGGAGTTAGTATCATAACTGAGAGCTTAGCGCCTTTTGTAATGTTCCGCGGTTATAAGAGCTCTGCTGGAAGCATCACTTACCGAATCATTCTCCCATCAGAGTATTCCAGACAAATTGACAATCTGTTGCGGTCAATATGATGCATATCATCATTGTCGGCGCCGGTCCAGCAGGCCTTGCAGCCGCCCTCGCACTCTCCCAAACAACCATTCAAGGCTCACCACCTCACATCACGATTCTCGAGCTGCGCCCGAAAGTCGAAACCCTCGGAGGAACTCTTCTGTTGACGCCTTTGGCACTACGCTACCTCGATACACTTGGCGTCGGATCACGATTACGGAAGCTGGGTATCCCGATCCGCGGTATCGACGTAGTGTCTCTTCGAACGGGCCATAGGCTGGGCGTGATGTTACCAGGAACAGATGGGCTGAGAGTGATGAGGCATCATCTCGTGCAGTGCATGGCGGATGCAGTTGCTGAATTGCCGAAAGACCTGGTCACCTTACGATATAGTGCGAGGGTCACCGACATACAACAGGTGGACGACCAAGAAGATGATGAGGGAACTGTTCGTGTTGATGTTCAATTTGATGCTGACAAGTCGCAAGATTTCATCAGCTGTGATGTTCTGCTTGGATGCGACGGTATACACTCTTTCGTTCGGTCCACGGTTGTCGATCGTGAACGGAAGAAGACATATTCCGGTCGTGCCATCGCTTACGGATACGTCGACAGTGATTCTATTGGACAGATTGGTGCCACGAAATTGGGTGAGAAGCCAATCCTCCGGGATTCTACCATGATTCAAGGTCAGCATGGATCGTTCTTGATGACCTACTTCGAGCCATTGCGGGAGAAGGTATACGCTCTAGCTATCATGCCAATGGCAGAGAACCAAGACTCAAGGGAAGGATGGAAGGCTTTAGGGGAAGACAAAGTCACACTCAAACGGGATATCATTGGTCGCTTCAAGGATGGCGGTATCAAAGGTTTAGAGCTTCTCATTAACGAAAGCGACTGGTACTTCTATCCTGTCTATATACTTCCTCCTGGGGGAAAATGGAGCCAGGGGAGAGTGCTTCTTCTTGGGGATGCCGCTCATGCTGTAAGCAATGTAACCCTTTCACACTGATAACATCATCTGACATCAAGAAATAGATGCCACCACAGGGCGAAAGCACAGGTATCGCAATCGAAGACGGTGTCCTGTTCGCCCACGTGCTTAGCGAGGGGATAAAAAAGGGCGTCCCTTATGTGATGGAAGCCTACGAGGCCTTGAGACGGGATGATATTAAGAAGCTGTACGACGAGACGATGTTTCGCTGGAAAGCTGGAGGCTCGTCTTCGTGGCTATGGAGCATTTTTATGGAATTCGCGACTTGGGTTTATCTTCTTCTTGCCAACTATCGACAAGAAGATTACTTTAAGCGGGATGTGAGAAGCTTCAAGCTTCCGTGAGCATAACGAGCGCTTTATGGATAGGCTCTGGAACAACCTTGCACAAGAAGATTCACAAACTGGCAGCAATCGTTATCAATGACACCGCGGCCAATTTATGAGATAATTTAAGATTTTTATAATACTCTAAGTGGATGCTTATGGAGGAGGACCTGAATATAGCTGAAAACAATACCAGGCTGCGCCTCCACCAATAAGTATGCTGCGCCACGACTGATAAGCTGCGCCTCTATCAATAACTACTTCAATTCCACAAATTCCTCTCTAGCTTTGCCGCCCACCAGAGGCATCGAATCCATCAAATCGCGTTGACGAACTTCATCATGGCCTCATCCACATCCTACAGTCAAGGAGAAGCCTCACAGCGAGCTCCGTACAGGCGAACCAACGTGGGATGGGTCTCCCCCTGTATGTACTTGCTGACCTCGACCCTGTATTCTAATCATTAACGCCAACGGTAGCCCAACCGCCAAAAGCAACTATCAACGATAACTACGGCCCTGCGCTCACAAACGAAGAACTATATGCTGTAGCGCGCAGCCTCTCTAAACTAGACCAGTTTCTTCTTCTCTATTGTCAGCACTTCTGCCAGCAAATCGCGTCTGGAGAACTCAACCCAGGCGATGTACCTGCGCAGAGACTGGCTCTGAACGACTTGGAGGATCTTCAGACAATCATAACTCAGATTCAAGATATTAACAACGGCCGGTTCATCTTCAGCAGCCTCTATCTAAAGGAGAGGCATATCCTTTACTATTGGGGAAGGGCTTTTTCGTTTCTCTCTCAGAATCTCTTGGCCGGGGATGAAATACACCAGCCCTCGCTGGGG
This sequence comes from Fusarium musae, assembly GCF_019915245.1. Classification (NCBI taxonomy): domain Eukaryota; kingdom Fungi; phylum Ascomycota; class Sordariomycetes; order Hypocreales; family Nectriaceae; genus Fusarium; species Fusarium musae. The sequence goes on from NC_058388.1 coordinate 296,621, forward strand.
AACCTCAAGAGAATCATCGAATATGCCTCTGATATAGAGAGTGCAGTACTTGATGCAGGCTCGGCGGGAGTGCTGACATCTGAATATCGATTGGTCCTTTCCGAGCGATGGGATCTTCTTGAAAGTGCACTCAATCTATACCATCAGCATTCGCAGTCTCTTCGCACGGTTGCAAAATGGTGAGTCATCCAGTACATTATAAAGAAGCAAGCTGAAACATGTTGTAGGCCAGAAATAGCACGAAAGATCCAAGCGGCACCAAAAGTGGTGCCTCGAGACACAAAAGAAGGTCTTCCTACGCAGTCCGGTGTGCGTGTATCTTTTGACCAAACTTCGGACATAAACTTACCTTTACCTTATAGACATTCACCACGATACTCTGGCTGACATTCATCGGGACTACCTTGTCTAATGTCTGGACCTTTGCTCTTGCCTACAACTACTCAGAACATAAACCCGGAACTATAAAAGACGCAGATTTCTGGTTTCTCATGCAAAGCTGCATCACCCAGGGGTTCACCCTGATCATCTCAGGCATTCCTTTAAGGGCTGATCCCCGATTGCGGAAGCGCACTTGGGTACCTCCCATGCTGCTAGCATTGATCTGCACGATCACAGCCCCACCACTATATCTCACAGCTCCGACAGAGTGGTCGAGCTTTGTTGGTCTCATAGCCACAGGCATTCAAGCCTTTATGGTTCTGCAGCTTGTGACAGTTTCAGGATGAGTGCGGGACTATAGTTCTCATGGCTGTTCTGGTTTGACTCATGCGAACTAGCTTTTCAAGAATCCCTTATTAATGTGTATAAGAAGCCCACCCTGGGTGGTAGTTTGATTGAGACAGATTGACGAGACTTTAAGCTAGAAGGTGGAAAAGCAACAGCCGAACTTACGATCAGCAAATTTAAGTTTCATTGCTACCCTACTACTTGCTGGACAGAACGCTAGACTTTCTACTTGACATATGTACAAGTAAATAAAATACTCGTGATGTAATGTTTGAGTAGCTTAGGAGGCGTATGAATGGCTACCCATTTTGCTTCGTCAGGGATATCGGGTAATCACAACTCAGCGTTATCGTCTAATAGACCTTGAACTTGTGTTACGAAATAAATATCCAGCTCAAGTACTCTTACTACTACAGTAGCTTCGATTCAATCAAGTATTGTATCTCCTTTGCACCCGGATTTACCACAACATCAACAAAAGATCACATAGTCATTCACTCCCCAACATAGTCCTATCTAGCGGGCACTTTGAAATAGCTTAGATTTAGTAGCGGTATAGAAGGTCATTAGTTCTCCTAGGCCGCCATGATTCCAGGCGCCGTACTGGGATCAAAGACATTCCACACAAATGGCATTCCTTGGCTACATCCATCAGGACCAAGCTTTCTCCCCTTGACCTCTGTGCTGAACTTCGATAGAGTAGCTGAATACACTTTGGCAGCTATACGTGCCTTGTTGTTGATGTGGGAGTGGAACTCGGTGTCGTTAAAAAGGAAACGCAGCGAATCGGAAGTATCAGCAATAGGTGCTTGGTTGAACGAAGCTACAAGCGCGATCTGCTGTATCGAGGCTTCCAAGTCAGGGAGAAATGGTACGAGGCTGGAGACGCCCTTTTCCTTTGGCAGCGGTCGGTAAAGAGAGAATGGGTGCATTGGCAGAACGGCACTGTAGTGTACAAGGCTATTGCTGTTCAATGAGCCGTGAAGAATTGAGATGAGATAGGCGTGATGCGACAGCACGTCCACGAGTCCGCGTTTGCTTGAGATAGAAGCTGGGAAGTCGACGATATCGGCGGCGCGGGCTGCTTCATGAAACCATGCGACGAGCTCCTTGTCCGCGGTGATCGCGTCGTCCGACGAGTAGTATGCGTCAACATACGCGGTGATAAATGTTCGTAAGGCACCGAAGATGACTGAAGCATCCTCGTAGTAGGGAAATGACTTCAACTTAGGACCATAATCGCAGTTTATCAAACCCCGCCTGGTGAGCTTCGTCTCCAGATAATTCGCCTGCCAGGGAGCGGACTCTGATTTCCAAAGCTGCTTACTGTAGTCGATAGCCTGGTCACCATTCCAAGCAAAGTTCTTCTCAATCTCGCCTCCGGGGTTGACTAGAGTCTCGCTAGCTCCCACGCGGTATGCGAAAGAGTTAACGGCCACTACGAGACTCGATTAGGCGTGCGATTTGAGCGAGGTTGGGAGTAACTTACCGCGACGCATCAGACCCCAGACTGGGTGCATGTCACTGAATGATCGGGTGGCCGACATGTAGACGAGGTCGGAAGTGACGTGAACTGCGGAGAGGTGATACCACTGATTATGCCAGACATCGTTCATGTTGAGCAGTATCTTGGCCAGCGTCCAGTCATTCTCTTCATCTAGAGGAGTATAGACCAAAGGCGAACCGTTGTTGGGACGAATGGCCAGTGGCAAGAAGTCCTGCGAAACAGGATGAATGAAGAACAGCGCCTCACAAGCACCAGCGTAGCGACCTTTTGTCAAAGTCAGATTCGCCAGGGTGCTATGGTCCACGATGAATAGGCGGCCTTCTTTCTGGAGAGATCGCTGTGTCTTTGTCGTGATCTTTCGCGCAATCTTGTCGTCGACACGTAGTGCCACGCGTTCGTCTGGTTTGACTCGTCGTAGGCTTTCGGGATGGACAGAAAGGCGCTCCATGGAGAAGGACAGATCTGACTTGGCATTCCGAAGGACTCCTGCGGCGAGTCCATCTGGAACGCTCTTCTGCTACTGGCCATCGTATAGCTTGAAATAGGCTTCGAACGAGTCTAACTGGAGAGTCTTCTCAGAAGAATTAGCAACGATAATGATCAGCATTCCCAGACGGATGGTTATGACATACCCCGTTGAGGGATGCCTGGGCCTGAGCAGTATCCTCGTCAACATGCTTGTAGATAGATGCCTCAGATTTCTCAAAAGCGCTGTACTGGGCCTTGATGGCATTTTTTCCAAGCGGTCCCGCGGGCCATGGGTTCACACGGATGAGGGTATCATCCGTTCCGTACTGGAAACCCTGTCGTGTCTTTTCAACCTCGGCGGCGCGGCCTGAGTCGGTGCTTGACGGGAGTGAAAATAGGCGTGGCTGACTCGCTGCGCTCAAGGCCCCGGCGACATTGAACAGTAACGCGAAGTTCAACAACATTTCGAATCCACGGCCAAAAAATAAAGCTAAGGACTAAGGTCTGGTCGATGTAGCTGTCGGGCAAGGCATGTCCTTGATACATATAATTGCCATCCAGCATCGGGCGCGCGCACAGCGAGAGAAAACGGCCGTCATGATAATTGTGCAGTAGCGGTGCTAGTGAATTGACTTTGGCTATCATTCCCGAATTACCCGTGTGAGCGGCTTAAAGTTTGAACTTGTGACCGGAAGTTGCCTACGGGGCCGCGAACGCCAATGAACTATGAACAAGCCTCGACAAATTCTAGAATTGTAGCGGCTATCTGTCGCGGTGCGCGCGTCTATAGATGAAACTCGGGCCCGCGGGAGCCGGGGATCGCAGGCCCCCCTAGCAAAACAACAAGGTCTAACCAAGCACCGACGTCAATTGCATAATGCGGAAACCAAAGCGTCAGCAATAAATAGCCTATGTTGCGCCATTTCTCAAACTATCTAGATATTGCAACAACGGTTTGGAAGCGCCCAGCGAACGAAAAAGACCACCGCCCCTAACTTTACCCCATCATGTTCGAAAATCTCAGTTTCCGAATTCCCTACCCTCCGCCACAAGAAGGATTTTGGGGGGAGCCAACTTCTACCTTAAATTGGTGCGAGGAAGTCAGTTTATTTCCCATATCCTTGAACGCTTCCAATTTTCCATCAACTGGTTCAGATCTAATACATACACCAGGACTATGTTATCAGCCACTATGCTGCGGAAATCACCAACACCTTGACCAACGCGCTCTTCATCGCGCTTGGCGTTCGCGGAGTACGGAATTGCTTCAAGTACAAACATGACACCGTGTTTGTCATCGCATATCTGGGCTATTTATTAGTTGGTTGCGGCAGTTTCGCTTTCCACGCAACCTTGTCATGTACCGTACTCCCTTTCCGGTAAGCGGTGCAAGCTCGCTGACAAGTGCCTAGATCCAATGCAGCTCGTAGATGAGCTCTCCATGATTTATACGACATCTATCCTCTGCTATGCAATCTTCACACATGATAGGTCTCGTTTGTTCTCCATAGCTCTTGGCATCGGACTCGTTGTGCTGTCTATCTCCATCACAGTACGTGCTTGGAATCCTCCCAGCGTAATAATCCTCTAACTTCACTGTTTCTCTCAGGTATATTATCACTACATTCAAGACCCTACATTTCACCAGAATGCCTTTAGTATCCTTTTCCTCGCCACAGTCTTCAGAAGTCTGTACACGATGGAAGCAATTTTGCGTCCCAGCCTGAACAACAACTATGTAAACAAGTCCCCGGGGGCTTCACTCTCAGACGGGGAAGCGCGATCTTCTGGTCAAAGGCCTCAGGTTATAATTCGTGAGATGCGATGGATTGTGGCCATGGGGTTCATCACCTGTGCAGCTGGTATTGCGGCCTGGAAATTCGACAACGTGCACTGTAGTGATCTCGTCCGGTGGAGACATCAGGTGGGATTGCCATGGGGAATACTTCTCGAAGGCCATGGGGTACGTATGACTTCGTGATTCTCGCGTTCAGACAGCTAACAAGTGGCAGTGGTGGTATGTTACTGCACAGAGATAGTGTATTATTCTTTTACTAATGATGTCTAGGCACCTGATGACTGGGCTGGGTGTGAACTACTTTATCACCTGGGGTATTTGGCTTAGGCACTGTTTAAATGGCCTGCAAGATCAATACACCTTGCAGTGGCCACATAAACTGCTGTCCCTTCCGAATGTGGTTCCCTCGGTGAAAGACTCGAAATACCAGAGGTTACAGTATGCAAAGGATGATACATTCCTATCCACGAGTTTGGGAAAGAAAGAGATGTAGTTATGCATCATCATCGCTGTCCTTGCTGGTACCAATATGATAGAAAGTACAGACGAGAACGCAAAGGTATGACTATCACGGACGAAGATGTTGTCTGAATGAGTGGCTTGACTTGGAGATAGTATGCGGGTCAACGGAATATCATAGTTAAGTCTGGATAAAAGAAATATTATTAAATATTTATAAAATGCAACCCTTTCTGTTCTCGCAGAATTTATCTATACACGTGATCTAATAGACTGTCCTTGACTATCCTACAAACTATTCAAAGGCAAGTGTGAAATCTCTATACCAAGAACAAACTTTCCGTATAAGGGCCGTATCCTGTTCAGAGCCATTAATTCTCCACCTACGTCAAAGTTAGCCACTGCCACGGTCAAAGTATAACACCGGAATATAGGAATTGTTTAACAAGACATACAAGGCGAATGTCCCATCATCGCTACAAGAAGCGAACAGCGAGGGACACGAAGTATGAATAGCAATGTAGTTGCAAAGCTCATTATGCGCTTTACCGCGAGATACCAAAGCACCTGCAGCTCGGTCCAAGATAAAGATATAGCCATCTGATTTGCAGAACTAGCCAGATGTGTATAAAACTGAATGCAAGGATAGTTTACCGTCACCCCCAGTAAGAACGAGAGATTCATCATCTCCCCAAAACAACATCCAATTACATAATCACTAGGAGTCCCGCCATATGAAAGGGGTCGAATGGAGCCAGAGGTCGAGTTGGCCAAGGCCATCCTCCCACTTGCCAGCCGCACTAGAACGCTCTCTGAATCCTTACTTACTGAGATAGAACTAGGGCGGCCGGTAAGCCGTATTGTGAGCTCCAGATTTTGATCATCTGTTGTGTAGATATTAAGTGAGAGTCTATCATCGATAGCAGCGAGGCGTTTTCCATTAGCGAACAATTCAGAAAACTGCACACGATATTTCTCCCAAAAATTCGGTGTTTCGACCTCAATGTCGCCCTTCATGAAACCATGAACGTTATCTAAACAACTAGCGAGGAAAGACCGGCTATCTGGCAACCAAGCACAATGCGATAGCGGTTCTCCGCTGATGTGTCTGAAACATCTCAACAAAGACGCACTCTGTGTGAAGGTTAGTAAAGGTCTTGTAAGGCGCTGTTGGTATGGAGATAAATGAGAAGTCTTGAGACTCCACAATCACAAACTCATCTCGACATCCCAAAGACGCAAGTAACCATCACGACAACACGTCAGTAACGTGGAACTATTGGGCCCCCAAGCAGCGTTAGATACCCCTCCGTCATGCCCTGGGAGAGAGACCTTGGGACTCCCTGTATATACGTCTCAGGCAAGAACAAGGCTTCAATCTTGACAAACTGCCAAGTACCTACCATCAGAGGGAAACTCAAGAGACTATATCTCAGAACCACCGCTGTCGACGGTACATATCCTGGAAATGCTCATCTCTTTTGATGGAATGGAATTAATGGCCTATATTTGCCCCGTAGCCTTCTCACAAGCTAGCGGTGCAGTAGGGTTATCCCAGATATCTTCATCGGGAAGCTGTATAGACGCGGTTACAAGCGCTGTAGTCCTTTCTGGGGCCAGATCAAGGACTCTTGGATCATCAGGTAACATCCACGATCATCGCGCACCTTAGCTCGATATGCTTTAAGTAAAAGCCAGTGATAGGGTGAGGGTGAATCAACTCGTGTCTGACGAAGATATAAGACGGAATGAAACTGTGTCACCAGCATTCAATGATGCCAAGGCTGAGCTGATGCATTATGAAATGCTTCCCAGTTGCTGCCTAACAAATAAGAGACGAGCCACAATACAGAATGCACGTCACAAGAGAGTAAGCAGGTCTGACTAAGCTTTCTGTAATACTGAATACTCAGTATAAGAGAATTGTTGAGTATTGCATTTGTAACTACCTTTCAATTAACTATAATCAGTTTCTGTGTCGCCGATATTCTCGCCATTCTTTATCCGGTCATCCCACCACTTGTGAATGTCTGGTGCTCCCGACACCAGCATCTTGACGTCTCCATCAATCAGGAAACTGTCCAGGGCACTCTCTTCAAAGTTATCCATGTTATCCATTCGCAACGCGCGAAGAGAGTAGCTTTGACAAAATGATATCAAGTTCGGTGCCAAGACTGAATGCGGTTTGGTAATGAGATGAGGGAGTCGTTCCATAAATCCTGTTCCTCTTCTACCCTCCATTGCCGAGATAGATTCAGCTGAACATAATTAGATTTGACCAAAAATGGGGGAAGCAATACTTACCTAGTCCAAAGCGAATAAGCTCACGCTCCGTTTCTAAGATGCGATAATTCGAGAATATCGAATTGGCTGTCTCCATCTTGCGTGCGATGATGTGCAGGTAGTATACCAACAATTCAAAGGGATAAGAGTTCTCAATCCAGATATCCCAAAAGTTTCCACCGTGCGCCATCTCAATGGATGAGACCATGTCATTCCATATAGGCTTCTCGATGATCCACTGGAGAGATTCCAACAACCAAAGTTGATCACCGAAAGAATCGATAGACCGCCCGAGAGTAGCCGCTGCTTTGCTCATCAGAAACTTCTCGCGGTCCTGGAATGACATTCTCGAGCGCCATACGATAGGGTTTTGCAGATGTCCCTCAAAGATATCCCTGATTTCGCCTGGCGCGACAAATATCGCCTCCGAGTCAAGCCACATAGCCATGTCGTAGTCAAAATGCTCGGCCGCAGACATCTTCTTGATCGATTGATAAGCATATTTGTCGAATTTCTTCAATAAACCGCTCGTGTCTTCGGGTGTTAGGTCCGTTCGCAATCTGGCGGGAAGGATGTCGTAAAGATTCACGATGTTGAAAATCGGATCCTTCCCGGGAACATTATCCTTCGGTGTTTTCCAACGACTGAAAGTTTGGTGACAGTCTTCAAGAGTCGCAAGGAGCTTCGTAAGCCCTTCGACTTCGGCGGAGTTGGATACAATGATGTGCCAATCCACCTTGTCATGATCGACGCAGAGACACTTGACGGATTGAAAGTAGCGAAAGACTTGGGGGAAATGTCCATCCTCGATATAGTGTTAGATTTGCGAACACAATGGTGAAGAAGGAGGGTCTCACAAAGGTTGGCAGTAATACGGCGAGGCGCTTGGTTTCTATGGGTTGCACCTCGCTGAATACGGGATGTTCAGGTTTGTAATTGACGAGCCGGTCGGTGTATCGACTATCGTTGGCCGGCTGCGGCGGCCATGATGGCGGGTCTGATGGAACCCATGGAGTCTCGATGTCGTTCGGTCGGAATGGGAGGTGAGGCGATGTGTGAAGCGCGAAGAAGACGACCGTGGAAAATGTCAGAACCGAAACTCCAATTAGAGCGTTTTTGAGCCTGCATCGCCAGTTAGTGTTGCTTACAGGATGCCTGAGACGGGAAGCTAACTTGCCACGAAAGATAGTTGGGCTTGACAAAGAGCTGTTCGTACGAGTATGACATCTTCATGTCAAACATCCTATTTACAACAGCGGCGAACAGAAGATTATCTTGGGGAGGGGGAATTTGGTTCAGGGATGGAGAAATGCGAAATGCTTCTAAATCCCATAAATCACATGATGGAGTCCAGACCGCGAAACCTTTAGCAGCATGCCAGCTCGTGTTCTAGCTCTGCGACTAGTAAAGCTTGTTCTATCCCATTCCTCTAATAAGGCTAGCGAAGCACATCGCGCAATGAAAGCAGGTCGCTAAACTGAAACTAAGCCTGAATTAATTGACTGGAATGAAGACCATCTATTTCTACCGAACCAAACCCCATGACAAGGAATTCTATATCGCTATGCCACCCAATCACTCCCCCACATGTAAATCAAATCCGTTTTCCGCTAAACTCCTCTGCTGGCCAACCCTGCATCGTCCTCCTCTCCTCGACAACATCGCCACCCATGATAAGCGTATGCTCCAGTAAGCAGCTATCACTCTTCATCAGCGCGCCACTCAGAAGTCGGCTTCCTGTTCGGAGTACGCATCTATCACCAATCTCGACTCTGTTCAAATCGAACTTGCCACGTGTGTTAATGTGCGCGACGACACTGGCGTCATCGACGACAACGCGATCGCCAAGCGTGATAAGATCAGGCTCAGTGAACATAAGGCTTGGGGTGCCATTGACGAAGAGCGCACAGTCTTTGCCAATCTTGGCGCCCATGAGCTTGAAGTAGATAACCATCCAGTGAGTACCAGTCAGCAGATTCAGAATACCATTGCCTTTGTAGCACTGCCGGCGAAGGCGCTCAATGCCGAGGAAGATCTGCCAGCGCTGGCAATACGGAGACTTGTCCCAATCGTAGTTACCAGCCTTGCGACGGCCCATGAGTAGCCACTTTGATCCAATGATGATCGCCAGCGCAAGGACAGATTGAATGGTGGAGAGAACGGCGATGCCGGCAAACATGGTGAGGAAGATGGCGACAAGGTCAAACCAGACGTTCATACCACGAGGAAAAGAGCTTCGGAACATGATACCAACGAATTGAATAGATGAGACGCTGGGAACATCCCAGTATACGGCGGTGAAGACTGTGAAGAAGGCAGAGTAGCAGAAGATGGCAAAGGGGCCTAGGACATGATAAGGTGCTAGCTTTAGATAGAAAGCTCGACCGAATGGAGAGAGATGCTGTGCCCAGTTTCCTTTGCCATCACTGCCTTCGGTGTCGCTTCCTGATGTGATGCTAGGCTGTGTATCTGGACGTTCTTTCTCGTCATTCAACTTCTTTTCGTTCGTGAGGGTATCCTCCGACTTAATGTTGCGGATGTGAGAGCGAGAGACCTTGGTATCACTACCGGTCAACAAGCACACTGCATCTCCTGCCTTGGAGCCAACATAGGTACCGTCAGAGGCATAGTTTCCGTTTCTCTTGGTCAAGGCACCGGAGCCCATAGTGGTTCGTTCACCAACAGTAACACCAGGGAGAAGACAAACACGATCCGCGATCATGGCACGGTCCTGGATGGTGACCTTCTCAGACGCGATCGCATCAGAAGTGACGAGATGAGAACGGGAACCAAAGACTACATCGTTACCAACGTCAATGAGATGATAGTCTCCGATGCTAGGGCCAGTACCAGGCCAGTACACACGTTCACCAATCTTAGCACCAAGTATTCTCAACGCAATAGATGTAGCCTCGTAGTGCTGACCAAACAAAGATGTCATCCGATGTAATTTGCCCTCAGGCAACAGCGTCTTGATCAAGTTCGCCCTCCAGATATCCACCGTGGATCGCGAATTGGCTTTGAGTTTGCCAAAGATGCAGTCCAGAGTAGACTTGACTAGGATGACGAACCCAAAGAGAAAGAATGGACCGAATAGACATCCGAGAGCAAGAGCGAGGTAATGGTATGCGATTCGGTTGGGCTGCGTGAACCAGTCCACACTGCTTCTCAATGGAGCCTTGTGGTTAACCTTTTGACCCTGTGTAGTTACCATGCCGACAAGACCGGCCATCCAAGGAACTGCGGAGAGGAATAAGCCGATGAGCTTGAGAGGCATTGTGAAGAGCAGGCTCAACGCCCAGTGAGGCTTGGGCTTCTCACTTGGAAGCTGGTCTCTGTACTCCTCACTTGCATCCTGCATCTCCCAGCTCGATGAGTTGAAGCCAAGGCATGTATTGGGAGGCATGATAGTTCCAGGCGCGATGATGGAAGACACTCCAACAGAGCAGTTGCTTCTAATGGTGATGCGACCAAGATACATCGACGTATTCCCCTCAGCAGCAAAAGGTCGACAAATGCACTTTGTAAGGTTACAATCATCACCAATATCAATCAAATCCCACTCTCCAATCGCCACACCCTCCAGCTTCACCTTCTTCCCGATCTTGGCCCCCATAAGCCGACAGTAGATCCTCTCCGTCGTCTCATTTGCATCAAAGAAGCCCTTGCCACAGATTGCAACAATCTTTTGCACAAGCCACCATCGGGTATGATACATTCCCCACATCGGGTACAGACCCTCGCGATAGCGGCCGATGATGAGCCACTTGCAAATGATGCCGACGATGGGTGATACAAAACCAATGATGATGCGCGCGATGAGCATGGAAACGGTGAGGTTGAGAAACCGTCCGGGCAGGGAGTGGTTGGTAGGGAGTTTTTGAGAGTGCGCGAGGGTCACGAAGAATATTGTCCATTGGACTGCGCGGCGGAGGGGGTAGAAGACCACGAGGGGGAAGAGCTGCAGGATCATGAGGAAGGGGTTCGTGGAACTGCAAGTCTCGGTACATCCGACGATAGCGCTTGGCTGGTCAGACTCATCGGTCTTGCTATCGAGCATCTTATCAATTTGTACAGCGATGGAAGTCACGGTGCCGCCGTTGAAGACTGCTGTGATGGGCAGGCTGATGCTGAACTCGGAACGGAGCATTGAGAGAAGACGGCCGGCGCGGAGGGAGTCACCGCCGAGGCTGAAGAAGTCGACGTCACGGGGGATGTCTGCGGGTGGGATGGATAGGACCTCGGCGAAGGTTTTGGTCACTAGGCCTTCTGTGCTGGCTGCTAGTTTGTTGAGTGATGCCAATTGGAGTTGCTCGAGTTCTGAGCGGAGTACCTCGACGTCGATCTTTCCAGATGAGTCCTTTTGGAATGGGTGAGGCATGAGGTGTATCTCGGTAGGGATCATGTAATTGTCGATTATTGATGCCAATTGGTGTCGAATGCTGTTGACAATATCAGAGCCGACAGAACCTCCAGCTTTAGGCGCAAGGACGACTTCAGGCGAACCATCATGATTGCTGGGCAGGCAAAAGACGTCAAGCTCTGGAGCCATGTTCTGAACGTGAGTCGCAAGCTTGGTGTAGTCAACAGCACAAGACGAGCACTGTATGGCCTCTGACAGAGGGGTATCAGCAGGAGGACAAACGGCATCCCAGTGCCTCCCCATATAAGGCGTATCATCAGTAACAGAAGGGAGTCCCAGCCGTTGACCAAGCTTTATGCGTAGGACCTTGTTGTTGTTCTTAGGAAGGTCATCCATGTAAGTGATCAACACGGGCCACTTTGCCTGCTGAAGAGAAGACTTCAACGCACCGTGCAGCGTCCTCAGATCAACACGCGGAGCACCCGGAGGCGTGACAAGAACGGTAGCGACAACCTCTTGTAGAACATCATGCGATGCCGAGAACGCCAAAGCCTGCGAAACCCTCCCGTGTATAGGCGAGTCACTCGTTTTCGAAGCCGTCATGATAGCATTCTCAACCTCAAATGGAGATATCAACTCTCCACCACGGTTGATGACCTCTTTACTCCGACCGGTGATGTAAAGATATCCATCTTCGTCCATGTATCCAAGATCACCAGTGTCGAACCAGCCGGCCTCGTTGAATGGTGACTTGTCATATGTCCCATCAGGCTTGAGATAGCCCGGGAAGAGAGGTTCTCCGCGAACGCAGATACGACCGACGGTGCCGTTCAGAACGGTTTGTTCAGACCAGTCGAGGACTGTGAGTTCGGGGCCGGTGCTGATACCTGATGTACCTTCGCGATCGAGACGGTAGTCTAGTGGGGGTGTAGAAATGGGCATGCATCTGTTCCTGTTAGCATGTATCATCTTGAAGGTGAAATGACTTACTCTGTCATTCCATAACTCGGTAAGACGACACAGTTGAACGTGTCCCTCAATTGATACGCCAAAGACGGTAATAGGCCACCAGCAGCGTTACAAGCTAACCGTATCCGACTCTTTCGAAGAGCTTCGGGTCGCGCCGCGGCTTCTGCGATGATGATGGAGTGCATCGATGGTGAAGCGTAGTACCATGTTGGTTGAATAGTCTCAGCGACGTCCCAAAACAGATTGGCATCGAAGGAGGGACAGCAGACTGTAGAACCGCCGGAGAAGATTGGTGCAAAAATGTTGCGAACTAGCCCTCCTCTGCATAATATTAGCAAAAGCGAGTCAAAGACGAGTAGGTGGCTTACACGTGGTAGAGGGGCATCATGTTCAGACAAATGTCACTGGCTGTGAGACCCCATGATTCAATGACGAATGCAACACCAGCTATGATGGAGTGAACTGTTAGTGGGACTACCTTCTTGGTGCCCGACGTTCCACTCGTGAAGAGAATCAGACCAATGTCATCAGCCTTGTTAGCGACTCGCTCAGCGCTGGCAGTGGGGATAGCTTCTCCATCGACTGTCCTTAGCGAGATGCCCTCATCTCGAGTCCAGTTCATGATGAAGATCTGGATCTTGTTATCTGATACCCAATTGGCATCAAGCTGCAGTTTTGTGTACTCATCCTTCGTTGTGAGGATAAAGTCTGCTCGGGCTTGGAGAATGTCCGCTCTGAATTGTTCTGCTCCAGCGGCGGGGTTAATTGGCGATGCGGTGTAGTAAGTCGTGACTGCGATGCATGTAGCTGCTAGTAATGGACCATTTGGTAACGCGATAGAAACAACAGGCTTTTTATCTGATATATTGACGGGAAGTCGGAAGTTGTCAACGAAGTGTCGTGTTTCACGGTGGGAGATGACATCCTCATCTGTGGGGGCTCGTAGGGCTGGCTTGTCATCGCGACCAATGAACTGCGCAAAGGATGTATACGACCTCTTGACTAGCGTTGAAGCTCGTTCAATTAGGGAAGAGATCTCGTGGGTGCCTTTTGTCTTGGCCTCTTCCGGAAGCTGGGTGTAGATGCGTGTATAAGTCTTGATGAGTTGGAAGACTGGCCATGGACCAGGCAATTCCTCAAGGAGATGACATAGAGTGTAGAGGGAGGAGATGGAATGCTGTTGGGTTGTAGGAATGGCAGCCAAGAGATCAGCTCTGCCTGGGTTCAGTGCTACAAGGGACTTGAACTGTTGACTCTCCCTGACCGCCATTGGTGGGATGTCACACAGCTCCCGTAGTAAACACAGCACACTCATATCTCGATCAACAAAGCGTTAATAAAGATGATCCTTTGATTCTGAGTAATGAAGATCTGATAATCCTCTTCATCACAGCGCTCTCGCATCTCTATATAACCATCCGTCCAGCCTGGCAGCTCTCATCACAGCCCTTCCACTTTTTTACCCAATTTCGTCTCGCCGGCAGATCAACAGGCAGAACATGAAGTCTAATCTGCAATGTCACGTCCAAAGATCAACCAAACCTGAAATCAAATCACGGAGGTCCTACCGCCGGTCCACTCCATCCCACTTAGACTTATTGGCGCCCCGATTTACGACAAGGGATTCTCCTGTAGATCCGATTCGATCTTCACGGCATTTTCTCTTGGGCTCCATACTAACTAGCTAGATAAGAGGTGAGTGGGTGGACCGTCCGGCATTGCCACGGGTTAATCACAACTGGCAAGCACGACAAGTTCCACGAGTGCCGGCGCTTGCTGGTTACTAAGATGGTACTAAGGGGCGGAGTGACATATGATTTTTCCTTGGTGGCCGTGCAGAAGCGGTTCGTGCGCTGATGTCACAAAAAGACTTACGACGCGAATAGTGTTCTTGACTCGCGAAAAAAGTCCAGTTTGAGGCTATGGTTATATCCACCGATTGAGTTTACGTCAATGTAACAGGTCGAACCGTAAATGCTCCTTGTTCATCTATTTCCCGATTGGCAGGGGTGATGTAACATGGTCTTTGAGCCGCATGGTGCAGGGATCTACGACCCCGGTCTCGGAGGGAAAACACGTAAGCTCAGCTCATGAGCCCTGATGATACTGATTTGATAAAGTGAGTGAGTTTCAAAAGGTTCGGGGATCACTAAGGCATTTGTAGATCGGTAGTTGGACACGAGGTGGGCTTGGTGATCCTGAGTCAGGCAGGGTTGAGAGACTGAGCGGCCGAGTGGCGCAGCGGCTGGATGCGAGGCATTGTGCGATGCAGGTGATATAATTGAGCGTGCTATCATTACCATCTTAGGCAAAGAAAAAAATTCCCAGCTCTGTATGATGATTTCAACTCTTAGCCACAAGTCTTGATTGCAAATATTCGATTTTCCGCACAGGAGTCACTGCCTGGCTGAGACGCGTATCTCATGGCGTGTCATGACACTTGCTCCAGTAGACATTCTATCAATTAAGCGAATCATCAAGCTTATCCCCATAAATTACCAGCGTCCCAAAGAAAAGACTATCATCAGGATAATCTCAATCTCGCGGGATAATGAAACCTTCGATAAAGTATTTCCAGATTATTAACGACCTTCCAAAGTGGGACTTCGACACGTCATCTGTCATTGGGCCTCCCGTAAATCTATATCAAGACAGCCCCGCCCATTAAACTATCCGTCACTGCGGCTTTCCCGCCTCTTTCTGCTCCCCGAAGCCTTACTGGACTTCATCTTACTCTCTTGAGATTGGGCTGACGAATGGCTTTGTTAATGTCATGAGAGCAACTGCCGAAAGAGCCATTAGTGGCTAACAGACTCATCATGCACAGGTTGCCTTGTGAGGCGGTATGGGTTACGAGACTCGAATGAGAAGTATCTAGTCTTACACAGAAGATAAAATCGTTCAGGTTTCGTACTGGTATCAGTAGCAAGTAATCATGGCTAGGCATCGACTCCCTACTCATGCCGCATCTCACTCGTCTAACGAGATAGCAGTTAGATATCAATGCACAAGCTTGTAATCTCATTACGAGATGCAATAATTTTCATGTGTTAGAGAGCAATAGTGACTCGTCGACTTCCGGTCATCTCTATTGTTGCACAGGATATCCCAGCACTCACGCTCCAACCAATCACTATCACGCTCAAATGTCACACTCCGTCTTATCTGCATAGCACCACACCTACTCTTACCGTCGATGCTACAGACCATCCTGCCGCTTTTCCCGCTTCTTCTGATGTACGCTAAAGCTTTATTCACTGGTCTTATCTCCTCCATGCCCTGGGCTGCAGTTCGTCGGCGCTAATGTAATAGAGATCTTCCAGCCATTGACCTCCCTGTCTACGCAGTGGATTCCTCATTGAGATCGAGCATCATTGGAGATTTACGTCTTGATTAGCGGCAATTTCATGCAATTGAGTTTGGCCGTTGATTTCAAT